>NC_091329.1:26473036-26542762 GCF_038502225.1 Cherax quadricarinatus
TCATGGTTTGATGTGTTGCTGGAGTGTGAGCAAACGAACTTGTATAAAAGGATTCAGGGAAGCCGGTTAGCCCGACCTGGGTCCTGGAAGCGGGAGGTGCAGTGTCTGCACTCTGAGGAGTAGGAGGTGCAGTGTCTGCACTCTGAGGAGTAGGAGGTGCAGTGTCTGCACTCTGAGGAGTAAGAGGTGCAGTGTCTGCACTCTGAGGAGTAGGAGGTACAGTGTCTGCACTCTGAGGAGTAGGAGGTACAGTGTCTGCACTCTGAGGAGTAGGAGGTACAGTGTCTGCACTCTGAGGAGTAGGAGGTACAGTGTCTGCACTCTGAGGAGTAGGAGGTACAGTGTCTGCACTCTGAGGAGTAGGAGGTACAGTGTCTGCACTCTGAGGAGTAGGAGGTACAGTGTCTGCACTCTGAGGAGTAGGAGGTACAGTGTCTGCACTCTGAGGAGTAGGAGGTACAGTGTCTGCACTCTGAGGAGTAGGAGGTACAGTGTCTGCACTCTGAGGAGTAGGAGGTACAGTGTCTGCACTCTGAGGAGTAGGAGGTACAGTGTCTGCACTCTGAGGAGTAGTAGGTACAGTGTCTGCACTCTGAGGAGTAGGAGGTACAGTGTCTGCACTCTGAGTAGGATGTACAGTATCTGCACTCTGACGAGTAGGAGGTACAGTGTCTGCACTCTGAGGAGTAGGAGGTACAGTGTCTGCACTCTGAGGAGTAGGAGGTACAGTGTCTACACTCTGAGGAGTAGGAGGTACAGTGTCTGCACTCTGAGGAGTAGGAGGTACAGTGTCTGCACTCTGAGGAATAGGAGGTACAGTGTCTGCACTCTGAGGAGTAGGAGGTACAGTGTCTGCACTCTGAGGAGTAGGAGGTACAGTGTCTGCACTCTGAGGAGTAGGAGGTACAGTGTCTGCACTCTGAGGAGTAGGAGGTACAGTGTCTGCACTCTGAGGAGTAGGAGGTACAGTGTCTGCACTCTGAGGAGTAGGAGGTACAGTGTCTTCACTCTGAGGAGTAGGAGGTACAGTGTCTGCACTCTAAGGAGTAGGAGGCACAGTGTCTGCACTCTGAGGAGTAGGAGGTACAGTGTCTGCACTCTGAGGAGTAGGAGGTACAGTGTCTACACTCTGAGGAGTAGGAGGTACAGTGTCTGCACTCTGAGGAGTAGGAGGTACAGTGTCTGCACTCTGAGGAGTAGGAGGTACAGTGTCTGCACTCTGAGGAGTAGGAGGTACAGTGTCTGCACTCTGAGGAGTAGGAGGTACAGTGTCTGCACTCTGAGGAGTAGGAGGTACAGTGTCTGCACTCTGAGGAGTAGGAGGTACAGTGTCTGCACTCTGAGGAGTAGGAGGTACAGTGTCTGCACTCTGAGGAGTAGGAGGTACAGTGTCTGCACTCTGAGGAGTAGGAGGTACAGTGTCTGCACTCTGAGGAGTAGGAGGTACAGTGTCTTCACTCTGAGGAGTAGGAGGTACAGTGTCTGCACTCTAAGGAGTAGGAGGCACAGTGTCTGCACTCTGAGGAGTAGGAGGTACAGTGTCTGCACTCTGAGTAGGAGGAGGTACAGTGTCTGCACTCAGAGGAGTAGGAGGTACAGTGTCTGCACTCTGAGGAGTAGGAGGTACAGTGTCTGCACTCTGAGGAGTAGGAGGTACAGTGTCTGCACTCTGAGGAGTAGGAGGTACAGTGTCTGCACTCTGAGGAGTAGGAAGTACAGTGTCTGCCCTCTGAGGAGTAGGAGGTACAGTGTCTGCACTCTGAGGAGTAGGAGGTACAGTGTCTGCACTCTGAGGAGTAGGAGATACAGTATCTGTACTCTGAGGAGTAGGAGGTACAGTGTCTGCACTCTGAGGAGTAGGAGGTACAGTGTCTGCACTCTGAGGAGTAGGAGGTACAGTGTCTGCACTCTGAGGAGTAGGAGGTACAGTATCTGCACTCTGAGGAGTAGGAGGTACAGTATCTGCACTCTGAGGAGTAGGAGGTACAGTGTCTGCACTCTGAGGAGTAGGAGGTACAGTGTCTGCACTCTGAGGAGTAGGAGGCACAGTGTCTGCACTCTGAGGAGTAGGAGGTACAGTGTCTGCACTCTGAGGAGTAGGAGGTACAGTGTCTGCACTCTGAGGAGTAGGAGGTACAGTGTCTGCACTCTAATGAGTAGGAGGCACAGTGTCTGCACTCTGAGGAGTAGGAGGTACAGTGTCTGCACTCTGAGGAGTAGGAGGCACAGTGTCTGCTCTCTGAGGAGTAGGAGGCACAGTGTCTGCACTCTGAGGAGTAGGAGGTACAGTGTCTGCACTCTGAGGAGTAGGAGGCACAGTGTCTGCACTCTGAGGAGTAGGAGGCACAGTGTCTGCACTCTGAGGAGTAGGAGGTACAGTGTCTGCACTCTGAGGAGTAGGAGGTACAGTATCTGCACTCTGAGGAGTAGGAGGTACAGTGTCTGCACTCTGAGGAGTAGGAGGTACAGTGTCTGCACTCTGAGGAGTAGGAGGTACAGTGTCTGCACTCTGAGGAGTAGGAGGCACAGTGCGTGCACTCTGAGGAGTAGGAGGCACAGTGCGTGCACTCTGAGGAGCGGAGATGTTGCAGTTCGGAGTCATCTGAGCTGTGATGTTGGCACACTCCTGGAAACGCAGTGACTCAATGAATAATGGTAAAAGCGTTTCTTCATTTTCCAGGTCATCTTTCTTCGGTGACAGACGGCCGGTATGTTGAAAAAAAAAAACTGATCATTAACAACACTGATTTTTAAAGTTCATGAATATTTTAACAAGAAATAATTCTTCACCATTTTACCACTTCATTAAGTATTCTTAAGTTTTGTTCCAAACTGACTAATACTAAGACTGGCTTTGACATGACCAGGTAACATTCCTCTTATTTATAACTTTACAACACAAGGTGTTTGACGGCTGACTATCTACTGTGCTTATTATATTATTATGTTCACATCAAGTGCCATACTGCTTTTGGCAGTATTTTACTTTAGTACTAGCTTTGTATACCTGATTTATTTTCAACTGTTTTGCTCTACCTGCCAATTAATTAATGCAATCGCATTTTTGTTAGTTTCTTCTGGTTTGCACTTTTTTTTGGGGGGGGGGATTTTAATCTTTTTTTTAACACTTCTTGAGTTCTGTGTACTCATTGCTCCCTTGCTTTTTATTGGAGGTATCCTGCACTATCTGCTAAGTCCTTGTGTTCATAAACAGAAATTTCGTGTGCAGATTTGGGACCAATCCCTCCAGTATCTTCCAGGTGTAGATTATGATGCATCTTTCTAACCGGTGATTTAGATGCTTGACCGAGCTTATATGAGCTACGAAGGTTTTTCTTTACATTTTACAGCTCAGCAGTTTCGCCTGCCTTGAAGGTGACACTCAGGACACGCCAATATTTCAGCCTAAAGAGAACGAGCGGCCTGAAGAATGTCATCACTGACTTAGCAGCTCTTGTTCTGAAGGTTCTAGTTATGCAACCTATCATTTTCCTTGCAGTTACGATAACAGTGTTGTGCACCAAGAAAGTGAGATTTTCTGAAATTATCACTCCCAGGTCTCTCACATTCGACTTCCGTTCTATTGTGGTTTGAGTTTTTCTTGTACTCTGATACTGTTTTTATTTCCTTCATTCTTCTGTGATGCAATAACTGAAATCTTTCCTCATTGAGCATTATAGTGTTGTCAGTGGCTCACTGGAAGATTTCGTTTATATATCAGCTTGGAGACTCGTTGTTTCTATGGATGCCACTTTCATACATATGCTAGTATCGTCTGTATCAGATATGAGAATGAGAACAGAGGCGGATACTGTGCCTTGGGGCACAGAACTTTTCACTACAGAAGCCCCTGATTTCACTCTGTTTACTATTTGGGTTTTATTTATTAGGAAGTTAAACATCCGTCTGCTCACCTCTCCAGTTATTCCTTTTGCACGTATTTTGTATACAATTATACATGGTAAAACAGTGTATATGCATTTTGCTTATCTTTAAGGGTATCCAAGATCTGAATAAAGAATCCTACCCTCTAAACTCTCCATGAATACTTTTCTCTTAAAATAATAAGATTAATAGGCAAGAGGCCCAATGTCCACATGCGCATGCAGGTCTGGCCTTACCACATGCGCATGCAGGACTGGTCTTACCACATGCGCATGCAGGACTGGTCTTACCACAGAAGGTGAGTCATTAAGCTGTACTAGGTGACTATCCCTGGTCAGCTTCCATACTAAAGCAATCTTCTTCATTGTAGACAGTGATGTAGAGGAGACTGGTACCGGGAAATAAGATAATGCAAGTTACTGTAGCCTGTAGGTAAGGTAATGTTTAATTCTTTGGAATCCTTGAGCTAGAAGGAAAAGAAACTGGCCAGAAGAAAAATATATCCAACCCTCATCTGAGGTTTAATCCCACATCTAACCGACCTGATCAAGTATCCAAGCAACTGAATATATTCGTGCTAGGTGTGGCTACCGTGAAAATTTTGGTGTCTGTACATAAGTTTTCACATTTCTCCAACAGTGAAAAATAGACATTAAATCCAAATCAAGTTTGTTCCCCACAAACCTCCAGTGGATCCTGGATACAAGTGGTGCGCGACGAACCTGGTTGGTGACTAACTGGAGAGATGAACTAACTCTAACTGTCCAGTATCCACTGTTTAAACCTCTAAACAGCAGCAAATTGTTAATGATTTTGATGGTCTCGACATTATTCATTTTAACTTTAACCATTATCAATCATTCAACTTTATCTGCATGAACTGATGCTGTTAGACCTAGTGGCCAATTTGCCATAAATGCTTCGCTTTTACTGGGCCCAATGTAAACTTATTACCCTCTGGATCTACATCATGAAAGTGTTCTGTTGAGGCAGTCAAGTAACCATCACGCTTTACCTGATTCCACCTCTCTATTATGGTTCCAGGGGAACTCTTCATTTTAGGGTCCCCCTCATGACTACAGTTATTGTTATTATAATCAAGGGGGAAGCGCTAAACCCATATGATTATACAGGGCCTGTGGGGGGATGGAAGGTATTCAAGGAACTGGTTTAGAAAGACACGTAAGCAAACACTATAACATATTTATTAGAAAACGTTTCGGTCCTGGGACCTTGATCACTTCTAACATACAGAGGTAGGAAGACATTATATATATATAATGTCTTCCTACCTCTGTATGTTAGAAGTGATCAAGGTCCCAGGACCGAAACGTTTTCTAATAAATATGTTATAGTGTTTGCTTACGTGTCTTTCTAAACCAACTTGTCGGTATTTATTACCAAGGTTTATACCATTCAAGGAACTAAACACAGATCCAGTTCCCTAGATCAAGAGCCCCTCACCAGCATCAAGGAACCTTCTTGAGGGGATTCATGACTACAATAGCGAGGGTCTTCAGCCTGCTTAATACTGTATGGAAAGACTCAATCCTTTTTCCAAACAGTATTTGATTAGGAATGAAACCTTCCAACTCACTGAGTTCACTCCGTACGGAAGTCAGCGGCCTGATTACTCTTGCCTCATTTTCTGCTACGTATATCTGTCCGCAACTCGTCGATACTCGCTCTTACCATGCACAGCTCTCTGGAGACTGTTTAACTGTCTGCGCTATTCACTCGTAGAACTCGCCCTGCCAATTGGCACTCGGAGCTATGAATTACCACTCTTACTCAAACTTTCTCAGATGATCATGCATCTCTGTGAATTATAAAATGTTTTTGGAGATCTCATCTGCTGCAGTGAAACTGGTGCCGTTATCTGGGATGACAAATAATATATTTCTACAAGTACATGTACAAGGTACACTGGGCCAGTTGACATCGATGATATACTACTATACAGAAAGCCACTTGTTATACCTGGAAAGGGTTTCGGGGGTCAACGCCCCCGCGGCCCGGTCTGTGGCCAGGCCTCATGCAGAGCATTTCGGGCAAATTAGGTCAATTTTGTCCCAGGATGCGACCCACACCAGTCGACTAACACTCAGGTACCTATTTTACTGATAGGTGAACAGGGACAGTAGATGTCTTACGGAAACATGTCCTATTGTTTTCCAGCCGTACCGGGGATCGATCCCTGGACCTCAGTGTGTAAGCTGAATGCGCCAGCGATCGAGCCACGGGACATCGAGGGCATGAAAATCTAGCAGCATATATGTATTATAAATAATCTGACAAAACGTCTGTAGATGTCTTTAGCTAATTCAAGATTTACTGCTCATATAGCTGCACAAGTAAGTAAACAACACTTCCCAAGGTTCTGTTTCTCCATTCTCTGGGTTCTTTAGTGTGATGGTAACTGTGTAATCAATACCCACCATCACAAATGGTCTATCAGTCTACTCTTTCCCAAGGCAGCCGTGGTGGACCTGGATACTTTTATATCCTACCATCATAACTTCAGCAAATGATGCAGCTTTTCACAACTTTCGTCATGGCTGCACAGCCCTTGGTTACTCAATAACTTTGACGTTGGTATGTGAAGGTTTCTCCGTACCCTTCATGCATCGTACTTATGGTGTACTTCCTGCGCTGTTAATTTAGTCAGCCGGACATCCTTATCCAGTTATATTAAACGTTTGTCATCATCAAAGAGGTCAGCATTATCAATCTTGCATGATTCAGAAACAATCGTAGTGAGTGAATGATATTATGGGACCTTAGGCTCCTTGACAACTTAAATCCTTTACTTCACTGACAGTACTGGTCAGTAATATCTCAAGAATTTCTGGATATGCCACTTTCTGCAACTGCTGGATCCAGTACACCTTCGGACCTGCTACAGTCAGCTTATGTCTCCGTCTCACTTCATTGTACAATTTACTGACATAGCAGAAAATACATTCAGTAACTATGATTAATTTCCTTAAGGAGAAATATCTAGTGCCGCTATTATCTTCCCTACAACTTCTACTGTAATGGCCACTCTTCCTCAGACGAGCACCAAGCAGGTAATTTGAACCAGACCTCACACTTGCTTAATTTCTTATAATATAATGTCATCTCTCTGCTAATTAATTCAGCTGGAGTCTGAGTAGTGAGAACATATAAGATCTTCAGGTCTGATTGGAGCTATTTAATTTCTTTCACTCTATTCCAGACTTAGTGTAATTTAAACTTGTTATTCTTACTAAACCACTGCGGACCTTCCTCGGCTATCTCTTGCACTCGAATTAATCAAATTCACTATGGAGCACTCTTTTGGAGGTGCAACTGATGCTCGGTTGGTAAGATTATTCAACTGACTGTCAGACTCCTCATAAGCTGTGGCTCCTCATGCAAATACAAATTATAATCGTAACCTGAGCTTCCAACTAATCTAGAAAACTCAAATTCACTTAATTTCTCTAATGTTCTTACTGACGAGAATCCATTCTTTACAAACTGATTCAGCAGTGTCTCACCTTAATCTGATTTAAAGTCGCAAGCTTGTTACATCAGCATCCATAATCTTAGCCTGATTGATAAAGCTCTCGCTTCACACGGCGAGGGTCTGTGTTCGATTAACAGCGCGAGTAGAAACATTGGGCATGTTTCTTTACATCGGTTGTCTATGTTATCCCGATCTTACTCTTGTAATCCGATCCATGAGAAAGCTTTACTAATATCGATGGTATAAGCAAATTGCTCTGAGCTGAGCGTCAGCAACGTCTTCCAATTTCTGAGTCAGAGACCGTCCTGTAAATAAGCAGACTAAGTACTTAAGGATGGTTCTTGGGGACTAGTTTGCGAGCTAGAGTACAGTTAAAGACCACTCTGGTGGGTGTGGTCATGGACTCCTTGGTAACCGCCATGTGAGGGGTAAATGGCCTGACCACAAGGACTCTGTCAATAAATCCTAAAGTCAACTGTTCTAAAATAATATCGCCATATTTTTTAAAGAGTCTTTTCTAGTTAAGTTACTCACTAGCGAATTTTATTGTCCCAGTACTTTCTGAAATTATTTGGTAACACTCGACGATCTGGTTTCCAGGGCAATTGCAACCAACACTGACCGTCCAAAAACTCCATGATATTCATTTAATCTTGGTAGGTCTCATGTTCCGGAGGTCGCTGACTCTCTCTGATTTCCACCACGCCTAAATTCCACAATTTATGGACTGGCTATTCACCACCTCCATAATTCTGAGTGTAACAGATCCGCGTGTGCACCAATCATCATAACTATCACGGCTTCTGGGACTTCTCTCCCTGCCAGAGTTCCCTGAAATTTTGGTGGAATCTTGCCAGTTAAGATATGACTAGCAGAGGCCTTTCCCTCTGTGTCGCTGTGTCCCATTTGTACATTGCCACTGTCTCCCTCAATTTTTCCTGTAACTCTTGGTGGCATGGTTGTGCCTCTGCATGGGACCTGTCACCTTCTCCTCCCTCACTGTTATCCCTGCTCCTAACAGCTCTCCCCTACATTCTTCGGCCTTGCGTGGTAGACTGATAAGGCCTTAGCATAAGTCTTGTCTCCTTCCTTCCTTTCCATTGGGCTCCTCATTTAATATGGGTGTACCTGCTTCAAATGTCTCCTCTGGGTAATAGCCCTGTAATTTACTTCAGCATATTTACCTCATACTCCAGGGTCTGTGTTCTAGCTTCTGTGGCTTCAGCTTGTGACTCCCATTTCTTCTCTGCCTCCATCCTCTTCTCCATTTTCACAGCAAGCTCACCTAGTTTGCTCTCCCACTTTTGTTCGATCCTTTTATATTGCTCTTCCATCCATTCTTCCTTACCAGGACCATCTTCCTCTGATTCCCTGTGCCTTTGACTTCCCCTCTGAGCCACCATTTTTTTAATGGGTTAGGTTTATGTAGTGCATGTGTGTGCTGTTTGTGTGTGTACTGTTTGTTTGTTTGTGTGTGTGTGTGTGTGTACTCACCTAATTGTACTCACCTAATTGTGGTTGCAGGGGTCGAGACTCAGCTCCTGGCCCCGCCTCTTCACTGATCGCTACTGGATCCTCTCTCTCTCTGCTTCCTGAGCTTTGTCATACCTCTTCTTAAAACTATGTATGGTTCCTGCCTCCACTACTTCACTTGCTAGGCTATTCCACTTGCTGACAACTCTATGACTGAAGAAATACTTCCTAACGTCCCTGTGACTCGTCTGAGTCTTCAGCTTCCAGTTGTGACCCCTTGTCCCTGTGTCCCCTCTCTGGAACATCCTATCTCTGTCCACCTTGTCTATTCCCCGCAGTATCTTGTATGTCGTTATCATGTCTCCCCTGACCCTTCTGTCCTCCAGTGTCGTCAGTCCGATTTCCCTTAACCTTTCCTCGTACGACATTCCCTTGAGCTCTGGGACTAGCCTTGTTGCAAACCTTTGTACTTTCTCTAACTTCTTGACGTGCTTGACCAGGTGTGGGTTCCAGACTGGTGCTGCATACTCCAGTATGGGCCTAACATACACAGTGTACAGTGTCTTGAACGATTCCTTATTAAGGTATCGGAACGCTATTCTCAGGTTTGCCAGGCGCCCGTATGCTGCAGCGGTTATTTGGTTGATGTGTGCCTCCGGTGATGTGCTCGGTGTTATGGTCACCCCAAGGTCTTTCTCCCTGAGTGAGGTCTGTAGTCTTTGTCCACCTAGCCTATACTCTGTCTGCGGTCTTCTTTGCCCCTCCCCAATCTTCATGACTTTGCATTTGGCTGGATTGAATTCGAGAAGCCAGTTGCTGGACCACATGTCCAGCCTGTCCAGGTCTCTTTGCAGTCCTGCCTCATCCTCGTCCGATTTAATTCTTCTCATCAACTTCACGTCATCTGCGAACAGGGACACTTCAGAGTCTATTCCTTCCATCATGTCGTTCACATATATCAAAAATAGCACTGGTCCTAGAACTGACCCCTGTGGGACCCCGCTCGTAACAGGCGCCCACTGTGATACCTCTTCACGTACCATGACTCGTTGCTGCCTCCCTGTCAGGTATTCCCTTATCCATTGCAGTGCCCTCCCTTTTACGTGCGCCTGATCCTCCAGCTTCTGCACTAATCTCTTGTGGGGAACTGTGTCAAAGGCCTTCCTGCAGTCTAGGAAAACGCAATCTACCCACCCCTCTCTCTCGTGTCTTACTTCTGTTACCTTGTCATAAAACTCCAGGAGGTTTGTGATACAAGATTTGCCTTCCATGAACCCATGCTGGTTTTCATTTATAATCTTGTTCCTTTCCAGGTGTTCGACCACTCTCCTCCTGATAATCTTCTCCATGACTTTGCACACAATACATGTCAGAGACACAGGTCTGTAGTTTAGTGCCTCGTTTCTGTTTCCTTTCTTAAATATGGGGACTACATTAGCTGTCTTCCATTTCTCAGGTAGTTGCCCTATATATATATATATATATATATATATAATATATATATAATATATATATAATATATATTTTTTTTTTTTTATTATCACACTGGCCGATTCCCACCAAGGCAGGGTGGCCCGAAAAAGAAAAACTTTCACCATCATTCACTCCATCACTGTCTTGCCAGAAGGGTGCTTTACACTACAGTTTTTAAACTGCAACATTAACACCCCTCCTTCAGAGTGCAGGCACTGTACTTCCCATCTCCAGGACTCAAGTCCGGCCTGCCGGTTTCCCTGAACCCCTTCATAAATGTTACTTTGCTCACACTCCAACAGCACGTCAAGTATTAAAAACCATTTGTCTCCATTCACTCCTATCAAACACGCTCACGCATACCTGCTGGAAGTCCAAGCCCCTCGCACACAAAACCTCCTTTACCCCCTCTCTCCAACCTTTCCTAGGCCGACCCCTACCCCGCCTTCCTTCCACTACAGACTGATACACTCTTGAAGTCATTCTGTTTCGCTCCATTCTCTCTACATGTCCGAAAAACCTCAACAACCCTTCCTCAGCCCTCTGGACAACAGTTTTGGTAATCCCGCACCTCCTCCTAACTTCCAAACTACGAATTCTCTGCATTATATTCACACCACACATTGCCCTCAGACATGACATCTCCACTGCCTCCAGCCTTCTCCTCGCTGCAACATTCATCACCCATGCTTCACACCCATATAAGAGCGTTGGTAAAACTATACTCTCATACATTCCCCTCTTTGCCTCCAAGGACAAAGTTCTTTGTCTCCACAGACTCCTAAGTGCACCACTCACTCTTTTTCCCTCATCAATTCTATGATTCACCTCATCTTTCATAGACCCATCCGCTGACACGTCCACTCCCAAATATCTGAATACATTCACCTCCTCCATACTCTCTCCCTCCAATCTGATATTCAATCTTTCATCACCTAATCTTTTTGTTATCCTCATAACCTTACTCTTTCCTGTATTCACCTTTAATTTTCTTCTTTTGCACACCCTACCAAATTCATCCACCAATCTCTGCAACTTCTCTTCAGAATCTCCCAAGAGCACAGTGTCATCAGCAAAGAGCAGCTGTGACAACTCCCACTTTGTGTGTGATTCTTTATCTTTTAACTCCACGCCTCTTGTCAAGACCCTCGCATTTACTTCTCTTACAACCCCATCTATAAATATATTAAACAACCACGGTGACATCACACATCCTTGTCTAAGGCCTACTTTTACTGGGAAATAATTTCCCTCTTTCCTACATACTCTAACTTGAGCCTCACTATCCTCGTAAAAACTCTTCACTGCTTTCAGTAACCTACCTCCTACACCATACACTTGCAACATCTGCCACATTGCCCCCCTATCCACCCTGTCATACGCCTTTTCCAAATCCATAAATGCCACAAAGACCTCTTTAGCCTTATCTAAATACTGTTCACTTATATGTTTCACTGTAAACACCTGGTCCACACACCCCCTACCTTTCCTAAAGCCTCCTTGTTCATCTGCTATCCTATTCTCCGTCTTACTCTTAATTCTTTCAATAATAACTCTACCATACACTTTACCAGGTATACTCAGCAGACTTATCCCCCTATAATTTTTGCACTCTCTTTTATCCCCTTTGCCTTTATACAAAGGAACTATGCATGCTCTCTGCCAATCCCTAGGTACCTTACCCTCTTCCATACATTTATTAAATAATTGCACCAACCACTCCAAAACTATATCCCCACCTGCTTTTAACATTTCTATCTTTATCCCATCAATCCCGGCTGCCTTACCCCCTTTCATTTTACCTACTGCCTCACGAACTTCCCCCACACTCACAACTGGCTCTTCCTCACTCCTACAAGATGTTATTCCTCCTTGCCCTATACACGAAATCACAGCTTCCCTATCTTCATCAACATTTAACAATTCCTCAAAATATTCCCTCCATCTTCCCAATACCTCTAACTCTCCATTTAATAACTCTCCTCTCCTATTTTTAACTGACAAATCCATTTGTTCTCTAGGCTTTCTTAACTTGTTAATCTCACTCCAAAACTTTTTCTTATTTTCAACAAAATTTGTTGATAACATCTCACCCACTCTCTCATTTGCTCTCTTTTTACATTGCTTCACCACTCTCTTAACCTCTCTCTTTTTCTCCATATACTCTTCCCTCCTTGCATCACTTCTACTTTGTAAAAACTTCTCATATGCTAACTTTTTCTCCCTTACTACTCTCTTTACATCATCATTCCACCAATCGCTCCTCTTCCCTCCCGCACCCACTTTCCTGTAACCACAAACTTCTGCTGAACACTCTAACACTACATTTTTAAACCTACCCCATACCTCTTCGACCCCATTGCCTATGCTCTCATTAGCCCATCTATCCTCCAATAGCTGTTTATATCTTACCCTAACTGCCTCCTCTTTTAGTTTATAAACCTTCACCTCTCTCTTCCCTGATGCTTCTATTCTCCTTGTATCCCATCTACCTTTTACTCTCAGTGTAGCTACAACTAGAAAGTGATCTGATATATCTGTGGCCCCTCTATAAACATGTACATCCTGAAGTCTACTCAACAGTCTTTTATCTACCAATACATAATCCAACAAACTACTGTCATTTCGCCCTACATCATATCTTGTATACTTATTTATCCTCTTTTTCTTAAAATATGTATTACCTATAACTAAACCCCTTTCTATACAAAGTTCAATCAAAGGGCTCCCATTATCATTTACACCTGGCACCCCAAACTTACCTACCACACCCTCTCTAAAAGTTTCTCCTACTTTAGCATTCAGGTCCCCTACCACAATTACTCTCTCACTTGGTTCAAAGGCTCCTATACATTCACTTAACATCTCCCAAAATCTCTCTCTCTCCTCTGCATTCCTCTCTTCTCCAGGTGCATACACGCTTATTATGACCCACTTCTCGCATCCAACCTTTACTTTAATCCACATAATTCTTGAATTTACACATTCATATTCTCTTTTCTCCTTCCATAACTGATCATTTAACATTACTGCTACCCCTTCCTTTGCTCTAACTCTCTCAGATACTCCAGATTTAATCCCATTTATTTCCCCCCACTGAAACTCTCCTACCCCCTTCAGCTTTGTTTCGCTTAGGGCCAGGACATCCAACTTCTTTTCATTCATAACATCAGCAATCATCTGTTTCTTGTCATCCGCACTACATCCACGCACATTTAAGCATCCCAGTTTTATAAAGTTTTTCTTCTTCTCTTTTTTAGTAAGTGTCTACAGGAGAAGGGGTTACTAGCCCATTGCTCCCGGCATTTTAGTCGCCTCATACGACACGCATGGCTTACGGAGGAAAGATTCTTTTCCACTTCCCCATGGACAATAGAAGAAATAAAGAAGAACAAGAGCTATTTAGAAAAAGGAGAAAAACCTAGATGTATGTATATATATATGCATGTGCGTGTCTGTGAAGTGTGACCAAAGTGTAAGTAGGAGTAGCAAGATATCCCTGTTATCTAGCGTGTTTATGAGACAGAAAAAGAAACCAGCAATCCTACCATCATGCAAAACAGTTACAGGTTTCTGTTTCACAGTCATATGGCAGGATGGTAGTACTTCCCTGGGTGGTTGCTGTCTACCAACCTACTATATATATATATATATATATATATATATATATATATATATATATATATATATATATATATATATATATATATATATGTGTAGTGCCGAATATGTAAAACTGGTCAATTAGCAAGAACTCATTTAAAATTAAGTCCTTTCTAAAATTTTCTCTTATACGTTTAAAGATATATTTTTTTCATTAATGTTAATGTAAAAATTTTTAATTTTGCACCAAAAGAATCTTAGAAAACTTACCTAACCTTATTATAACAAGAACAATTTATTTTAGCCTAACCCAACTAAATATATTTTAGATTTGTTTACAATAATTTAATACTAAACAAACACAGTGAAATATATTTTTTTCGTTAGGTTCAGAATGATTTTGGCGAAATTATTGCATACACAAATTTTCACTTGTCCTATATGGCAAGATGAGCGTTGCTATTTAAGCCAAGATCGCAAGTTCTGCCTATTCGGCACGACATATATATATATATATATATATATATATATATATATATATATATATATATATATATATATATATATATATATACAAATAACTAAGCAGGAAATTTCTTTGGACTGTAGTTGTTGATTTGGAACAAAAAAATTTCAATCAAAATTCTCATCACCGAGGCTTCTCTAGTCACTTCTGCGACTGTATTGCCCAAAACCAGCTCTTTACTTTGGCCATCCTACATATAATTTTATCATACTTGAATTCATTCCTGAAAACCCTCTTAGATGTTTTCTTGCTTTATAACAAACTTACTGCTCAGTGGTAGTGGAATATTTACAGATTTATTTACTTGGTTATGTATACAGAAACCCAAATCGGCGTTCAGGGCATACAATGCTCCATCAAGCTACAGCTCACCTCAGTGTCCTGTGCCTCCAGCGACGGACTCCACAAGAAAACTTTAAAGTTATAACCAGGCAAGTACGTGTGTCTACTTCACACGTACTTGCCTAGCCGATTATTCTCACAGATTTGGCCGCCACATCTGATTTACGATGCCTTCAATGCCTTCCACTTCCTTCCCCCTTACCACTCCTCCTCTACCGCCAACACCTGCCTCTACTCCGTCTACTCCTGCATCTAAGGCCTACCCTGCCTCTACCTCTTCCAAACCCAATTCTTTCTCGCTTAACCTCAAATACTCTAATTCTGATCTTGCCACTATCTGTCCTGGAAATTTATTGTACCAGATCACTGGCACACCTCAGCTGAAAATCTTCAAAACCAACTCAGGCTTCAAACTCCTTCTTGACAGACATTCTTACGAAACGTACACCTCAACCGAGACCAGACAAAAACTTCTCTATGCAGGCTTCACTATTATTTGGACTCCTGAGCACCGCACCAAATGCACAGTGATCGAAAAACACGTAGACTATTCTCTCCTGATTGCCTGTGACACAGACAAAGAAGACTTAATCAAAGACATTAGTACTAAGAACAAAGTCTCTGTTGACGATATTTACAGACCTGAAAACTCGACCATCCTCAAAATACGCTGTTCTACTCCTTCTGACGCCTCTACACTCATCAATCAAGGAATCCTTGCCAAGACCATCCGCATTCCTCCAAACACTCTCTTCACTCCAAACTTTCACCCCATCACACAATGTCTGAAATGCTACAAATTCTGCCACGACAAAATTTCATGCACATCCACACAAATCTGCTCCAGATGTTCAGCAACTGGCCACTTCTGGAACACTTGCAACCTCCCCCTTAAATGTTCTAACTGCGGCGGGTCACACACACTGCAGTTGCAAATTCCTGCCCTTCTAGAAAAGACATTCTCTCCTCCCTCAGAGCAAGCCAACCTCCCTCCCTCCCCAACCCCTTCCCTGCACCCCCCCCTACCATATCTTCCTCCCCTACCCCCAATGCCTGGGTTACTCCACGCACTTAGTCTACCTCTCCTTCTCTACACACATCAAACACCAACACACAGACTACAAGCACTTCTACACCTACACCCACACTAGACTACAAAACTAACTGCTGCCCACTCTGCGATGGTAATCTCTCAAGCTTACCAATCAGACTACTCACATGTCCTTAACCTAATCTTGTCTGCTAACAATCTTTCCTCTTTAATTATCCCTCCTTCCTGCTTCTCTTCTAAGCCCCCTACAACCTCTACCTCCTCCCTCTCTCCCACCCCCCACTTCCTACACCCACCAGCTCTCCTCCTCCCCTACCCCTCTTCACTACTTCTACCCCTCCCACTAACACCCCTACTGCTGCTGCTACGACCCCCCCCCCACCTCCTTACCCACTTCCTCATCCCCAATCAAAGCTTCCACTTCCTCATCCCTTACCATAGCTTTTACTTCCTCATCCCCTACCAAAGCTTCCACTTCCTCTGCATCTACCTTCGCCCACTCCTCCACCACAACCAAAACTTCATCCAGGTCCAACTCCACCTCCTCCAGACAAAATCCACTCAAACCTAAACCTGCCCTGACATGGGTGAAATTCCACAGTCACTTAAAACAACGGATATAGCCCCACTCCATAAAGGTGGCAGCAAAGCATTAGCTAAGAACTATAGACCAATAGCTCTGACGTCCCACATCATAAAAATCTTTGAAAGAGTGCTAAGAAGCAGGATTGCAAATCACCTGGATTCCCAAAATCTGCACAATCCAGGGCAACATGGGTTCAGGGCAGGTCGCTCCTGCCTCTCACAACTACTGGATCACTATGACATGGCCTTGGATGCACTGGAAGAAAATCAGAATGCAGATGTAATATACACAGACTTTGCAAAAGCATTTGACAAATGCGATCATGGCGTAATAGCCCATAAAATACGTGCTAAAGGAATAACTGGGAAAGTGGGGAGATGGATCTTCAACTTCCTAACAAATCGAACACAAAGAGTAGTGGTCAACAGAGTTAAATCGGAGGCTGCCATAGTGAAGAGCTCTGTTCCACAAGGCGCCATCTTATTCCTTATCCTCATATCAGACATAAACAGAGATATACACCACAGCACCGTATCATCCTTTGCGGATGATACTAGGATCTGCATGAGGCTGTCATCTGCTGAGGACGCGGTTAACCTCCAAGAAGATATAAACAAAGTTTTCCAGTGGGCAACGGTAAACAATATGATGTTCAATGAGGACAAATTCCAACTACTCCGTTATGGAAAACTGGAGGAGGTAATAACTAGAACAGAGTATACTACTGACTCCGGCCATACAACAGAGCGGAAAAATAATGTAAGGGACCTGGGAGTAGTAATGTCTGAGGATCTCACTTTCAAGGATCACAACAGTGCCACGATCGCACGTGCAAAGAAAATGATAGGATGGATAATGAGAACTTTCAAAACGAGAGATGCCAAGCCCACGATGATCCTTTTCAAATCACTTGTTCTCTCTAGGCTGGAATACTGCTGTACATTAACATCTCCATTCAAAGCAGGTGATATCGCAGATCTAGAGAGTGTACAGAGATCCTTTACTGCACGTATAAGTTCTGTCAAGCACCTTAACTACTGGGAACGCTTGGAAGCACTTGACTTGTACTCGTTGGAACGCAGGAGGGAGAGATATATCATAATCTACACTTGGAAAATCTTGGAAGGAATGGTCCCAAATCTGCACACAGAAATCACTCCCTACGAAAGTAAAAGACTGGGCAGGCGATGCAAAATGCCCCCAATAAAAAGTAGGGGCGCCATTGGTACACTAAGAGAAAACACCATAAGTGTCCGGGGCCCAAAACTGTTCAACAGCCTCCCATCAAGCATTAGGGGAATTGCCAATAAACCCCTGGATGCCTTCAAGAGAGAGCTGGACAGATATCTAAAGTCAGTGCCGGATCAGCCGGGCTGTGGCTCGTACGTTGGAATGCGTGCGGCCAGCAGTAACAGCCTAGTTGATCAGGCCCTGATCCATCGGGAGGCCTGGTCATGGACCGGGCCGCGGGGGCGTTGATCCCCGGAATAACCTCCAGGTAACCTCCAGGT
Source organism: Cherax quadricarinatus (assembly GCF_038502225.1). NCBI lineage: Eukaryota > Metazoa > Arthropoda > Malacostraca > Decapoda > Parastacidae > Cherax > Cherax quadricarinatus. Next base: position 26,490,980 of record NC_091329.1, read on the forward strand.
AAATCCCTTTTATTCACCAACACTGTCTTGCAGTCAGAATACACACCCACCTTGGCCCCTTTATCTTTTTCACCACCTATGCTCGCCCAAGCACTATTCTCAACATACATGACCTTTCCTTAGTCTTCAACTACACCAACACACCAACATACCTACTAGCTGACATGAATGCCAAACACACCGCCTTTCATCACACCAGTAACAACCAACTTGGTCACCAATTACTCAACTTCACAAACCATAAGCACCTAATTCATCTCGGCCCAGACTTCAACACCTTCTACAACCACACGGGCCAAGGCAAACCAGATATTATTCTGGCAAACCGAGCCAGCTCTCTATTTCAACACTACATCTCACCTGGCCCTATTACAGGCTCTGATCACATCCCAGTCATCTTACACATCTCCTCCAACCCTATCCTCATCCAGACCACACCTTCCTTCTCCTACAAGAACGCTGACTGGGATGATTTCAAACAACACATAGACAATACTAACCTCACCTATGACTTCAACAACAAATCTATCTCTGACATTGATACTCAACTTGATCTCATCCAGGACACCATTACACAAGCAGCCAACATCGCAATACCAAAGAAAACTCACACCACTCGTTATTCCTTCAAACCATCACTCAGAACATGAAGACTAATTACCTGCTACCACAACCGCTTCCTCTACAGCACACATAGATTTAATCAAGTCTGATTAGATCTCACTTACCTTAGAAACGACTTTTTACACAGCCTAGACCAAGACCACAACAACCACTGGTCACAATTAATACAACAAGTGGACAAACAGCGTATTAAAACCACTAAAGCCTTCTGGAACTTTATCAAAAAAATCAGAGGCACAACTCCCACCAACAAGTTAAAACACAAATTCACCCACAACAACACACATCTCAGACCCGCAGGCTGCTACCAACATCTTCAAACACATCTGGGAGAACATCTTCCACCCTCACCCACCTCACCCTAACGTTATTCAACACATTCAGAACATAGAACCCTGGAACACTAACCCGCACACACACACAAGAAACCAACAGGACCAGATAGCCACATCCATCTGGACTCTCTTACCTCCTCCCAAGAACTCGACACTCCTTTCACCAACACAGACATCAAAACTCTCCTCAGACACCTTCCTCCCAAAGCTCCTGGTGCCTCTGGCCTAAACCATATTATCCTAAAACACCTTCCTGACTCTATCATTACTACTTACACAAACCTCCTCAATGCCACCCTTGCCTCTGGATACTTCCCTTTACTCTTCAAAGCTGCTACTGCTATCCTCCTTCCTAAACCCAAAAAAGACCACTCTGATCCTAGAAACTATCGCCCTATCAGCCTCCTCGAAACTTTAGGAAAACTCTTTGAAAAACTCATCAACCATCGCCTTCGCAGATACCTGGAACACAACTCTCTACTTTCTGATGGCCAGTTTGGCTTCAGAACACACAGATCCACACAGGATGCCATTAACATCATTCTCAACTACATCCACATCAACACAAAACAAAGAAACAGGACAGCCCTGGTTGCAAAAGACGTTGAAAAAGCTTTTGACACTGTCTGGCACGAAGGGCTCAAGTACAAACTCTGCACTAACTTTAACCTGCCTCTCACTACTCGTAAACTCCTCTGCAACTTCCTAGACGGCCGTACCATGAGAATAAAATTCCAAGGCTGTTACTCTGACTACTTCACACTAAATGCTGGAGTACCCCAGGGATCTGTCCTCTCCCCTACCCTCTACATTTTATACACTAACGACATTCCAACACCTGTATACCACAACTCCATCACACTAGCCTATGCAGACGACATTACACAACTTATCACTCATGCCAATATAGATACACACACACACAAAACACAAAATGAGGTCGACAGGATAGCCATCTGGGAACAAAAATGGAGGATCAAAACCAATGCAGCTAAATCCAGCATTACATATTTTAACTACAGGAAACGTGATCCTCCATTACCTGTCGAGCTCAGAACAGCTGACACCCGCACTTACATCCCCATCACACAATCTGTCACTGTCCTTGGCGTTAATCTTGACTACCTTCTTCGTTTACACGGACACATTCACTCAAGGCATGCAATAGCTAGTAAGGCCCTTGCGGGCCTCTGCAAGCTGAAGCATGCCTCTCAACGCACCAAACTACACCTTTACAAATCCCTAATACGTCCTCTAATAACTTACTCTCCTCTAGCCCTCTCTCTTACAGTTAAAACAAACTGTAGCATGCCCAGAACAAGGCGCTGCGCTGGGTGCTTGATGTCAGATGGGAGGACTTCGCCACAAGCGAGTCTCTCCATGCTCAATTAGACATCCCTGCGCTGAATCTGTACTGGAGGACGCTCAGTGACAGACAGATAGACAAACTTGAGACACGACATGACTACTGGACCTCTCTCCTTGACGAAGACATTCGCAGACCCACAAACCAACACAACCTTTTCTACTCCTTGTATGATCCTGCTCCTAACCCTATTTACAAATAACCTTGGATTCTCTGACAGGTACCTTCTCTGACAGGTACCATTCTCTGACCCACATTCGCCTTAGCTTTAGGGTTAAGACATGGCTCAATTCTACACTCCTCTCTAGCGCTAATCTTCGCCTGTCCCGTCCTCCCCGCTCACCCCACCGGAGTCCCAACAGAAGAGCCTGAATTTCTCTTCTCAATATCTGTCCCACGATCGCCTTCGCTGCTGGGTTAAGCCCTGGCTCTATTTCTACGACTAAGAACACTCCTCTCCAGCACTATTCTTCGTCTGTCCCGTCTTCCCCGCTCCCATTTGGGATCCCATTTGGGATCTTACTCTTCTCCAGACTGAGGGACTAACCACCTCAAAACTTCAATGGTGATGGACTGATTACATCGTCTTCACGTCTCTTCCAACTTTTCTGTATTCGACTGAAGAAGTCTACTGTGTAGGTGAAATGTTTCGAAATAAAGATACCTAACTGTTGCACATGTGTTTTACCTAACAACCTGTTGGTATTTTATACCATTTTAATATCCATCAGCGTTCGTTCACCAGTTGGTTACACTTCTTTTCCTGCCATTTTCAGACACCAACTTTTTCCCTACCTCTATGGGTTCATGAAAGGTAAAAGTGTGCAGAACTGTATTCCCACCTTTTTCACTGAACACTTGGGCCACTTGCCTTGATTCCTCCTCTTCCCCTCCTTCCCATCCTTTTCCAGTTATTTCCATCCTTCTTATCCTTCTTCCTTCCTATCTTACGACAGCTCTCGTCGTCTTCGATTCGATTCGATTCACTGTACACACCTCTACTAGTTTTACCACATTTCTTGATCTAAAATCTGCATTTGATATCGCGAACAGAACCGTTATACTACATGAACTAGCCAAAATGAATATTGGTGGTAGCTTACTCTGATGGATAATAGGACACCTGTCAAACAGAGTATCCTCTGTCCTCTGCCAAGGCTTTAGAAGCGAGTCTAAAGAAATGTCTTTAGGTACACCGCAGGGAGGAGTTATGTGCCATGCTATTTAATATTCTGATTAATGCTCTCCTAAATGCTCTACCTGCCTCACCTAAACATATAGCTATAAGCTATGCTGATGACATCATGATCCACACAACAGGGCATAAGAAGATGAGTACCATTCTTAATGAAGTTCAGGCAATTTGTAATCGACTAGGCCTCGTAATATCTTCCACTAAAACAAAGATATTAACAAGCAAACGACATCCCCCACCCATCTATTTGCAGGGTGAAAACATTAGCAACGTTAAAACTTACAGATATCTTGGTGTAGATGTACCCTTTAACAAATCCACTATACCACAACTAAATAAGAAATGCAAAGATAGGCTAAATGCTCTCAAAACTGTTGCTGGCTACAACCCCAACCATGGTGCTAATGTGAGAATCGTGAGAATGATGTACTTAGTCTATGTTAGGCCCTTAATTGATTATGCTGCTCCCATGTTGATATTAGCTAGAGAAAGTTCTCTTCGACCCTTGGAGTTAATTATTCTTTGCTGTCCCAAATCTACAAAGGTTCTTAATATGAGGAAGGAGCTTGGTATTTCTAGTATCAGTAATAGGATTGTTGAGATTAACACTTTATTCGGTATTAGAATGTTAAGAAATGAACCAGACACTGTCACAATGAATCTTACTAAGTGTCTCGAAGTAGATACACACAGATCTAAATGGATTGTGAAAACGTGCAATTGCATTAAGTTTTATAACCTGCATGAAGTGTATCACTGTAGACAACAAGAGCACTTTACCCCTCCATGTAAGATGTGTTCATTTAACATCACATACCTGCAAGTCCCTCCCAAGAAGCTCATTGCTAGTAATCCCTTCCTTAAATCACTTGTTAAAGCAACTGCTCAAGAAGAAATTTCTCTCCTAGCTGGTAGTAATAAGTTATCACAAGTTATATACACTGATGGATCTAAACAGGAGTCTTCTGGCAGGGCTGCATCTACTCTTGTTGCCACCTCCCTAGTTAAGAACGATAATAAACTTGTTGAACTTGGCATAAGAATTAACAACTGGGCGTCTACATTGCAAACTGAATTGTTTGCAATCCTAATGGCGCTACAGCTAACCTATGACACCGAGCTTGACTCTATCATCATTACTGATTCTATGTCATCATTGAAGGCTCTTGGCTCATATAATGACTCAAACAACATGCCCATTGGAGAAGCCAGGTATAGATACTCAAAAGTTAGGGACAAAGGAATTAATGTACAATTGCTATGGATCCCATCACACATTGGATTACTCCTTCAAACTAAAGTTGATATGTTAGCCAAGAAGAGTACCCGAAGATACGGTACTAGAAGGAGAATGTAGAATATAACTTTGGTATAACTGTGTCTAGCATTAGGAATAATATTAGGAGAGCAGTAAATAATGAAAATGATTGTTATAGGAATGCAGTTAGAAGCCTACAACAATGCAGTAGATCTATAACCCACTATAATAACATGAACATAGATAATTGTGTTTATGTACCTCTGAGCTAAAATTATAAATAAATAAATAAATAAATAAACGTGCAATGTGAACAGACTGACTGATGTTGTAGTGGCCAGGCTTAGGCTTGGTTACAAGTACTTCTAGCAGTTTGGGAGACACACAGATGATGATCAAACTAAATGCAACTTATGTGATCAGGCATATATTCACTGTCTTGAACACTATGTGATTAATTGTCCACTTGCTGAGGAATACAGAGATAGACAGTATAATAACCTATGTGACATGTCAAGATATCTTATTAATGAAAATAAGATACCAGATATACTAAGCAAATTTCCTAAATTTGCTTGTAACAGATAAGTGAACTATAGATATGTAGATATAAATGCATATGTACTCCTGTTAACCCTTTTGGGGCCTAGTTTCTAGGCCTTTTGTGTATCCATACGTTCTTGCGCTACCGTCCACAGGATGGATATGGGGTGCACAATAAACTAGCCACTTCGGTGGCAAAATCTAATCTAAATCCTTGTCACGAACTGTGTTCTAATTTCTCTCTTCCTCTGGGCTCTCTGATACTATTTCTTGACTCTTGAAATTTTCGCTTTTCACAGCGCCTTCTCCCACCTTGCTTATGCTCTCGATATCATAAACTCTGCATGAAAGAAAACACACACAATACCGTGACTGGAACAATACATATATAACCTGCACATAGGAGACAAAGTTATGACGACGTTTCATTCCGACTTGGAACATTAACTAGTAACACAGTTGTCATGAGTTTGCCATGTGCCGGCTATTAGTATATAAACTCTGCCTGCTTTCTTCTCCCCCAGACTCGCTTCTTCCGTGACATCTTTGCCTTCCTGCAGTTCCAGTCTACAAAAACCATACTAACATCCTCTGTCCTCTAGATATCAAACTAGTTATCATAAATCTAATAATAACCTCCTGTCCTCTCCAGTACTTTGGTGAAACTGGCTGCTCCCTTTCTGACAGAGAACACAAAAGATATCCTTGCCTTCTCGACTCTAACAGTACTTTTTTCTGCCATGTCTGAAATCACATCACAACCTTCTACTACTACTACTACTACTAATACCATCGCCACCACTACCACCGCCACTATTACTACCATTAGTCCCTTCTCCCCCTGCTTCTTACAATACTGTTCTCTTTTTTAAGTGTGGTATTTGGTGAATACCTACTCTCTCTCTATTTCTCTCTCTCACTATTCTTTCACAGTGGTTGTTTTGCATATTCTAAAATCACCTTTTTACTGTGATCTTACTGCATTTCAAATCTCTTTCGTTGTCCACTGCATGTGGCAGGATTCGATGAAATAACTTGCAAAACGAGCTTGGTGCCCGGGGGTATGGGGTAACATCGCTTAGCTTCGGCTAAGCGCCCATACTTATCTTGGGTCTAGCTCAGTGGTAAAGTACTACGGACTCTGATACAGAGTTAGCAGGTTCGAGTCCTGCTGTTTACGTAGAGACAATGTTTGTAAATAATTTCGCCTGTTTGCGTGCTGTTTGCATGCTGCATTTTGGGCACACGCCCCAGCTCTGAGGAGCTATATATATATATATATATATATATATATATATATATATATATATATATATATATATATATATATATATATATATATATATATGTCGTGCCGAATAGGCAGAACTTGCGATCTTGGCTTAAATAGCAACGCTCATCTTGCCATATAGGACAAGCGAAAATTTGTGTATGCAATAATTTCGCCACAATCATTCTGAACCTAACGAAAAAAATATATTTCACTGTGTTTGTTTAGTATTAAATTATTGTAAACAAATCTAAAATATATTTAGTTGGGTTAGGCTAAAATAAATTGCTCTTGTTATAATAAGGTTAGGTAAGTTTTCTAAGATTCTTTTGGTGCAAAATTAAAATTTTTTACATTAACATTAATGAAAAATATATATCTTTAAACTGATAAGAGAAAATTTTAGAAAGGACTTAATTTTAAATGAGTTCTTGCTAACTGACCAGTCTTACATATTCGGCACGACATATATATATATATATCCCTATATTTTCTATTTTCATATATATGCCATGGGGAAGTGGAACAGAATTCTTTCTCCGTAAGCCATTCATGTCGTAAGAGGCGACTAAAATGCCGGGAGCAAGGGGCTAGTAACCCCTTCTCCTGTATATATTACTAAATGTAAAAGGAGAAACTTTCGTTTTTCCTTTAGGGCCAAACGGCCGGTGTGTTGAGAAGAATAATATATATATATATCCAAATATATATATATATATATATATATATATATATATATATATATATATATATATATATATATATATATATATATATATATAACAGTTCTTAATTGAAAAGTTTACTACAGCTAACATGACTTGTTCTACAGGGAGTACAAAAGTATTATGTTTCAACGAAGCAGCATCAGTTTTGACAAGTGTAAGTATCTGTTGAGAAGCCTAGCACAGCAGGGGGTGAAGGTGAAGAACAAGGGCGGAATACGACTCTCCTCGCCTGACACTGACAACAACACACTGGAGGAACTTAAACATCTGGCTAAGAGGGAGCTTCACTGTGAATTTTACTGGTTAGTAGGAATTAGTAGGAAAAAGTCATCATGTTTTAAAATAAATGCAGCGGAAGTCGTAATAAGGGGCTGTGGATGAATAAACAGAAGAATGTACGGGGGACTCCAACCGTGGTCCTTAAATGTAGCAGACGTTGAGTAAGAACATAAGAACATAAGAAAGAAGGAACACTGCAACAGGCCTACTGACCCATGCGGAGCAGGTCATGTGTCCCCCCCCCCGAATTAGCCCAAGGATCCCACCCCGGATAAGCCCAATGACCCACCCAGTCTGGTCACCTCCACTCAAGGATGGAGCACTGCACCAGACCCAGCAGCACAAGCTAGTCAGGTCCAACTCACACCCACCCACACCCACTCATGTATTTATCTAACCTATTTTTAAAACTACACAACGTTTTAGCCTGAATAACTGTACTCGGGAGTTTGTTCCACTCATCCACAACTCTATTACCAAACCAGTGCTTTCCTATATCCTTCCTGAATCTGAATTTTTCCAACTTGAAACCATTGCTGCGAGTCCTGTCTTGGCTGGAAATTTTCAGCACGCTATTTACATCCCCTTTATTTATTCCTGTTTTCCATTTATACACCTCGATCATATCCCCCCTAATTCTACGCCTTTCGAGAGAGTGCAGATTCAGGGCCCTCAGTCTATCCTCATAGGGAAGATTTCTGATACATGGGATCATCTTTGTCATCCTCCTCTGTACGTTTTCCAGAGCATTTATATCCATTCTGTAATACGGTGACCAGAACTGAGCAGCATAGTCTAAATGAGGCCTAACCAAGGATATATAGAGTTGAAGAACAACCTGAGGACTTCTATTATTTATACTTCTAGATATGAAGCCAAGAATTCTGTTAGCTTTATTGCGAACACTAATGCACTGTTGTCTTGGTTTTAGATTACTGCTAACCAGAACTCCTAAATCCTTTTCGCAATCAGTAGTATTAAGATCTACATTATTTAGTTTATATGTGGCATGGTTATTTAACTGTCCAACATTTAGAACTTTGCATTTGTCAATATTAAACTGCATCTGCCACTTCTCCGACCATTGCATCAGTCTATTCAAATCATCCTGGAGTGCTCTAGTGTCCTCATTAGAATGAATTGGACGGCCTATTTTGGTGTCATCAGCAAATTTGCTTATGTCGCTATTTATTCCCTCATCTATGTCGTTTATGTAAATTGTGAACAACAACGGGCCCAACACTGACCCCTGAGGAACACCGCTTGTGACGTGCCCCCATTCTGATTTCTCCCCATTTATGCAAACTCTCTGCTGCCTATTTGTCAGCCATGCCTCTACCCAGGAAAAAATTTCTCCTCCTATTCCGTGTGCCTTAAGTTTCCTCAATAGCCTCTGGTGTGGAACTCTATCGAAAGCCTTACTGAAGTCCATATACACAATATCATATTCATTACCATGATCTACCTCCTCAAACACCTTAGTGAAAAAAGTTAGTAAATTCGTAAGACAGGAACGCCCCTTTGTAAAACCGTGTTGAGATTCATTAATCAATCTGTGCCTGTCAAGATGGCTACGAATTGCTTCGGCAATTATTGATTCCATAAATTTTCCCACTATGGAGGTAAGGCTTATTGGTCTATAGTTCGAAGCCAAGGACCTGTCACCTGCCTTGTAAATAGGTATTACATTTGCCATTTTCCACTTATCAGGCACTATGCCAGTTTGTAGTGATATGTTAAAAAGATTAGCCAAAGGTATGCTAAGTTCCTCTTTACATTCCTTTAACACCCTTGCAAACAGTTCATCAGGACCTGGGGATTTGTTAGGTTTTAGTTTCTCTATTTGTCTGAGGACCATGTCACTAGTTACCGCAATCGTACATAGTTTATTATCATCCTGTTCTACATAATCTATTATTTCAGGAATATCGCTAGTATTTTCCTGGGTGAAAACTGAGAGGAAGTAGGTATTGAGAATTTCACACATATCCTTATCACTGTCAGTGATCTGACCAGAGTTACTCTTAAGTGGGCCAATCTTGTCCCTAATCTTACTTCTGTATACCTGAAAGAACCCTTTTGGGTTAGTCTTTGAATCCCTTGCGACCTTAGCCTCATAATCCCTTTTTGCTTTTCTTATTCCTTTCTTTATTTCTCTCTTTAATTGAATATATTGATTTCTTAACTGCCCATCCCCTCTTTTGATACGCCTATATATGCCTCTCTTTTGACCAATGAGATGTTTTAATCTATTGTTCATCCATTTGGGATCATTTTTGTTAGATCTAATTTCCCTACTCGGAACAAAAGTTGTCTGGGCAGCTAGAACTATGCTCTGAAAAACGTCATATTGGCAACCAAGATCACCTACCTGACCCATAGTCAGGACATCCCAATTTAGCCCACCCAGGTAATTTTTCAGTCCCATGAAGTCGGCCAAGCGAAAATCTGGGACAGAGATTTGATTGCAGTTATCTGGGTAATTCCATGATATATTGAAACTAAGTGATTTGTGATCACTTTCCCCAAGCTCATCATTAACCTCAAGATTATTAATTAGTGAATCTTTGTTGGCAAGAACCAAGTCAAGCAGATTGTTTCCTCTAGTTGGTTCTGTCACAACCTGTTCTAAAAAGCAATCCTGAACCGTATCAAGAAAGTCACTAGACTCAAGATTTCCTGTCATATTGTTCCAATCAATTTGTCTAAAGTTAAAATCTCCCATTATCACAACATTTTCATATCTAGATGCCTTATGAATTTCGTCCCATAACAGCTTACTGCACTCCCTATCAAGGTTTGGGGGCCTATAAATCACACCCAAAATTAATTTGTCACGTCCCTCGAGAAACTGTAGCCAAACAGATTCTGTGTTCGATGTTTCTAATCTTATATCATGTCTAAGACAACAATTTAAATTTTCTCTGACATACATCGCCACTCCACCACCCTTCCTGTTGACCCTATCAGTGTGGAATAGTTTATAACCCTGTATGTTGCATTCAGAAGGCATTTCTCTATCTTTCAGGTTGAACCAGGTCTCTGTTATACCAATAATATCTATATTACCTACACTTGCAAGTAATCTTAGCTCATCTATCTTATTTCTTAGACTCCTACTATTTGTATAGTAAACCTTAAGGGAGCTAGTCACTCGTTGCCCTCTACTATCTCTCTTTGTTTGTTGATCAATTGATTTGCCATTACTAGCAACTTTATTTTGAATATTGTCTTTTAAACATATCCCTGAGGTATCCCGGTAATAACTGCTGTTTTTAACCCTAATGCTGCAGCCTGATTGTTTCCCACAAACACCCATACCTCTATAATCTATCAGTTTAAATTCCTAGACAAGTCATCAATTACCCTCTCAATTGAATTGGCTAATGCAACCACTCCATCCCCAGAGAGATGAACCCCATCCCTTGCATACATATCACGTTTGCCAAAGAATAGGTCCCAGTTATCAATGAATGGGATTGCAAGTTCCTTGCAGTACCTGTCTAGCCAGCAATTTATACCAATTGCCCTAGACATCCATTCATTGCCCACTCCCTTTCTAGGCAAGATGCTACATATGACTGGGATCCCTCCCTTAGACCTAACTACTTCTATGGCTGACCTGTACTTATCCAGCAGCTCCTCTCTCCTGCCCTTCCCAATGTCATTACCCCCAGCACTAAGACAGATAATGGGCTTGTTCCCATTACCTGCCATAATATTATCCAACCTGCTGACTATGTCACCAACACCAGCTCCAGGAAGGCACACTCTCTGTCTGACCTTTCTGTCTCTGTTACAAAATGCACGGTCCATATATCTTACCTGAGAATCGCCTACTATTAAAATATTCTTACCTTGATTAGCAGGGGAATCAGTGGTACCTTCAACCTCACTAACCACTGAAGTACACTCGTCTTGGAGAACAGAGAATCGATTTCCTACCTTCACATCTTCTCTATTAACTCTCCTCATCTTCCTTCTTCCTGAACTGTGAACCACTTGCCACTTAAAGCGGCTGCCACTATCACTGCTGGTGACCATTTCCTCCTTACCAGCTAAATCCTTCTCACACTCACTCCCAAACTGTAGTAGCAGCAGCAGCAGCAGCAGCAGCAGCAGCAGCAGCAGTAGTAGTAGTAGTAGCAGCAGCAGCAGCAGCAGCAGCAGCAGCAGCAGTAGTAGTAGTAGTAGTAGTAGCAGCAGCAGCAGCAGCAGCAGCAGCAGCAGCAGCAGTAGTAGTAGTAGCAGCAGCAGTAGCAGCAGCAGCAGCAGCAGCAGCAGCAGCAGTAGTAGTAGCAGCAGCAGCAGCAGCAGCAGCAGCAGCAGCAGTAGTAGCAGCAGCAGCAGCAGCAGCAGCAGCAGCAGCAGCAGCAGCAGCAGCAGCAGTAGTAGCAGCAGCAGCAGCAGCAGCAGCAGCAGCAGCAGTAGTAGTAGCAGCAGCAGCAGCAGCAGCAGCAGCAGCAGCAGTAGTAGCAGCAGCAGCAGCAGCAGCAGCAGCAGCAGCAGCAGCAGCAGCAGCAGCAGCAGCAGCAGCAGCAGCAGCAGCAGCAGCAGCAGCAGCAGCAGCAGCAACAGCAGCAGCAGCAGCAGCAGTAGCAGCAGCAGCAGCAGCAGCAGCAGCAGCAGCAGCAGCAGCAGCAGCAGTAGTAGCAGCAGCAGCAGCAGCAGCAGCAGCAGCAGCAGCAGCAGCAGCAGCAGTAGTAGCAGCAGCAGCAGCAGCAGCAGCAGCAGCAGCAGTAGCAGCAGTATCAGCGCTAGCAGCAACAGCAGCTGCAGCAGCAGCAGCAGCAACAGCAGCTGCAGCAGCAGCAGCAGCAGCAACAGCAGCAGCAGCAGCAGCAGCAGCAGCAGATGTATTGACAATAAGGTAACAACAATATGTTCATCAAACACAGAATATATTAATAAACAAGGATCCAACACACTGACACCTCTACAAGCATCTAACAACATGCATATGAGTAACATATATAGAACAATGTCCTACTGCAAAATCAAACACATATATTGAGTATACTCGTCACAGACCTTGAATACACATCATACGCCCAAGTTCATACACATTCACCCGCTACATACCAGGAGGCGACCCCGTTTTCACCCCTGACAGCCCATCAACATAACACATTGTACCATCCCTACCCTGCCCCACCCACCTAATTTACAAATTTAATAAAATCTCTAATGTAAGGTCTCTATATCCCTCAGAGAAATCCCGCTCCCACCTCCTCCCATAAAGTTCTCTATTACGGCACAACGTTTTAGAAAACGTAACAGCCAATACCCTCCTCTTCACCTCACTTACCCCTTCCCCCTCATTCCCCACATAATGTAGACATAATCTACCATAATGTACCCCACAGCCCTAATAATACTTTCATCCATACCCCCCACATCAAGACTCAATGCCCGCAGAACAGAGAAGTATTGACCACTTATCTTATGCAACACCCTGCTCAACCAACCCCTGACGCTCCCCAACCCCTCACAAAAATACACTACATGGAATGCAGAATCCTCCCCTCCACATATTCCACATACCCCCCCCCCCCTCAACCACCCGTCTAGCTCGTAAGACCACTCCCGATGGTAAAATCCCATGCAAAAACCGATACATCACCTCACGTCCACGGGGTTGTAACCTTAACCTACCAAACCTTCTCCATATACATCCCCAGTCATACATGGGGAAAATCCCCTCCACCGGAGCCACAACCCTTTCCGCCGACATCCTACACAGCCTACTTATTTTTACCTTACCCAGATCCCTAACCATCACCACTGCCCTCAAAATAGTTTCACACTCCCTCAACTCCGTCCCAGAAAACATGCGTTTCAATTTATTGTGTACCTTAACCAACCCCCCCCCCACTCACACCCTCCCTCATCACCTCCCTTTTAATAAAGATACATTTGACCCTCCTCTTTAAGTTCATTAAACCCAACCCCCCCTGACGCACAGGTAACATTACTACATCCCTTCTAAGCCAATCACAACCTGAACCCCACAAAAATTTAAAAACCCCTCTAAGTATAGTTGCAATTGCCGTCCCCGTTAAAGGGAACACGGCAGCCACATGCCAAACCTTGCTATACAATAAAACGTTAATTACAATGGCACGCTGCACAAGGGTCAAATGATAAGGCCGCAATGCTCCCAATCGACCCAGTATCCTTTCTACCAACCTGACCGAATTATTAACACGTGCAACCTCAAGATCATCTGCATAGATTAGACCACAAATTTTTAATGACATCACCCGCTTCTTTACGACTGCACTACCCCACTCGACCCGCTCCCCCCAAGTTCCTAACCCCATAACCATGGACTTCTCCGAATTTACCCTCATACCAGTTGCACATGCAAACGTGTCGACCACTCCATCTAAGGCGTTTATGGACATCCCCTCTCTAACCAATACAGTGGTATCATCTACATACCCTATGAGAACAGGCCAAACGCCCCCAGTACCCCCCCCAACCCCTTCACTAACGCCCATATGGCGCTCCACCATTCTATAAAAGGGGTCCTGTATGCATGCAAATAAAAGCTGTGACATAGGACACCCCTGTCTAAGACCTCTGCCCATTACAATCCTCCCCCCTAATCTTCCATTAATCTGTACTCTCACCATTGCCCCTCTATATAACGCCTCTACCCATCCCACTATTTCTTCCCCATAGCCCTGTTTCCTAAGGATAGCTCTCAACGCCTCTCGCTCCACCCTATCATAAGCTCCTTGCCAGTCTAGTGCAACCACCCCCCCCCCCCCTTCCCCCCCTTTTTCTTCCACGAAATCCCTTAAAAGACCATGTCCCACCCCCATAGACCTACCTGGCAACCCAAACTGGGTTTCCGATACAACCCTCCCTACAACACACTTGAGCCTATTTCCTAAAATTTTTGCAAATAACTTATAATCCGCGCATAACAACGATATTGTTCTATAGTCCCTGAGCGAACGCTGTTCCTTACCCTTCGGTACCAAAACTACTACAGCTGTTGCCTGTCTTTCACCCAACCTTCCCCTTACCTTCATCAAGTTCAGTAACCTCACCAAAAAACCTTTTATTAACTCCCAATGCTGTTGATAAAACTCCGCCGGCAGTCCATCGATTCCCGGTGCTTTGCCCTTTCGCATGGCACTCAAAGCTCTCCATATTTCCCCCTCAGTTATGTCCCCCCCCAAAGCTTCCCTATCACTGTGTCCTAACCTACATGGCACACTTCCACACACCCTCTCTAAATCCCCTAATCCTACCCCTTCCTCCCGCCAATACTTTTCGTACCACGTATCCGCAAACAACCCCATCCCATCCGTAGTGTGGATAACCTGACCCGCCCTATACCCTCCCACCGACTCAAGAACCTCCAAACATGGAATAGCTGTTGCCTGCTGACGTTGTTTTTGTCTGCGCAACACACACGAAGACGGCCTATCTCCCCATAACACCTCCTCCACCCCCGCCATTACTCTCACCGCTTGGAACCGCTCGTCCTGAATTTCCCGCAACCGCTCTTTAAGTATCATAATGTCGTCCATCGGATAGACACCCTCTACTGTCCCTTTTACATAACAACCCCGTAACCTGTCCTCCAAATAATTAATCAACCCAAATTTTAAAGAATTAATCCTTTTCCCCTCCCTCACATAATAATGCCGAATCCGGTCCTTAGCCACACCATCCCACCACGTCACCACGTCCTCCACACCTTGTACCTCCTCAGTTAATCTCTCCCACAGCTCCGTAAAACCCCCCAACCCCTCCTCATCTTCCAACAGACTCGTATTTAATTTCCAATATCCCCTAGAGATACAAGCTAGAGAATCCCACTCTACTTCTGCGACAACCGCCCTATGATCTGAAAAAGCTAGTTCAATAGTACGGACAGACGTTGACAATACCTTATGAGATATATACAACCTGTCCAACCTAGCTGCGTAACCTCGCCTCACGAAAGTATGCTCCACCTCCCACGCTCCCCCACCTACCACATCCCTCAACTGAACGTCCACCAAAAGATTGCGTAATGCTGTCAACATATGCCCCGCCCCTCGTGGTTCCACATCCGCTCTCCTGATCACACAATTCCAGTCCCCACCTACGATGGCCACTTCAGGTAAACCACGGAAAGCAAAAACTAGATCATCACACACAAAATCCCTCTTGACTTTCATATCATTTTCAGCTGGTGCATACACACTTACAAAGGTTACCCTCTGCCCCATCCACCACCCATCCACACGCAACACCCTCCCCCCCCCCACCCCCTTCACGTCTTTGCAACACAAACGGGCTCGCCTCCTTTATCAATAAACCCACACCACCTTTCAAACGTGCCGATGGCAGAGTCAACACCGTATACCCGTCCACCTCGAGCACTCTACCCTCCCTGAAATTATGCTCCTGTAGAAAGACTACGTCCACTCTGTATCGACGTAAGAGCATACGAAAGCATTCCCTCTTCACACCAGTACACAGTCCATTCACATTCACAGTCATGCACTTAAGGCCTTTCTAAAGCTTCCAACCCTTTCTCCTCTCACCCTTCCCAGGGCCTCTTGCCCCAGGGTCAACATGTGGTTTGTCACCATCCACCCCCCCCCCCTCTTCGATGCCTCTTATCCTGGCTGTCACGAGAATATACATCCTTCCTCCCAGACCTCTGCGCGGGCGTCAGGACATCATCTGAGTCTGACGCAGCCGCCCTCTTCCTCGTAACACTCTCTACCGCCATACTGTCTACCGAAGATTCCTCACAGTGAACATCAACCTCTACTGTGACCTGTCGCACAGAGCTTGGTGACTCCTCTCTGTGCCTGCAGTTGTCCTCCTTCCTTGCCGTGCCTGTCCCGCCACACTCTCCTTTCAACTCAGGCACCATTTCACGGACCAAGCCATTATCCTCGCCCGAAGAAGGTAAAGTTTTCAATACCTCGTCGAGCTCCTCCTCCAGCTCTTGCACCTCCTGCTGAATGAGCACTTCCTCCCCCGTCACCGGCAAAGTGGCCATTTTCGGCTCCACACAACTCGTGCCCCGCTCAACATGCACCACAAGAGACTCTTCTACAATTTCACTCCACAGACGGCCATCTCCTCGGTTTCCTTTGGAATTCTCCTCCACGACATCGACACCTGTAACTGGTGCACCACCTGTTTGCGCCGGCGCCCTCCACTGCCTCCCACACGTCGCCGCCATATGGTCATACTCTCCACACAACCTGCATGTCCGTCGCTGCCCAGCATACGCCACTAGAATTTGGGTCCTAAACTCCGGCATCACGACATATGACGGGATCGGGTGCCTCAGTGTCATTTTGAGGGAGAATGTACCCTCCGGACGTCCCACGTACGCACCTGCCGCCCACTTGCCTTGGGTTGCCAGATGCACGGTACCATAAGCTGCAAACACCTTCCGTAAGTCCTCCTCGTCAGCCTCGAAGGGGACATTGCGCAACTTCACCCACGTATAGTGGCGAGAAACGTCTATGAGTCGCACTTTGACAGCTGGAGTTACATCAATACTCACATGCTCAAATTTCGTCACTAACGACTCGTACACAGCCGTCGAATTTAACTTGACGAATAGACGATAGGCCCCATTCAGGGCCACACCATAAACCTCATCATCCTGCACTCCGTACGTTTCCCTGATGATTGCCGGAAGTAACACCTGCGCCGTAGAGGGGGAAATCGCCCCACGAAGCAGCTCCACGCCGACAGTGTTCACCCTACGTCGGATACTCAGCGCCATATTGTTGCTATGAGAGCTCTCCTGACAAAACAGCAGAGGGGTGCTGTGCACAACCGCACTCCACCGCAGTCAGGCAGCTAATCATACGAAAGCAAAAGACTTGGCAGACGATGCACCATCCCCCCAATGAAAAGCAGGGGTGTCACTAGCACGTTAAGAGACCATACAATAAGTGTCAGGGGCCCGAGACTGTTCAACTGCCTCCCAGCACACATAAGGGGGATTACCAACAGACCCCTGGCAGTCTTCAAGCTGGCACTGGACAAGCACCTAAAGTCAGTTCCTGATCAGCCGGGCTGTGGCTCGTACGTTGGTTTGCGTGCAGCCAGCAGCAACAGCCTGGTTGATCAGGCGCTGATCCACCAGGAGGTCTGGTCACAGACCGGGCCGCGGGGGCGTTGACCCCCGAAACTCTCTCCAGGTAAACTCCAGGTATCTCTCCCTCCTGCGTTCCAGGGAATACAGGTTTAGAAACCTGTATTCCCTGGAACGCAGGAGGGAGAGATACATGATTATATACACGGACACATAATTGTCTGTTTTCAGATCCATGCAGTGGATTTCTGCCTCTCCAGAGTCTGAACATGTATATCCACAGGAGAGTCTTCAGGGTAACTTAAGAGTCCATACTAAAGTAAGTAATGGCTTTTTTGAACACCAAATCTAACATTTACTTTCTACTGAATCTGGCTCACTGGTTACGCTGCTCTGGGCACCTACGCCAGCAGGAAGTCACATCTGCATAACAAAAAAAGGCACAATACCGTGACTGGAACGATACACGAAACGTTGTCGTAAGCTCTCTTCTATAAGCGGGTTATTTGTGTATCGCATCTGCATCGTTAATATCGGCACTAACCCTTAATATTAAGACTTTCCCTTAATGTCTATTACAGTGTATTCGTTATCTAACAAATATTTCAATAGTGATTTATTATTTTTTTTAAATAAAAGATAAGATATTATTAGTTACTTTTTTCTTCGGATTTTTAACCCGGAGGGTTAGCCACGTGGTAACCCGATAAAATTCATGCGTCGTCGGGGACTGTCTGCCTTATTTCCTCTGGGTTCCTTTAATCTTCTTCCCCAGAATGCGATCCACACCAGTCATCTGACACCCAGGTACCTACTTACTGCTAGGTGAACAGTGGCAGCAGATGTAAGGAAACATGCCCAACGTTTCAACCGTGCCGGGGAGCGAATCCTGGTCCCTCGGTGTGTGATATGAGGATGTTATCAACTGAGCTCCCCATATTATTGGTTAACATAGTAGCTTGGAGGTGACGTCATTAATATGAGAGCCAATACTGACAAAGGTATCTTGGCTGAAATTATGGAAGATAGTGATTGATTGATTTATTTTTAATTTTATTTATTTAATGTCTTTGCACAGTACATTGAGATTGTGTATATACAATAGTGGGTTGTAATACAAAGACAGCCTCTATCATGCCTAGGCATTATGGGCCAACTTAACATTATTGACTTACAGTCTACTTAATACTAAGGAGTATATCATAGTTGTACAGTAGGATAGTAATTATTTTATAGTTGTACAGTAGATTATTAATTATAAATGAATCAAAATTTATATAATACAAAGATATATTTATATTCTAAAATGCTTTTGTGAAAAACAATGAATCAATTATATTTCTGTCAACAATGGATAAAAGGTTCAGCGTGATTGTTTCAGTTAAGATGTGGGAGTACATAGGTGAGTATGTGTGTACTGAGTATTTAGTATTTAGTCTAGGGTGATTAAGTGGCTTTTGAGAAGAGTCTTAAATTGATTTTCAGACTGGGTTACTTTAATATCTTCTGGTAATGAATTCCATATTTTGGGACCCTTTATGTGCATAGAGTTTTTACAGTGTGATATGGACACGAGGTATATCAAAAAGAGATGTGTGTCTTGTGTTGTGGTCATGTGTCCTGTTTAAGTTGGTGAGAAGTTTGAGTGGAGGTTTATATTTGTGTGTATTGTTCTGTGTATGTAGTAGGCACATGAATAAGTATGGATGTTATTAATGGTGAGCAGATTCAGACTTTTGAAAATTGGTGGAGTATGCTGGCGGGAGTGGGAATTTGTTATCATTCTTACTGCTGCCTTTTGCTGGGTTATGAGGGGTTTTAGGTGATTGGATGTTGTTGATCCCCATGCACAAATTCCATATGTAAGATAAGGGTATATGAGTGAATGGTACAGTGCCAGGAGAGCTGATTGTGGAACGTAGTACCTTATCTTTGATAGTATGCCTACAGTCTTGGAGATTTTATTGGTGATTTGTTGTATGTGTGTCCGGAACTTAAGGCTACTGTCAAGGTGGATACCTAGGAATTTTTCCTCTGTGAGTCTTGTGACTGATGATCCATTTAGCGTAATGTTAATTGGATCATTTGCAGCTTTGTTTCCAAACTGAATGAAATAGGTTTTATCAGTGTTCAGGGTAAGTTTGTTAGTCATCATCCAGGCAGATACTTTCTGTAATTCAGCATTGACTGTGTTTGCTTGTATGACTGCGTTTGGGTGGGAAAATACATATGTAGTGTCATCTGCAAATAATATGGGTTTGAGTAGCTGTGATGCATTCGGTAGATCATTGATGTAGATGAGAAAGAGGAGTGGTCCAAGGACGCTTCCTTGTGGGACTCCTACTGTGATTGGTTGGAAGAGTTTGCATCATTTGCATACACATATTGAGTTCTGTTACTAAGGTATGATTTTAGGTAGTTGAGGGAGTGGCCTCTGATACCATAGTGCGTTAATATGGAGTACAGTAGTTCATGGTCGACTGTATCGAAAGCTTTACGTAAATCAATGAAAATGCCCAGCGGGACTTCTTTCTTTTCAAGTGTGGTATATATTAGTTCTAGCATGTGTATGATAGCGTCATTTGTGCTTTTATTATTCCTGAATCCAAAATGACAAGGGTTTAATATGTTGTGTGAAACGAGGTAGGAATAGATCCGTCTATGAATTAATTTTTCAAAGATTTTTAGAGAGCAGTGGTTAGTTATTGGTCTATAGTTATTCAAGTCAGCTTGGTCACCTCCTTTGTGGATCGGAGTGACCCTCGCTATTTTGAGGATTGTTGGGAAGGTAGATGATTCAGTGGATTTGTTAAAGAGCGTTGCAATAATTGGTGACAATACTTGAGAAGCTTTTTTGTACATAAAAGCAGGCAAGTTGTTTATGTCTCCTGCCTTGTTTTTAAGGGTGTTTATGATGAACATAACTTCTATGGGGTTGGTTGGAGCAAGGAATAGCGTATTTGGGGAGGTACCTATGAGGTAGTCTGATGGACGGGCGTTTGTGCTTGGTATTTTGTTCGCTAGATTTTTACCTATGGTGGAGAAGAAAACATTGAGTCTGCTGTTTCAGTAGGTGTGAGTAGCGGTTCATCTGATTTTGTTAGTTTGGTTAATTTGTTTTTGGATAACTTTTTATTTCCAAGAATTTCAGATAGTTTTTTTCCAGTTTTTTTTTTCATATCACCTTTGATGTTATGTAATCTATTTTCATAATACAATTTTTTAGATCATCTTATCAGGCTGGTAAGTGCTGACGAGTAACTTTTCGACTGTTCTCTAGTTATTTGACCCATTCTATACTGTTTTTCATATTTGTGCTTTGTGTTAATGGACGTGAGGATGCTTGGTGTTAGCCAGGGATTATTCAGTCTCTTTGCTGTGATCTGTTTAGTTTTTCTGGGGCAATGTCTGTTGTAGAGGCTTTGGGCTTTTTTTTTTAGAAAATTATTTATACATTCATTCATAAATGATAAAGAAGATAAACTAGCTACATCTTATTAAATTAATCACAACTATTACCAAGACCCCAATCAGTCACTTTGACTTTTTTGGATTATCCTGGGTAATCTACACATATGCTGCTATGTATGACAATTGATGTAACTGTATTTATGTGTACCTGTACCTGAATAATAACTTAACAACAATGTCTGGAAAAATAAGAATATTCACAAAATTAATAAACAAAGAATTTGATAGAAGAACAATTTATTGGGTTCCCCCCCCCCCAAAAAAAAAAAAGTCTCCACAAGCCCAAAGAATAAGTCACCATAGTATAACCCGAGTAATACTGGAAAATTTACATAAATAACTCGAGCCACTGAACTCGATATTAATCGTCTTTTTTTCGTAAGTACTTACCTGGAGAGGGTTTCGGGGGTCAACGCCCCCGCGGCTCGGTCTGAGACCAGACCTTATGGTGGATCAGGGTCTGACCAACCAGGCTGTTACTGCTGGCCGCACGCAAGCTGACGTACGAACCACAGCCCGGTTGGTCAGGTACTGACTTTAGGTGCCTGTCCAGTGCCTTCTTCAAGACAGCCAGGGGTCTATTGGTAATCCCACTTATGCATGCTGGGAGGCAATTGAACAGTCTTGGGCCCCGGACACTTACTGTGCTGTCTCTCAGTGTACTCGTGGCGCCCCTGCTTTTCATCGCGGGAATGTTGCATCTCCTGCCGAGTCTTTTGCTTTCATATGAAGTGATTTTCGTGTGCAGGTTTGGTACCAATCCCTCCAAGACCTTCCAAGTGTATATTATCATGTATCTCTCTCGCCTGCATTCGAGGGAATACAGATCAAGGACCTTCAACCGCTCCCAGTAGTTTAGGTGCCTCATCGCACTTGTGTGTGCCGTGAAAGTTCTTTGTTCACTTTCCAGGTCTGCAATGTCGCCAGCCTTGAAGGGGGTCGTTAGTGTACAGCAGTATTCAAGCCCAGAGAGCACAAGAGATTTGAAGAGAATCATCATGGGCTTGGCGTCCCTAGTTTTGAAGGTTCTCATTATCTATCCTATCATTTTCCTGGCGGATGAGGTAGATACATTGTTGTGGTCTTTGAAGGCGAGATCCTCTGACATTATCACTCCTAGGTCCTTCACATTACTTTTCCTCTCTATTGTATGGTTAGAATTTGTGGTATACCCTGACACATTTTTAATTTCTTGAAGTTTTCCATATCTGAGTTGTTGAAATTTCTCCTCGTTGAACTTCATATTGTTTTGAATGGCCCATTCGAAGATTTGGTTGATGTCCGCTTGGGGTCTCGCGGTGTCTTCGATGGAGGTCTGCCATGGTGATCTGGGTGTCATCCGCAAAGGAAGACACGGAGCTATGGCTTACATCTCTGCCTATGTCAGAAATGAGGATGAGGAATAGAATGGGACCGAGTACTGTGCCTTGTGGAACAGAGCTTTTTATCGTGGCTTGAGGTAAGTTTCTCTTCGGAATTTTAACCCGGAGAGTTAGCCATCTAGGATAACCCAATAAAGTCAATGCATCATCGAGGACTGTCTGTCATGTTTCCAACATACTCGTCTCACACACTGAGTGTCCGTGATTCAATCCCCGGCATGGGTGTTAGTCGACTGTTATGTGTCACATCCTGGGGAACAAGATTAATTAAAGAACCCCCAAAGGAAATAAGACAGACAGTCCTCGATGACGCACTGACTCTTTTGGGATATTCTGAGTGGCTAACCCTCCGGGTTAAAAATCCCCAAAAATCTTATCTTAGGTTGCGACCCACAAGAGTCGACTAGCACCCAAGAATGGCTCAAATCGAGCAGAAATTTTGAGAGTTGAAAGCCTCATACTATTGAGAACACCAGCCCTGATACCACTGAAACCTGAGACGTGCTGTACCCCAGCTACAGGACTTCAACGACGATTGTAGCTGACTGCTACACCACTTGTGCTGAAGAAGACTCACCGTGGCCTTGTCATAGGGCTGCCCTCGCCATAGAGATGTTAACGGTACTCCGCCTGACCTGAACACTCAGCATGCCTTTGTGATAGGGCTGTCCCCGCTATGAGGCTGAAAATGGTACAAGAGAACTAATTCTGACACTCCTTCGTGAGCCACTGCCGGGTCACCATCTGAAGAAGACCTTGGCCAGGACCCGTCATGGCAAACCTACGTGAACCTGAGCCCAGATACCTACTCACTGTTAGGTGAACACACACAGCAGGTGGAAGGAAACATGACTCTCTTTTGTAATAATGTAAAATAATGAATAATTAAAATTTACCATTCCATAACCTATGTCTAAAAATAACAAAGAAAGACACAATACCGTGACTGGAACGATACACAAATAACCTGCACATAGAAGAGAGGAGCTTACGACGACGTTTCAGCAGAGGGCAGCAAGGGACTAGCTCCCTTAAGGTTTACTATACTAATAGCAGGAGTGTAAGAAATAAGATAGATGAGCTAAGATTAATTGCAAGTGCAGGAAACATAGATATTATTGCTATAACAGAGACCTGGCTCAATCTGAAAGATAGAGAGATGCCCTCTGAATGTCACATACAAGGCTATAAATTATTCCACACTGACAGGGTCGACAGGAAAGGTGGTGGAGTAGCGATGTATGTCAGAGACAATTTAAATTGTTGTGTTAGACAAGATATTAAATTAGAAGCGTCAGCCACTGAATCTGTTTGGTTACAGCTTCTCGAGGGCCGAGAAAAACTAATTTTGGGTGTGATTTACAGGGCCCCAAATCTTGATAGGGAGTGCAGTAAACTTCTATGGGACGAAATTCGTAAGGCATCTACATACGAAAATGTTGTGCTAATGGGAGATTTCAACTATAGACAGATTGACTGGAGCAATTTGACAGGAAATTTAGAGTCAGGTGACTTTCTTGATACGATCCAGGATTGTTTTTTAAAACAGTTTGTGACAGAGCCAACTAGGGGAAATAACCTCCTTGACTTGGTTCTTGCCAGTAGGGAAACACTAATTAATAATCTTGAGGTTAATGATGAGCTTGGGGAAAGTGATCACAAATCACTCAGTTTTAATATATCATGGAATTCCCCTAATAATGGCAATCAAGTCTCCGTCCCTGACTTTCGCTTGGCTGATTTCATAGGACTGAAAAATTACTTAGGTGGGCTGAACTGGAATGAC
This sequence comes from Cherax quadricarinatus, assembly GCF_038502225.1. Classification (NCBI taxonomy): domain Eukaryota; kingdom Metazoa; phylum Arthropoda; class Malacostraca; order Decapoda; family Parastacidae; genus Cherax; species Cherax quadricarinatus. Next base: position 26,515,292 of record NC_091329.1, read on the forward strand.
CTGACTAAGGGTCAGGTAGGTGGTGATGGTTGCCGATATGATGCTTTCCAGGGCATAGTTCTAGCTGCTCAGTCAAATTATGTTCCAAATAGGGAAATCAGATCAAACAAAAATGATCCTAAATGGATGAACAATAGATTAAAATATCTGATTGGTCAAAAGAGAGGCATATATAGGCAAATCAAAAGAGGAGAGGGGCAATTAAGAAATCGATATATTCAGTTAAAGAGAGAAATAAAAAAGGGAATTAGAAAAGCAAAAAGAGATTATGAGGTTAAAGTTGCAAGAGAATCGAAGACTAACCCAAAAGGATTCTTTCAGGTATACAGAAGTAAGATCAGGGACAAGATAGGCCCACTCAAAAGTTCCTCGGGTCAGCTCACTGACAGTGATAAGGAAATGTGTAGAATTTTTAACACATACTTCCTCTCAGTTTTTACACAGGAGGATACCAGCGATATTCCAGTAATGATAAATTATGTAGAACAGGACGATAATAAACTGTGCACGATTAGGGTCACAAGTGACATGGTCCTTAGGCAAATAGATAAATTAAAACCTAACAAATCCCCAGGCCCTGATGAACTGTATGCAAGGGTTCTAAAGGAATGTAAAGAGGAGCTTAGCACACCTTTGGCTAATCTTTTCAACATATCACTACAAACTGGCATGGTGCCAGATAAGTGGAAAATGGCAAATGTGATACCTATTTTCAAAACAGGTGACAGGTCCTTAGCTTCGAACTATAGACCAATAAGCCTAACCTCCATAGTGGGAAAATTTATGGAATCAATAATTGCCGAGGCAGTTCGTAGCCACCTTGAAAAGCATAAATTAATCAACGAATCTCAGCATGGTTTTACAAAGGGGCGTTCCTGCCTTACGAATTTATTAACTTTTTTCACTAAGGTATTTGAGGAGGTAGATCATGGTAATGAATATGATATTGTGTATATGGACTTCAGTAAGGCTTTTGACAGGGTCCCACATCAGAGACTATTGAGGAAAATTAAAGCACATGGAATAGGAGGAGAAATTTTTTCCTGGATAGAGGCATGGTTGACAAATAGGCAGCAGAGAGTTTGCATAAATGGGGAGAAATCAGAGTGGGGAAGCGTCACGAGCGGTGTTCCACAGGGGTCAGTGTTGGGCCCCCTGCTGTTCACAATCTACATAAACGACATAGATGAGGGCATAAAGAGCGACATCGGCAAGTTTGCCGATGACACCAAAATAGGCCGTCGAATTCATTCTGACGAGGACATTCGAGCACTCCAGGAAGATTTGAATAGACTGATGCAGTGGTCGGAGAAGTGGCAGATGCAGTTTAATATAGACAAATGCAAAGTTCTAAATGTTGGACAGGACAATAACCATGCCACATATAAACTAAATAATGTAGATCTTAATATTACGGATTGCGAAAAAGATTTAGGAGTTCTGGTTAGCAGTAATCTGAAACCAAGACAACAGTGCATAAGTGTTCGCAATAAAGCTAATAGAATCCTTGGCTTCATATCAAGAAGCATAAATAATAGGAGTCCTCAGGTTGTTCTTCAACTCTATACATCCTTGGTTAGGCCTCATTTAGATTATGCTGCACAGTTTTGGTCACCGTATTACAGAATGGATATAAATTCTCTGGAAAATGTACAAAGGAGGATGACAAAGTTGATCCCATGTATCAGAAACCTTCCCTATGAGGATAGACTAAGGGCCCTGAATCTGCACTCTCTAGAAAGACGTAGAATTAGGGGGGATATGATTGAGGTGTATAAATGGAAGACAGGAATAAATAAAGGGGATGTAAATAGTGTGCTGAAAATATCTAGCCTAGACAGGACTCGCAGCAATGGTTTTAAGTTGGAAAAATTCAGATTCAGGAAGGATATAGGAAAGTACTGGTTTGGTAATAGAGTTGTGGATGAGTGGAACAAACTCCCGAGTACAGTTATAGAGGCCAGAACGTTGTGTAGCTTTAAAAATAGGTTGGATAAATACATGAGTGGATGTGGGTGGGTGTGAGTTGGACCTGATAGCTTGTGCTACCAGGTCGGTTGCCGTGTTCCTCCCTTAAGTCAATGTGACCTGACCTGACTAGGTTGGGTGCATTGGCTTAAGCCGGTAGGAGACTTGGACCTGCCTCGCATGGGCCAGTAGGCCTTCTGCAGTGTTCCTTCGTTCTTATGTTCTTATGTTCTTAAAGCGGGAGAATAATGACACAATACACCAATGCTTCACACGGGATGGGAAAATTCTAGTTAGGAAAACGAGAATGAAGGTCAACTGTACATAATCACGAACGAGAATGATCTATCACGATTTCTCAGGGATACTAATCTTACAGAGAATAACTAAACAATGTCCAACTTAAAAGCCTACGTAGTGTAGTGTATGTTTTGCTCCATTATTGTTCAAATTTCATTGTACAATCTCTTAGTAATTAAATAATCAACTACCTCATTTTGTGATTTTACTAGTAAGCATAAGTCACCTTATGTAATTTTCTTATTTACTATTGTTTGCTTAAACATTAGCTGAATTGATACTTTCTCTGTCCATATTACTACCTCATATTTTTTTAAATACTATCAATTGATATTACTTACTAAAATTAATAATTATCATTTTTACTATAATTTCAATTTACTCTTTAACATTTTTGACATTTAATAACCATTACTTGTCTAATTACCTTTACCTGTTTTAATACCACATTTACTATCTTAGAGTACTCTTAATTACCTTGTACTGCCATATAACCTCTAGTATAACTACCAGTGCAATATTGAATGAAATAAACATTACTTTTTCACTTTTTTTGTAATCATTATTACTTACTAAAATTTTATTAAACACCATATTTACTACCAGTCAATTTTACTTTTGTACATTAAACATTATTTTATACTTTTCATAACATTTTGTTGCCAAATTTTCAAGTTTGTATATTCAACTCCAACCTTTATATTATCCTTTGTACCTGTGTACCTGTGTACCTGTGTATCTTACTATCATATTATAACCAAGACATTACCATTGTTATTTTTTACTATTACTCTTTTGGTACTTTAATTGTGAATTTTATTTTGTCAATTTAAATCTAGTTATACTCTTGATCTTGTCAACAACTCCGTGAAAGTTCTCTGTACATTTTCTAGGTCGGCAATTTCACCTGCCTTGAAAGGTGCTGTTAGTGTGCAGCAATATTCCAGCCTAGATAGAACAAGTGACCTGAAGAGTGTCATCATGGGCTTGGCCTCCCTAGTTTTGAAGGTTCTCATTATCCATCCTGTCATTTTTCTAGCAGATGCGATTGATACAATGTTATGGTCCTTGAAGGTGAGATCCTCCGACATGATCACTCCCAGGTCTTTGACGTTGGTGTTTCGCTCTATTTTGTGGCCAGAATTTGTTTTGTACTCTGATGAAGATTTAATTTCCTCATGTTTACCATATCTGAGTAATTGAAATTTCTCATCGTTGAACTTCATATTGTTTTCTGCAGCCCACTGAAAGATTTGGTTGATGTCCGCCTGGAGCCTTGCAGTGTCTGCAATGGAAGACACTGTCATGCAGATTCGGGTGTCATCTGCAAAGGAAGACACGGTGCTGTGGCTGACATCCTTGTCTATGTCGGATATGAGGATGAGGAACAAGATGGGAGCGAGTACTGTGCCTTGTGGAACAGAGCTTTTCACCGTAGCTGCCTCGGACTTTACTCTGTTGACGACTACTCTCTGTGTTCTGTTAGTGAGGAAATTATAGATCCATCGACCGACTTTTCCTGTTATTCCTTTAGCACGCATTTTGTGCGCTATTACGCCATGGTCACACTTGTCGAAGGCTTTTGCAAAGTCTGTATATATTACATCTGCATTCTTTTTGTCTTCTAGTGCATTTAGGACCTTGTCGTAGTGATCCAATAGTTGAGACAGACAGGAGCGACCTGTTCTAAACCCATGTTGCCCTGGGTTGTGTAACTGATGGGTTTCTAGATGGGTGGTGATCTTGCTTCTTAGGACCCTTTCAAAGATTTTTATGATATGGGATGTTAGTGCTATTGGTCTGTAGTTCTTTGCTGTTGCTTTACTGCCCCCTTTGTGGAGTGGGGCTATGTCTGTTGTTTTTAGTAACTGTGGGACGACCCCCGTGTCCATGCTCCCTCTCCATAGGATGGAAAAGGCTCGTGATAGGGGCTTCTTGCAGTTCTTGATGAACACAGAGTTCCATGAGTCTGGCCCTGGGGCAGAGTGCATGGGCATGTCATTTATCGCCTGTTCGAAGTCATTTGGCGTCAGGATAACATCGGATAGGCTTGTGTTAATCAAATTTTGTGGCTCTCTCATAAAAAATTCATTTTGATCTTCGACTCTCAGTCTGGTTAGCGGCTTGCTAAAAACTGAGTCATATTGGGACTTGAGTAGCTCACTCATTTCCTTGCTGTCATCTGTGTAGGACCCATCTTGTTTAAGTAGGGGCCCAATACTGGACGTTGTTCTCGATTTTGATTTGGCATAGGAGAAGAAATACTTTGGGTTTCTTTCGATTTCATTTATGGCTTTTAGTTCTTCCCGCGATTCCTGACTCCTAAAGGATTCTTTTAGCTTAAGTTCGATGCTTGCTATTTCTCTGACCAGTGTCTCCCTACGCATTTCAGATATATTGACCTCTTTTAGCCGCTCTGTTATTCTTTTCCGTCGCCTGTAAAGGGAGCGCCTGTCTCTTTCTATTTTACATCTACTCCTCCTTTTTCTTAGAGGAATAAGCCTTGTGCATACATCGAGTGCCACCGAGTTAATCTGTTCTAGGCATAAGTTGGGGTCTGTGTTGCTTAGTATATCTTCCCAGCTTATATCGGTTAGGACTTGGTTTACTTGGTCCCACTTTATGTTTTTGTTATTGAAGTTGAATTTGGTGAATGCTCCCTCGTGACTAGTCTCATTATGTCGGTCTGGGGCTCCACGCATACATGTCTGAACCTCAATTATGTTGTGATCTGAGTATATTGTTTTTGATATGGTGACATTTCTTATCAGATCATCATTGTTAGTGAAGATGAGGTCTAGTGTATTCTCCAGTCTAGTAGGCTCTATTATTTGCTGGTTTAAATTGAATTTTGTGCAGAGATTTAAAAGCTCGTGTGAGTGTGAGTTTTCATCAGAGCTGCCTCCTGGTGTTATTACTGCAACAATATTATTTGCTATATTCCTCCATTTTAGGTGCCTTAAGTTGAAATCCCCCAGGAGCAAGATGTTGGGTGCAGGAGCTGGAAGATTTTCCAGACAGTGGTCAATTTTTAACAGCTGTTCCTGGAATTGCTGGGATGTTGCATCCGGAGGCTTGTAGACTACCACAATGACTAGGTTTTGGTTCTCGACCTTTACTGCTAAAACTTCCACTACATCATTTGAGGCATTAAGCAGTTCTGTGCAAACAAGTGACTCTGCAATGTACAGGCCAACCCCCCCCCCCCCCCCCTTTTGCCTGTTCACTCTGTCACATCTGTATAGGTTGTAACCTGGGATCCATATTTCGTTGTCCAAGTGATCCTTTATGTGGGTCTCAGTGAAAGCCGCGAACATTGCCTTTGCCTCTGCAAGCAGTCCACGGATGAAAGGTATTTTGTTGTTTGTTGCTGGCTTTAGACCCTGTATATTTGCAAAGAAGAATGTCATCGGACTGGTGGTATTGTTGGTACTGGGGGGGGGGATTTTTTTTCCGGCATTAGTATCTGTATCTGTTGGTTTGGAGTGGAGGCCATCGACTGTGGTTCCACTCCAGGAATGACTGGATTTGGTGTACGATTTCTGCCATTTCCTGCCAGTTTTTTTTCCTTCCTGGCACTAAAAAACCTCTCCCTCTTGAGTGGCTGTGGCTACCCAGGTTTTCCCATGGCCTGGATGTTTTGTATCTTTTTGTCCCCTTTAGATGGTGTGCCTGGCAATTTAAGTTATAGCACAGTCTTTCCTGTACTGAAGAGGTACACATTTCAGGGTGAAAAAGCTTACAGGAAGGGAGTTTGCATTTTCCTGTTGTCATATGGGCATGGCATTTTCTAGGGTGGTCATAGTTGCACGTCCCGTCTGTTTTTCCAGATTTCCCATGCCTGCAGATACCAAGTGCATAGTATGTGCACAGGCTTGGTTTCCGTTTGCCTTGGGTTTCTGTGACTGTATTCCCTGTTGGTGCATGTTTCCCTGTCTTATTCCTATCCTCCCTAGCACCAACAATGGAGCTCCCACCAGTTGTTTTTGGTAATATATCCTCACTATTGCTAGTGGAGTCCTCTTGTTTGCTATTTCCTGTGGTATTTCTAGTTTGCAATATTGGTTTTATCTTATCTTTGACTACACTTGTTTCCCTACTACGGCTCCTGTCCCCTATGAGGTCATTTATATGTATTCCTTCCTGCGTATAATTCCCGACTACCTGGACAAAATCTCCAGCTTCACCATTACTGTCTCCCAGGACAGCACCTCCAGCTTCACCATTACTGTCTCCCAGGACAGCACCTCCAGCTTCACCATTACTGTCTCCCAGGACAGCACCTCCAGCCCCACATTTACTGACTACCAGGACATCACCTCCAGCCTTACAGTTTCTGACTACATGGCCAGTATCAAGGGCAGTACCATTCAGCCCAGACTTTTTATGTTCCCATCTGTTGTAGAAAGCTTCCAGGTTTTCTATGAAAGCAGCTTTGATGTTATCCTCTTTTAATACCCTTGTGATTTTAGTCCACAGATTTATCTCATTTGGGCATACCCAAAAACACTTCCCTGTTTTAATACTGCTTGTAGCTAGTTCTTGGATATCTGCACAAGGGGCGTGACACCAATTTCCACAAAAATGACAATTTATCCATGTGGAAGCCCGTTTGTTTGATTGACTGCAGACTACACAGAGCTTCATAATGATTTGAATGGTTGATTTACTGTAATTCTACTAGCAACCTCTTGAATATTCTATTAATAACCTCCTTAAATGAAGCTCTAGCTATTTGTATTTCTATTTCTAACTGTACTTGTATATTGGACAGCTTACCGTGTACGTTCCTGATTTATATTTATTGTTTGTGTTTGATAAGGGCGCCTACAACCCCATCCGTTTACAGTCTGCTTTATTGTCCAACGAATCCGTTTGAAACCAGTCAAGTCAAGGGTTCGGACCAGTCGAGGGTTCGGACCAGTCGATCTGATCTGATCAGTGGGTCACTTATTTAAAACATACTGGTCGGTGATTTGGGCTAACACATGAAGGATCTACTTGAAATTATCTACCCGAGTAATATGTGATTTGATTGATACAAAAGTATAACTTGCGTGTTGAAGAACCGGTGATTTCTGGCAGCTCCTACAATGACGAATGGTCGAGCCTCAACCCTTGTTTATCAATCGCTGTATCTAGCTTTTCTAGTTTTTTTTTTTTTTTCGTCTCCACCACAATAAATGCTATATTATCACTATAGTTGACTGGTGGAAATTTTGGAGGAAGGACGCTTTTTCTGTAGTAATAATTGCTTCTCGTTGTGTATATTGCGACCGCTGGTAACTACAGGTTATATGAAATTCACAGTATACGTCTGGTATTTCAAGAAAAAAGAAACTAATGAAAGTCACTCCACTCCACTAAGTACCATTATAATACTGGTTAGTTGCTACTACAACACTGTATTCTGCTATTCACTGGTATCACTAGATTATATGCGAGTACACTAGCAGGCCAGGAAGATTATTAAAACAGCTGACCTGTGGTAAGTTTCTGTGGTAAGTTTCTGGCGACTTCTGGCACCTGCCTCAGTAGGCTTATCACTTCATTTACAAATTCACCTGTTTTCAAATGACACTTTAGCCTTTATCATCTATATACTAGGGAGCCACTGTAGTATACACTATACACTATGTATACACAATGTTATCAGGGAGACTTTCTTTCCTCTGACAAAGAAAAGTTCTATTATTATTATTTTGCACACGGAACACAGGCCTATGATTCCCCTCTGGCAGTAAACTCTGCTAGGTAGTGCACACTAATTCTCCTTTTTTGACTCAGTATATAATGTTTTCCGCCCAAGATTGGTTCCAGGCGCTAGAGGGATGTATCGTATAGGACTTTTTAACTTGTATTCTTATAGTATTAGTTTATACCTTGTTGTACTTTAGCTCATTCTAGCACAACACATAGACAATATTAATTTCATTATGTTTATTAGTGACTATACTCTATATGACCAAAATGCTTTAGCGGTGTACTTATCCAAACCTCCCACCACTACAGAAATCAGTATTAGAACTCACCACATAATACAGGATATAAATAACCACTATTTAAACCTAAAAGATGAATGATCACGTTGACCCTGATCTAAACCTCCATAATCTAACACACAATCAATACTTACTGGAAAGTAACTGCCTTTATTACACAGCATCACAAGCCAGCACTATCCTGAACACTGCTCAAAGTCTATCAGTTCTTAACTACAACATCAGGTCCTTAAGCAAACACTATGATGACCTCCTGGCACTCCTTGAGTCGCTAAAGACACCCTTCTCCTGCATTATTCTTACTGAGACCTGGCTTAAGCACAACAATAGATATCTACCCACTACCAGGATACACAGCAATCCACAACTGCAGAACATGCCAAGTTGGGGCTGGTACTGCAATCTATTACTCTAACCAATTATCTTGTATTAGCACCACTTGCTTTAGTGATGAATATGGGGAATACATTTTTGCTAATTTTACTGTAAAAAACCTTAAGACGCCTATAACAATCGGTGCCATATACCGGATATCCCACACAAACATCCCAAATTTCAGTGAGAATCTAAAGGCACTAATAACAAACAGACAAATGAACAAGCACCACCTTCTCTTAGCTGGAGACTTCAATATCAACCTTGACCTACCAGATGATCAGCCTGTAACTGATTTCATCAACAATATGAACAACACACTTCTCATACCAACAATAACTAAACCAACCAGGCTGACTGAGATAATAGATCACATGTGGACCAATATACTAGCCCCTCTTAAATCAGGAATAATCACAGACAGCACTACTGACCACTACCCAACAAACATTAGTAAGCCACCACTCGAATACAACAAAGTTTCATTTAGACTCCATGACGAGGCCTCAATAAGGAATTTCACAGCAGACCTAGAGACTGTTGACTGGCCTACAGAATTCTCCAATGCCAATGGTATTGACGATTGGACAGACATCTTTCTTAACAAAATACTTAGACTATACAACAAACATTGTCCTATAAAAACGAAACAGATGACGAATAAACGACTCGGTTGCCCATGGCTAACCAGCATTATTCTGAAATCCATTGATAAGAAACACCAATATGAAAAGCAATATAGACAGGGTTTAATACATAAAGATATTCTTAAACAATATTCAACAGTTCTCACCAAATTAATAAAGAAAGCCAAACAACTGTACTACTCCAGCAGATTCACTGACACAAGAGGATATATAGAAAAGACCTGGAAAATACTTTCCCAGATTCTGGGGACCCACAAACTGAAAAAAACAAGAATATTGTCCTAACTAAACCTCATGAAACACCACTGCATCCCACTGATACAGCTAACAAGATAAACGACTTCTTCTCAAACATAGGATCTAATCTCGCCAGTAAAATCCCACGTACCAACGCCCGTGCCGGGGACTACCTAGATGGGAATTTTCCAAATTCCTTCTATCTTGTACCAACTGAGCCCACGGAAGTCACCACGATTATAAAGTCACTCAAAAATAACTCTGGGGAATCTGTCTCACGTCATTGCAGAGTCACTTGTTTGCACAGAACTGCTTAATGCCTCAAATGATGTAGTGGAAGTTTTAGCAGTAAAGGTCGAGAACCAAAACCTAGTCATTGTGGTAGTCTACAAGCCTCCGGATGCAACATCCCAGTAATTCCAGGAACAGCTGTTAAAAATTGACCACTGTCTGGAAAATCTTCCAGCTCCTGCACCCAACATCTTGCTCATGGGGGATTTCAACTTAAGGCACCTAAAATGGAGGAATATAGCAAATAATATTGTTGCAGTAATAACACCAGGAGGCAGCTCTGATGAAAACTCACACTCACACGAGCTTTTAAATCTCTGCACAAAATTCAATTTAAACCAGCAAATAATAGAGCCTACTAGACTGGAGAATAGACTAGACCTCATCTTCACTAACAATGATGATCTGATAAGAAATGTCACCATATCAAAAACAATATACTCAGATCACAACATAATTGAGGTTCAGACATGTATGCGTGGAGCCCCAGACCGACATAATGAGACTAGTCACGAGGGAGCATTCACCAAATTCAACTTCAATAACAAAAACATAAAGTGGGACCAAGTAAACCAAGTCCTAACCGATATAAGCTGGGAAGATATACTAAGCAACACAGACCCCAACTTATGCCTAGAACAGATTAACTTGGTGGCACTCGATGTATGCACAAGGCTTATTCCTCTAAGAAAAAGGAGGAGTAGATGTAAAATAGAAAGAGACAGGCGCTCCCTTTACAGGCGACGGAAAAGAATAACAGAGCGGCTAAAAGAGGTCAATATATCTGAAATGCGTAGGGAGACACTGGTCAGAGAAATAGCAAGCATCGAACTTAAGCTAAAGGAATCTTATAGGAGTCAGGAATCGCGGGAAGAACTAAAAGCCATAAATGAAATCGAAAGAAACCCAAAGTATTTCTTCTCCTATGCCAAATCAAAGTCGAGAACAACGTCCAGTATTGGGCCCCTACTTAAACAAGATGGGTCCTACACAGATGACAGCAAGGAAATGAGTGAGCTACTCAAGTCCCAATATGACTCAGTTTTTAGCAAGCCGCTAACCAGACTGAGAGTCGAAGATCAAAATGAATTTTTTATGAGAGAGCCACAAAATTTGGTTAACACAAGCCTATCCGATGTTATCCTGACGCCAAATGACTTCGAACAGGCGATAAATGACATGCCCATGCACTCTGCCCCAGGGCCAGACTCATGGAACTCCGTGTTCATCAAGAACTGCAAGAAGCCCCTATCACGAGCCTTTTCCATCCTATGGAGAGGGAGCATGGACACGGGGGTCGTCCCACAGTTACTAAAAACAACAGACATAGCCCCACTCCACAAAGGGGGCAGTAAAGCAACAGCAAAGAACTACAGACCAATAGCACTAACATCCCATATCATAAAAATCTTTGAAAGGGTCCTAAGAAGCAAGATCACCACCCATCTAGAAACCCATCAGTTACACAACCCAGGGCAACATGGGTTTAGAACAGGTCGCTCCTGTCTGTCTCAACTATTGGATCACTACGACAAGGTCCTAAATGCACTAGAAGACAAAAAGAATGCAGATGTAATATATACAGACTTTGCAAAAGCCTTTGACAAGTGTGACCATGGCGTAATAGCGCACAAAATGCGTGCTAAAGGAATAACAGGAAAAGTCGGTCGATGGATCTATAATTTCCTCACTAACAGAACACAGAGAGTAGTCGTCAACAGAGTAAAGTCCGAGGCAGCTACGGTGAAAAGCTCTGTTCCACAAGGCACAGTACTCGCTCCCATCTTGTTCCTCATCCTCATATCCGACATAGACAAGGATGTCAGCCACAGCACCGTGTCTTCCTTTGCAGATGACACCCGAATCTGCATGACAGTGTCTTCCATTGCAGACACTGCAAGGCTCCAGGCGGACATCAACCAAATCTTTCAGTGGGCTGCAGAAAACAATATGAAGTTCAACGATGAGAAATTTCAATTACTCAGATATGGTAAACACGAGGAAATTAAATCTTCATCAGAGTACAAAACAAATTCTGGCCACAAAATAGAGCGAAACACCAACGTCAAAGACCTGGGAGTGATCATGTCGGAGGATCTCACCTTCAAGGACCATAACATTGTATCAATCGCATCTGCTAGAAAAATGACAGGATGGATAATGAGAACCTTCAAAACTAGGGAGGCCAAGCCCATGATGACACTCTTCAGGTCACTTGTTCTATCTAGGCTGGAATATTGCTGCACACTAACAGCACCTTTCAAGGCAGGTGAAATTGCTGACCTAGAAAATGTACAGAGAACCTTCACGGCGCGCATAACGGAGATAAAACACCTCAATTACTGGGAGCGCTTGAGGTTCCTAAACCTGTATTCCCTGGAACGCAGGCGGGAGAGATACATGATTATATACACCTGGAAAATCCTAGAGGGACTAGTACCGAACTTGCACACGAAAATCACTCACTACGAAAGCAAAAGACTTGGCAGACGATGCAACATCCCCCCAATGAAAAGCAGGGGTGTCACTAGCACGTTAAGAGACCATACAATAAGTGTCAGGGGCCCGAGACTGTTCAACTGCCTCCCAGCATACATAAGGGGGATTACCAACAGACCCCTGGCAGTCTTCAAGCTGGCACTGGACAAGCACCTAAAGTCGGTTCCTGACCAGCCGGGCTGTGGCTCGTACGTTGGTTTGCGTGCAGCCAGCAGCAACAGCCTGGTTGATCAGGCTCTGATCCACCAGGAGGCCTGGTCACAGACCGGGCCGCGGGGGCGTTGACCCCCGGAACTCTCTCCAGGTAAACTCCAGGTAAATAGGCTTGTAGATGAATGGCTCAGAGAACTGACATGTTGATAAATTAGACACATGTGCAACTCTTGGGTATCTTTATTGAAGAAACGTTTCGCCACACAGTGGCTTCATCAGTCCATACAAGGAGAATCTTGAAGAACAGGAGGAGAATGAGGTAATCAGTCCCTCAACCTTGAGTCGATGTGGTCAGTCCATCAATCTTGAATAGAATACGGCATAAGTGCGGAAAAGGAGATTATAAACCGTAGGCAGGAGAGGTGCAGCAGTCGTAGGTGGTGTCACATTTGTTCAATGTGGAAGTAGGTCGTGGCCAAGATTCTCCTCTGTATGGACTGATGAAGCCACTGTGTGGCGAAACATTTCCTCAATAAAGATACCCAAGAGTTGCACATGTGTCTAATTTATCAACATGTCGGTTCTCTGAACCATTCATCTACAATCCTGTCAGACACTGCAACTTCTTGGGATCTTAATACTTGGGAATTCTTCGCTTGCCTAACCCTTGGGCACGACCTACTTCCATATTGAACAAATGTGACACCACCTACGACTGCTGCACCTCTCCTGCCTACGGTTTATCAGCTCCTTCTCCACACTTATGCCGTATTCTATTCAAGATTGATGGACTGACCACATCGACTCAAGGTTGAGGGACTGATTACCTCATTCTCCTCCTGTTCTTCAAGATTCTCCTCTGTATGGACTGATGAAGCCACTGTGTGGCGAAACATTTCCTCAATAAAGATACCCAAGAGTTGCACATGTGTCTAATTTACTAATAGGTATCAGTATGTCACCATTAAAGACACAGCCTCATCAACACGGCCACTTGATACTGGAGTTCCGCAGGGAAGTGTCCTTGGTCCCCTGCTCTTCCTCATTTACATTAATGATCTTCCAAACGTATCCCAACACCTGAAACCCATTCTCTTTGCTGACGACACGACTTACGTCATCTCCCACCCTAATCTTGCCACCCTCAGCACCATTGTCAACGAGGAGCTGCTCAAAATTCTGACTTGGATGACAGCCAATAAACTTACACTTAACACTGACAAAACCTACTACATTATGTTTGGTAGCAGAGCAGGTGTTGCGCAACTTAACATTAAGATTGACAACACTCTAATTGCCAGACATAATGAGGGCAAATTCCTAGGTCTATACCTCGACAACAACCTAAATTTCAGCACCCATATCCAACACATAACAAAAAAAGTATCCAAAACTGTGGGGATCCTCTCCAAGATATGATATTACGTGCCGCAAACTGCCCTTCTCACACTATACCATTCACTCATTTATCCATACCTCACCTATGCTATTTGTGCTTGGGGAACAACTGCAGCAACACATCTAAAGCCAATAATAACCCAACAAAAAGCCGCAGTAAGAATAATTACTAAATCCCATCCCTGGCAACACACTCCTCCACTCTTCATAGATCTAAACTTACTCCCTGTTCAGAACATCCACACTTACTACTGTGCAATCTACATCTACAGAACCTTAAATTCCAATATTAACTTTGACCTAAAATGCTTTCTTGATATTTGTGACAGGACCCACAGGCATAACACCAGACACAAACATCTCTATGACATTCCCTGTGTCCGACTAAACCTTTACAAAAATTCAATGTGTGTCAAAGGGCCTAAAATCTGGAACACCCTACCTGAAAACTCTAGAACTGCAGACACATTCATCACTTTCAAAACTACAGTTAGAAAACATCTTATCTCCCTGATACACCCCGTCAACTAACTACATGATAACCACCTGGTGGTTCACACTTACACTCACTCACCCATTGACTATAAACACAGAAATACGAATCTTAATCTTAAAATAATGAATCCTAACTAGTCATAAGTTTGCCTATGATACTCCAATATATACACTATGTATTGTGCCAAAACAAAAGCATTCACATTGCTAAACTCACAAACTATAATGTAGTCACTTAGCCTTAATACCATAATCTGTAATAATTTAAAGTTTAGAATTAATCTAAGTCTGCCCGAAATGCCTAGCCATGCTAGGTGTCCTAGTGGCCCCCTCTGTAATTAGTATTTTAAAACATGTAAACCACACAATATTCAAAATCTGTAAACCCCGCATTGTAATCCTTATAGAGAATAAACTTGATTGATTGATTGATTGATTGATCATTACTTTTTCGCTCTACTGTGTGGTTGGAATTTTTTTTATGCTCCGATGTAGTTTTAATTTCCTCACGTTTTCCATATCGGAGTAATTGAAATTTTTCATCATTGAACTTCATAATGTTTTCTGCAGCCCATTTAAAGATTTGGTTGATGTCCACCTGGAGTCTTGCAGTATCTTCAATGGAGAACACTGTCATACAAATTTGGGGAAGGGGTCTTTTTTTCCCGGCACTAATATCTGTTGTTTTGGAGTGGAGGCCATCGGCTATGATTCCACTCCAGAAATGATCGGGGTTCGTGTACGATTTCTGTCATTTCCTGCCAGCTTTTCTTCCTTCTTGGCGCTAAAAAAAACCTCTCTTTCTGGTTGTGGCTACCCAAGTTTTCCCATGATCTGCATGTTCTGTATTTTCTTGTCCCCTTTAGGTGGTGTGCCTGAAGAGTGACACATTTGAGGGTGGAAAAGCTTACAGGAACGAAGGTTGCATTCTCCTGTTGTCATGTGGGCACGGCATTTCCTGGGGTGGTCGAAGCTGCACATCCCATCTGTTTTTTCAGATATTCCATGCCTGTAGATACCTAACGCATAGAATTTGCATGGGCCTGGTTTCTGTTTGCCTTGGCTTTTTGTGACTGCATTCTCTACTGGTGCATGTTTTCCTGTCTCATTACTATCTTTAGCACTAGTACTAACAATGGTTCCTTCACCAGTTTTCTGGTATTTTATCTTCACTATTTCATGGGGCATCCCCTTGTTTACTGTCTCCGGTGGTATTGCTAGTTTGTAGCTTTGGGTTTTGCATGTTCTTGTCTACACCTGTTTCCCCACTAGAGTTCCTGTCTCCCTCTGGGCCACCAACTTTCATTTCTCTACTCTTATAGGTACTGTCTACCAGGACAGCAACTGCGCCAGGGGCGATAGCACTATCTTGCCCAGTCCTTTTAGTTTCTCATCTGTTATAGAATGCTGTCGGGTTTTCTATGAAGGCCGTTTTGATGTTTTTATCTTCTGATACCAATGTGATTTTTTTTCACAGTTGGATCTCATTTGGGCATTCCCAAAAACACTTCCCTAGTTTAATATCTCTTGTAGATGATTCCTGAGTATTTGCACAAGATGTGTGGGCCCATTTCCCAAAGAAGTTGCATGTAATCCATGCAGTAGCCTATTTAGTTGCAGGTTACACAGGATTTCATGATGTGATTTTTTTGTTGTTGTACTGTGTATTCTGCTAATATTCACCTTAAAGTGTAGATCTGACTATATGTAATTGTATCTATTGGTATTTGTACTTGTATGTTTGAAACAATCTTACCGCTGCTGTTTAGTGTTTGATAAGGGCACCTAAAAACCCCGTCAGCTTATGAATCCGGCCAGAGATAAGATTTCGTTCGGATTTTTAACCCCGGGGGGTTAGCCACCCAGGATAACCCAAGAAAGTCAGTGCGTCATCGAGGACTGTCTAACTTATTTCCATTGGGGTCCTTAATCTTGTCCCCCAGGATGCGACCCACACCAGTAGACTAACACCCAGGTACCTATTTGCTGCTAGGTGAACAGGACAATAGGTGTAAGGAAACGTGTCGAAATGTTTCCACCCTTCGGGAATCGAACCCGGGCCCTCCGTGTGTGAAGCGGGAGCTTTAGCCACCAGGCCACCGGGCCTTGCTTTCAACAAATCGGGATGGGTGTTAAGGGCACCTAGAAACTCTTTCAGCTTTTGAATCCGGTCTTTGATTCATTGATTTCTTGGATGAATCCGAACGAATCCGGTCAGTGGATCACTTATTTTGAACGAATCCGGTGGTGAAAGGACTACTGGAATATTATTTAACAGAGTAATATTACACTACAATAATTTCACTTACGTGTACCTGTGCATTAATAAACTTACATCTGTTGTCTCTGTTCATCTAGTAATAAGCAGGTACCTGGGTGTGACTTTCTAAATGGTCAAAATCGAACCGAAACGTCATCCTAAGCTCCCCTCTCCTATGTGCTGGTTATTTGCGTATAGGTACCTGGGTGTTAGTCGACTGTAGTGGGTCACATCCTGGGAGTCAAGATTAACTTTGGTTACTAGAAATGCTCTACATAACCAGATGTTTTCTATAATGGGCGTCAATGATGTCAACTAGGTCTGTATTAGTTGTATCAGGTACTTTGTAGAAATAAGATAAAGATTATTATTAATTTGTGATTATTCATTTTCCTATTATAAAGAGATACACGTTTTCTTTCTTTAATCTGGGAACGTAAACTATTATCAACATTAGACAGAGCTTTTTCTTTTTTATTCAGCAAATAAATAATTGCGTATAAACAATAATAAAGAAGAAAATTATCACTGTTTACTCTTTCCTAGGACAGAAAACTGCTCACACACCATAGATGCCAGTTCACCACAGGAAGACACAGCTATTGATGTCATCTATCCTAGGTAATGACACCATACCCAATGGAAATAAGTCAGTCTTGAATTTTTGGGGGTTATTGTAGGCAATCTACACATATGTTGCTTTGTATGATAATTTATGTAACTGTATTTATGTGTACCTATACATGAATAAGCTTACTTATGTCATCTAATCAGAGGGAATAACACCAAACTACTGATGATCTAACCAGAGGTAATGACACCAAGCTACTGATGATCTAACTAGAAGGAAATAAGCAAGTTTATTCAGGTACAGGTACACATAAATAGTTACATAAATTATCATACATAGCAGCATACGTGTATTTTACTTTTGATAGCCCCCCCCCCCCCCCCAAAAAAAAAAAGTCAGTGACAGATTACTTATGATAGCCTCCAAAAAAGTCAAAGTGACTTATTTCCAATGGGGGTCCTTGTAATATCATATTGTTTAAATTGTAAGATAAGAGTTAGTTCGGATTTTTAACCCCGGAGGGTTAGCCACCCAGAATAACCCAAGAAAGGCAGTGCGTCGTCGAGGACTGTGTCTTATTTCTATTGTGGTCCTCAAAGTTGTCACCCAGGATGTGACCCGCACCAGTCGACTAACACTCAGGTATCTATCTGCTGCTAGGCGAACAGGATAACAGGTATAAGGAAACGCATCGAAAGATTTCCACTCCACAGAGAATCGAATCCGGGCCCTCCGCGTGTGAAGCGAGAACTTTGCCAGCCAGGCCACGGGGCCCCTTACCTGGAGTTTACCTGGAGAGGGTTTCGGGGGTCAACGTCCCCGCGGCCCATTCTGAGATCAGGCCTCATCGTGGATCAAGGTCTGATCAACCAGGCTGTTACTTCTGAACTGTGCCTCTCTGTCGAGGAGGACGCCTATTGAGTATCTTTGTTTTATCAGTAGAGATTATCAACCCCAGGTCCTGACACGAGGCTAGTACATGATTAAGAATGTTTTGGGTGTTGGAGAATCCGGTGGTGTGAATCATTATGTCATCAGCAAAACTAATCACATAATGATGGGGCTGACTAGGCATAGCATTAAGTAATGCATTAATTAGAATATTGAACAGTGTGGGACTGAGCACACCTCCCTGTGGGGTTCCTAATTCAAAGTCTTTAGTTACACTTCTATGTCCCTGGAACAACACAGACGATTTTCTGTTGGACAGGTAGCCTTTAATCCAGCGGAGAAGCCATCCTCCAACATCCATTCTGGCAAGTTCACTAATGATTACATGTCGGTTGGCTACATCGAAAGCGGATTTAAGGTCAAGGAAGGTAGTGTATGAGCTGTCAGTGTGCAGGGTGAGAAAGGTGGCTATGCAATGATGCACGCTCCTTCCATGCATGAAACCATGTAACCGGGGAGACAAAAATTGTTTGATTCTGTACATGAGACGATTAAGAATCATTCTCTCAAATGTTTTACACAAGCAGCTAGTAAGAGATATTGGGCGAAATGCATTTTGTTGATTGGGCTTAGGAATTGGAATGATGAGGCTGTTGGTCCAAGATTGAGGGAGCTCCCCAGTTACATAGCTCATGTTATATAATTCAAGTAATGGATTACCTGGTACTCGACACAGCAATCTGAGTATGTTGTAAGTAATACCATCCTCACCAGGCGACGTGGAGTTGCCCTTAGTTAATGCTGCATCAAGTTCATAATTAGTGAAAGGAATGTTGCAATCATCTGCCTTGCTGAGCATAAAGCAAACAAGTCTCTCCCTTGCATCATATTTGTCATTTAATTTTGCCTGTGTGGTACTGGGAAGATTGTCATAGCT
Organism: Cherax quadricarinatus; assembly: GCF_038502225.1. Taxonomy (NCBI): domain Eukaryota; kingdom Metazoa; phylum Arthropoda; class Malacostraca; order Decapoda; family Parastacidae; genus Cherax; species Cherax quadricarinatus. The sequence goes on from NC_091329.1 coordinate 26,534,316, forward strand.
AGATGTAGCAGCCCAAGCACTGACTAACTCATTCGCCCTATGCAAGGGATGAGGGTGCGCGATCAGCCCAGTTCTGTTACCCTTAATTCTATTTATGTCCCTCCATGCCCGGCTAAGTGGGGTGTGAGCATTAAGACCGTTGACAAATTTTTCCCAGTCTGTTTGCCGCAGCTCTGTCATACGCTCTCTGGCAGCAGCAAGGGCAGTTTGGAAGAGCCTCAGCATTCCAGGGGTACGATGTTTTCTATAGGCTAGGCCTAGTCTGCGAGCAGTACGTTTCAGTGTACGAAGTTTAGAATCATTGTAATAAGTATGGTTTTTGAAGGAGGTATGATTATTATGGAAGTTTGTTGGGTTTAGAGTACCAAGAGGTTGCAGTGGCGGCTCTAAGTAGTTCTGAATACTGCTCACAAGGTCATTGTTAAAGGTCTCTACAGAGGAACACTCATAGGAATTATACCAGTCAGTCACATGTGCAACAAAGTCATCATGCTGATCAGTGGGAACATTAAAACGTTTCCGTTTGAATATCCCACCAGGAAGGATAGTATTACCAATATCTAGTGAGGTTAGCCTAGGGAAATGATCAGACGCTATATCTGTTACAATGGAAGACTCACAGCTGGCAGAAGTAATGTTGAAGCCCAGGCACAGATCAAGGACGCCTCCATAGATATGTGTGGGTTCAAGGTCACCTACAATTTGGATATTATCATGACTGTTTAAGAGTGACAACAGTTGATTGCCATTACGATTACCAAACTGTGAGTTTCCAATGCTTTTGTGTCTTGCATTGTAATCGCCAATAATAAGAGTAGGCTCAGAATGAGCACAAGTTGGGAGCTCCAAGTAATTAAATTTATCAGCAGGAGCGTACAAGTTAAATATGTTGAGAGCAGAGTTCCCTATATAAATCCTAACACCGTGATATTGTAGCCCCTCTGTTTTCTTATGTGCAAGAAGTTGATGGGGAAGTGATTTTTTAATATATAGAACACAAGAGTTAGTAGATTTGAGGTTATATGCAACAAATGATGGTAATTTAGGGGGTTGGGATTTTTCAGGGACTCTGCACTCTTGTAGACACACAACATCAATGGGTTCGGTGGTTATTTTATGATGAAGGTCAGGAAGTCTTTTTCTAAGTGATGCAATATTCCAGCTTAATATAGAAAGTTTATACGAGTTTTGATCCATTATAGTAGTCCTGGGATCATCTTGAGTTTCTCAGCATAATGAAAAAATTGTTCATATAAATAGCAGACCTTATCAATGTCAACAGTGCTACCCTTGTCCATGAGTTTTGTAAGTGCACTTCCAGTTGTAAGGCCTCGTGGGAGTCTTCGTAAACCCAGAGCATGACGCTGTTTATGTGTGAATGTATGATAGGTGACACCACCACTCACATTCCCTCCTCCACTAACATTACACGCAACACTACAACTGTCATCACCAGCGCCACTACCAACATTGTGTTCATTACATTTATCAACAGTATTGTATTCAACATTAATGTCTATGTGGTTAACCTCATCACACTCTTCACCACCACTTATATTACGCTCATCACTATTACTAACATTATAGACACCACCGCTCTCATCACACTCTTCACCACCACTTATATTATGCTCATCACTATTACTAACATTATAGACACCACCGCTCTCATCACACTCTTCACCACCACTTATATTACGCTCATCACTATTACTAACATTATAGACACCACCGCTCTCATCACACTCTTCACCACCACTTATATTATGCTCATCACTATTACTAACATTATAGACACCACCGCTCTCATCACACTCTTCACCACCACTTATATTACGGTCATCACTATTACTAACATCATAGACACCATTGCCTTTATTGTGATGCTCACTATAGTTATCAACACAAGTATTATATTCGTCATTACTGTAATTAAGAACACCACCACCACCTTGTTCAGCAGCCTTACACTTGCTTTCACAAATTGTGACAATCTTGTTATTGGTACACTCTACACATCTTTCCTTGTGTTGTTCAAGTTGTTGTTTCAGGAGAAATTGTTGTGTTTCCAGTACTTTTATGCGCGACATCAGATTGTATACCACAGGAGCAAGACTTGGAACATCTGGAGACGTGAAGTCCCGGTCAGCTGAGCTCGTTGGCTGACTGTCAGCTGACTCAGCTAGGCTGGTATTGACAGCCGACGTGATGGAGGTCTGTTGACGTGCTCCCCAGGTGAGGTGCTCAACCCCATTGTCTGAGGGCAGGCATGAGCCAGTATTCATACCCGAGGTACCTGGTAGTCCTGGGGGGTCATAATGAGGGGGACAGGGTGAAGTGCGGTTGGCTGTGATGCGATCAGCCCTCACACTGCAGTCAGCATGAGCTGCTGTGACTCCTGAGGTCTTACAATTGATACATTGTTTAGCAACAGTCTGTTGCTGTTTGATCATATCATAACACCGTTCAGAAGGATGAGCATTGGCACACACTGCACACCAGTGTGACTTAGATGGGCATTTCCTGGCAATGTGGCCCCAGCGTTGACACTTATAACATCGACGTTGAGGAGGTCTGTACAATGCAATGTAATAGCGTCTGTTGAGGGCTGCGCGGGAGTGAATATAGCGTGGCAGAGTCCCCTGGCCAGTCCACTCAGCTAATATCAGACCGTTGGAAAGTCGACGAGGGCTTGCAACTTGCTCTGACGCCAGATATTGAGGATTCAAGTGCTTGTTGACGTTGTAGATGACAATAAGCACTTTAGGTGCCCTTGGTGGGGCAGCTCGGAGTTTGATGTTGGCATATTCGTGAGTGAGAAGTTTGTCTATAAATGCTGAATCATTAGGCACAAAGACGTAGTTATCCTCATCGCGGACAAACTTGATCGTTTTCTCATGATTGTTTACACTAGCTTCGAAAAACCAGTTAAACTTGGTCTCTTGATCAGTGTTGTTAGGGAAATCTAACCTGACAGCTTTGGGAGGGTGTGCGCCCACTGTATTGCTTTCAGCAAGCTTTCTCTGGAAGCCTCGTTCTTTTTTCCGAGCCTGTTTACTAAAATATGTTTCAAATCTGCCTTCACCATCATCTACGTCAACACCATCAGCTATACTCATAGCTGACAGGAGTTTCACACTGGCGATGGGCTAAAGGATAACGGTGAATAGAAGGGACAAGGAAGGGATATTCACTTCGCTAGACACAGGCAATATGGCTGTAGTGGCCTGCGGGTCGCAGTGCGATTTTCAAGGTCATTCAGTGGGCCCACAGTCGTCTCGAGAGTTACCAACACTGTACTACTTGTTAATTACTCCAAACCCGCAGCACTTAACACATCTAGCACACGTGTCTTGGAATGACAGACAAATTTTCACTACATAAGAACTAGTTCTCACAACACCGAAGGTACGGCCGGAACACTGTAGAACGTTCACAAAGGCTGGCTTGGAGCGCTGTTTAGCCTGGATCAGCTAAACTCGCCCTTATCCCATATGTAGATAATGGCGACGAGTTAAGGGATACCGGTGAATAGGAAAGTCGAGGAAGGGACATTCACCTCACTAGACACACGCAGTATGGGTGTAAGTGGCATGCCTGGGTGGCTAACCCTCCGAGGTTAAAAATCCGAACGAAATCTTATCTTACCTTATCTGTCAGCATTTTGCGAATACGAAAAGAACTTAAACTGAACTTTATTGACTTAGGGAGATTGACACCAGTCAGTCTATCTATCATCATTCCATCATGCAGGAGGAGCCACATGTCTATGGTACATCCAACAAAATAATCAGACTCTTGGATGTTACTACCACCCGGCTCCGGCTGGGTTACAAGTATCTTTGGCAGGTTAAATCACTACCACCACATGTAGACCAAACGTAATGTAAACTATGCCAGATGGACTATTGTCATTATGTACTGGAGTGCGATCAGATTAATGAATTCAGAGACAACTCACTCAGAAATGTTCAAGAAATATCAAAGTATTTTATCCACATTGGTATATTACAAACCATTCTGGAAAAATACCCTGACTTTGCTCACTGTAAATAGCTCATTACCACACACACCACAGTTTCCTTTTGTATGTGTGACCTAATTAATGTTTGTATAAATAATTCATCATGATGTGACCGGATATAAACATGTGCCCGCGGCCTGGTGGGTAAAGTTCTCGCTTCACACGCTCACAGGTAAGAAACCAGTGTCCCCTGACGTGGGTCTTCATCAAGTTCTGACCCCTTGACTGGCTAACTTACTTTAAATCAATTCACATGTAATGCGGTGGTAGTCACACCATACCCATCCTGTGGGTGGTAGTCACACCATACCCATCCTGTGGGTGGTAGTCACACCATACCCATCCTGTGGGTGGTAGTCACACCATACCCATCCTGTGGGTGGTAGTCACACCATACCCATCCTGTGGGTGGTAGTCACACCATACCCATCCTGTGGGTGGTAGTCACCCATACCCATCCATACCCATCCTGTGGGTGGTAGTCACACCATACCCATCCTGTGGGTAGTCACACCATACCCATCCTGTGGGTGGTAGTCACACCATACCCATCCTGTGGGTGGTAGTCACACCATACCCATCCTGTGGGTGGTAGTCACACCATACCCATCCTGTGGGTGGTAGTCACACCATACCCATCCTGTGGGTGGTAGTCACACCATACCCATCCTGTGGGTGGTAGTCACACCATACCCATCCTGTGGGTGGTAGTCACACCATACCCATCCTGTGGGTGGTAGTCACACCATACCCATCCTGTGGGTGGTAGTCACACCATACCCATCCTGTGGGTGGTAGTCACACCATACCCATCCTGTGGGTGGTAGTCACACCATACCCATCCTGTGGGTGGTAGTCACACCATACCCATCCTGTGGGTGGTAGTCACACCATACCCATCCTGTGGGTGGTAGTCACACCATACCCATCCTGTGGGTGGTAGTCACACCATACCCATCCTGTGGGTGGTAGTCACACCATACCCATCCTGTGGGTGGTAGTCACACCATACCCATCCTGTGGGTGGTAGTCACACCATACCCATCCTGTGGGTGGTAGTCGCACCATACCCATCCTGAGGGTGGTAGTCACACCATACCCATCCTGTGGGTGGTAGTCACACCATACCCATCCTGAGGGTGGTAGTCACACCATACCCATCCTGTGGGTGGTAGTCACACCATACCCATCCTGAGGGTGGTAGTCACACCATACCCATCCTGTGGGTGGTAGTCACACCATACCCATCCTGAGGGTGGTAGTCACACCATACCCATCCTGTGGGTGGTAGTCACACCATACCCATCCTGTGGGTGGTAGTCACCCACCATACCCATCCTGTGGGTGGTAGTCACACCATACCCATCCTGTGGGTGGTAGTCACCCCATACCCATCCTGTGGGTGGTAGTCACACCATACCCATCCTGTGGGTGGTAGTCACACCATACCCATCCTGTGGGTGGTAGTCACACCATACCCATCCTGTGGGTGGTAGTCACACCCATACCCATCCTGTGGGTGGTAGTCACCCCCATACCCATCCTGTGGGTGGTAGTCACACCATACCCATCCTGTGGGTGGTAGTCACACCATACCCATCCTGTGGGTGGTAGTCACACCATACCCATCCTGTGGGTGGTAGTCACACCATACCCATCCTGTGGGTGGTAGTCACACCATACCCATCCTGTGGGTGGTAGTCACACCATACCCATCCTGTGGGTGGTAGTCACACCATACCCATCCTGTGGGTGGTAGTCACACCATACCCATCCTGTGGGTGGTAGTCACCCCATACCCATCCTGTGGGTGGTAGTCACACCATACCCATCCTGTGGGTGGTAGTCACACCATACCCATCCTGTGGGTGGTAGTCACACCATACCCATCCTGTGGGTGGTAGTCACACCATACCCATCCTGTGGGTGGTAGTCACACCATACCCATCCTGTGGGTGGTAGTCACACCATACCCATCCTGTGGGTGGTAGTCACCACCATACCCATCCTGTGGGTGGTAGTCACACCATACCCATCCTGTGGGTGGTAGTCACCACCATACCCATCCTGTGGGTGGTAGTCACACCATACCCATCCTGTGGGTGGTAGTCACACCATACCCATCCTGTGGGTGGTAGTCACACCATACCCATCCTGTGGGTGGTAGTCACCCCATACCCATCCTGTGGGTGGTAGTCACACCATACCCATCCTGTGGGTGGTAGTCACACCATACCCATCCTGTGGGTGGTAGTCACACCATACCCATCCTGTGGGTGGTAGTCACACCATACCCATCCTGTGGGTGGTAGTCACACCATACCCATCCTGTGGGTGGTAGTCACACCATACCCATCCTGTGGGTGGTAGTCACACCATACCCATCCTGTGGGTGGTAGTCACACCATACCCATCCTGTGGGTGGTAGTCACACCATACCCATCCTGTGGGTGGTAGTCACACCATACCCATCCTGTGGGTGGTAGTCACACCATACCCATCCTGTGGGTGGTAGTCACACCATACCCATCCTGTGGGTGGTAGTCACACCATACCCATCCTGTGGGTGGTAGTCACACCATACCCATCCTGTGGGTGGTAGTCACACCATACCCATCCTGTGGGTGGTAGTCACACCATACCCATCCTGTGGGTGGTAGTCACACCATACCCATCCTGTGGGTGGTAGTCACACCATACCCATCCTGTGGGTGGTAGTCACACCATACCCATCCTGTGGGTGGTAGTCACACCATACCCATCCTGTGGGTGGTAGTCACACCATACCCATCCTGTGGGTGGTAGTCACACCATACCCATCCTGTGGGGGGTAGTCACACCATACCCATCCTGTGGGTGGTAGTCACACCATACCCATCCTGTGGGTGGTAGTCACCCATACCCATCCTGAGGGTGGTAGTCACACCATACCCATCCTGTGGGCGGTAGCCACACCATACCCATCCTGTGGGCGGTAGTCACACCATACCCATCCTCTGGGTGGTAGTCACCCATATCCATCCTGAGGGTGGTAGTCACACCATATGCATCCTGTGGGTGGTAGTCACACCATACCCATCCTGTGGGTGGTAGTCACACCATACCCATCCTGTGGGTGGAAGTCACACCATACCCATCCTGTGGGTGGTAGTCACACCATACCCATCCTGTGGGTGGTAGTCACACCATACCCATCCTGTGGGTGGTAGTCACCCATACCCATCCTGAGCGTGGTAGTCACACCCTACCCATCCTGTGGGTGGTAGTCACCCCATACCCATCCAGTGGGTGGTAGTCACACCATACCCATCCTGTGGGTGGTAGTCACACCATACCCATCCTGTGGGTGGTAGTCACCCATACCCATCCTGTGGGTGGTAGTCACACCATACCCATCCTGTGGGTGGTAGTCACACCATACCCATCCTGTGGGTGGTAGTCACACCATACCCATCCTGTGGGTGGTAGTCACACCATACCCATCCTGTGGGTGGTAGTCACACCATACCCATCCTGTGGGCGGTAGTCAAACGATTACAGAGGCACATAATGGGTCCAGGGACTGGTGGGTCGCATCCTGGGACAAAATTTACCTAATTTGCTCGAAATGCTCTGCACAACAAACGGCTTTCTATATAGTAGTATGTCATTGATGTCAGCTAGGACTGTATACCTTGTACATGTACTTGTAGTAAATAAAGATATTATTATATTTATTATAATTATTATTATTTATTATAATTATTATTATTATTATTATTATTATTATGGTGATGATGCGTGAGGTGATACTTCACCCAGAGAAGATGAGAGTCAAGCTCAGTGTTATAAGTTAGCTTTAGCGTCATTAGGATTTCAAACAATTCAGTTTGCAATGTAGATGCCCAGTTGTTTATTCTTATGCCTGGTTCAACAAGTTTATTATCGCTCTTAACTAGCGAGAAAAGGCCGTGTTGTCAAAAGAAAAAAAAATTGTCTTATACTCGATACACATATTGGGGAAAATGTTTGTGTGTAGCGTCCAGCAGAGGCGGGACCAGGAACAAAGCCTCGACCCTTGCAACCACAATTAGGTGAGTACACACATACGGTTTGCGTGCAACCAGCAGTAACAGTCTGGTTGATTGGGACCTGATCCACAGCGAAGCCTGGTCATGGACCAGGCTCCCGGGGGCATTGATCCCTGGAACACCCTTCATGTTAGTTAGTTAAAGATTAGCCGGTATTCTCCCGGCCCGGGCCTTGTCCAAGTGGTGGCCCGGCCTTGGCTCCGTCTTTAGGGAGTATCTGAGACCTAAGTCTCCCATGGGAGGAGGCACAAGTACCTCCTCATCTTCGGGACCAACTGTCCCCAGGCCTAGCCACAAGCTAGGCCTCTCTGGTCTGCCATCCCCGCCCCAAGGGGGCTAATGGGAATGACAGT
>NC_091329.1:26542862-26797862 GCF_038502225.1 Cherax quadricarinatus
ACATATTGTGTGTGGTAATATTGATTTACGGTAATGACATTGTAATTTGGAGATTTGCTATAATAATTGCATGTGTTTGCTCCAACTTGTTTTCTAGGTGCCTTGCACTGCATAGTGTTGATGCTGTGATCATGCACGGTGTCCAGAGATATGATGTGATATGTTTGTATTAATGTCTGTGCATTATTGTTCGTCACTGGTGTTCTGCAATTTTCAGTTTTGTTTTGAGAGTAAAGAGGTTAATGCACGTCAGATAGTGTAAATAAAGTTGGGCAACAGTGGTGTTATAGGTTTTTGTGGTTAGGTGCGTGCTAGGCACAGTCTTTATGTGTTACTTGTGTCATGGTTATATTTTATGTTGTATTGTACTGTTGTCAATAGCACTATGTAATGTCCATATAAGCTGTATAGAGCTTGAATGTCATAGTTGAAGCTGTGTGATTGTTTTAACACTGGAATTGCATGTTTAAATGTGTAAAGGCTTACATGTGTTGGATTTTGAGACTAAGTTTATTCTTATGGTTGTAGTAATTTCGTATGTCCTTGTGACTTTTCTATATCACCATTGTTGTGTAATACATATTGTTATGTAACTGAACCATTAGGACAATTACATAAATTAATGTTTGGATCATTGCTGTGTGACTTTAGATTAGGCAACATTCATTGTTTATAGTATGTTAGGTTGTAAATAGTGGGGTGGTTGGATAACCACTAGGGGGGGGGGTAATATGTCTGTATAATATGTTCAGTGCAATGCATTGCATGGTCTGTAGTCGATCATTAAGTACCATTTCGAGGGATGTGTATATAAAAGTGTTGTTCATATTATGTAATTCTGTTGAGTAGCTCCAACAGGTTTGGGTTAAGTGATAGGATGAGGGAGCAGGGAGGGGGGGGGGTGTACCCACACGGAGTTGTAAGTGTGGTGTGTAACATTAGCAGTAGGGAGGATTGTGTTAATTTATAGACTTAAATGAGTTTTACATATTATATTTTGTAATGTCATGTTTAAAATAAAATATAAAAAAAAAAAAATAATAATAATAATCTCCCATTACAAATTTTTAACGAGGCATTACAAATTTATGAAAGTCATTAGCGTTCCATCTCTCATCAACTGGATGAACACATTATATATTGCTAAAATAAAGTCAGTACACTCGCTAAAAACCCCAACACTAAACACAAACAACATAATTTAAATAACCTCTCATTGCGATACGACTATCACACATGAAATATGCCCAGTAAAGGCTAGAAACGCACACTCTACAGAAGCCCAAAAGCTCTTCAAGGTCTTACACCTATAATCTTGACACCATTCACACTTAATACATGAAGAAGGTCATGACGACCCTGACACATCAAACACAGAATTCTTCATTCGTTACTACGTAATTACTTGATATCACCTTTGTTTTCTGTGCCCACTTGCATGCTACATACACGTATGCCACACATCTACACCTTCTATACCCACATACACCTCACTCTCACCCCTCCCCAGGAGGCGACCCCGCTGTGTCCCCCTGAATTCCCCCTTCTCGTATGTAATCCCCAAACCCCCCCTTACTCACTCAGCTCAAGTCGTAGATTCATGAGAAACCCTAACGTTAACATTCTATACCCTTCCGAAAAATCCTTCTCCCACCTCCTCCCATACAGTTCTCTATTACGACACATCGAACGATAAACCGTTACCGTTACCGCTAGTACCCGCCTCCGCACCTCACAATCCCCCCCTCCCCCTCATCACCCACGATATATATATATATATATATATATATATATATATATATATATATATATATATATATATATATATATATATATATATATATATATATATATATATATATATATATATATATATATATATATATATATTCACTATTATATAATCCAAAGCTCTTATAACACTCTCATCGAACCCTCCCACATCTAGGCTTAGTGCACGCAGAACCGACACCCTTTGGCCCCCCACCCCCTGTACAACCCTACTTAACCAATACCTAACACCCTCCAGTCCCCCACAAAAGTATACTGCATGGAACGCCGTCTCATCCTCCCCACAGATTCCACACCTTCCGCCCACAATTACCCCTCTGGTTTTTAGTACCTCCCCCGACGGTAGTATGCCATGCAGAAAACGATACGTTACCTCCCTTACCCTAGAGGCTTTAACTTCAACTTGCTAAACCTATACCAAATACTCTTCCATGCGTACATGGGGAACAATCCCTCAACTGGTACAACAATCCTTTCTTCAAGCAGCCTACACAAAACCCCTACTCGAATTTTCCTGGGTTCTCTAACCAACATCAAAGCCATCAAAACAGTTTCACATTCCCTCAACTCCACACCACCATACAACTTACCCAACCTATCATGTATTTTTCCCAGCTGCCCTCCACGATGAGAAATTTCAATTACTCAGATATGGTAAACATGAGGAAATTAAATCTTCATCAGAGTACAAAACAAATTCTGGCCACAAAATAGAGCGAAACACCAACGTCAAAGACCTGGGAGTGATCATGTCGGAGGATCTCACCTTCAAGGACCATAACATTGTATCAATCGCATCTGCTAGAAAAATGACAGGATGGATAATGAGAACCTTCAAAACTAGGGAGGCCAAGCCCATGATGACACTCTTCAGGTCACTTGTTCTATCTAGGCTGGAATATTGCTGCACACTAACAGCACCTTTCAAGGCAGGTGAAATTGCCGACCTAGAAAATGTACAGAGAACTTTCACGGCGCGCATAACGGAGATAAAACACCTCAATTATTGGGAGCGCTTGAGGTTCCTAAACCTGTATTCCCTGGAACGCAGGAGGGAGAGATACATGATTATATACACCTGGAAAATCCTAGAGGGACTAGTACCGAACTTGCACACGAAAATCACCCACTACGAAAGCAAAAGACTTGGCAGACGATGCACCATCCCCCCAATGAAAAGCAGGGGTGTCACTAGCACGTTAAGAGACCATACAATAAGTGTCAGGGGCCCGAGACTGTTCAACTGCCTCCCAGCACACATAAGGGGGATTACCAACAGACCCCTGGCAGTCTTCAAGCTGGCACTGGACAAGCACCTAAAGTCAGTTCCGGATCAGCCGGGCTGTGGCTCGTATGTTGGTTTGCGTGCAGCCAGCAGCAACAGCCTGGTTGATCAGGCTCTGATCCACCAGGAGGCCTGGTCTCAGACGGGCCGCGGGAGCGTTAACCCCCGGAACTCTCTCTCTCCAGGTAAACTCATACCTTTGTGCAAAACCTCCCATTTAAGAAACACACATTTAATCCTCCTTCTCAGATCCATCAACCCCAACCCACCCTGGCACACAGGTAACATTACAACCTCTCTCCTCAGCCAATGGCACCTTGAACCCCACAAAAAGTTGAACACTAGTCTCAGAATTCCCACAATCGCCGTCCCTGTTAATGGGAACACGGCTGCTACTGCTACGTGCCAAACCTTACTATACAATAATACATTTATAACAATCACTCGTTGTACGAGAGTCAGATGATGATGTCGCAATGCACCCAGACACCCCTGAATCCTTTCCATTAATCTATTCGAGTTTTCCTCTCGAGCAGCATCCAAGTCATCCTTATAGGTGATACCACAAATTTTTAAAGACACCGTTTGTTTCCTCACAACGTTACATCTCCCCCCCCTCCACCCCATCACCCAACCCCATGATCATTGACTTCTCTCTATTTACCTGCATCCCTGTTGCATTTCCGAACATCATCCAAAACACCAACACCATCCCCTCTCGAACCAGGACTGTTGTATCGTCTACATATCCCATTATTCCAGGCCACACTTTCCCGACCTCCCCCACACCTCCACTCGTGTCACATACACAACGTTCAACCATTCTATAGAAGGGGTTCTGAATGCACGCCAACAACATTTGTGACATGGGACACCCCTGCCTAAGTCCCCTACCCATTACAATCTCCTCCCCCAAGCATCCATTAATCTGTACCCTCATCTTAGCTCCATTGTACAACGTGGTTACCCAATTAACTATTTCTTCCCCATAACCCTGCCTCCTAAGTATAGCTTCCAATGCTCCCCTTTCCACCCTCTCATAGGCCCCCTGCCAGTCTAAGGCCAACAACGCCGCTCTCCCTCCCCCCCCCTTTTGACTCCACAAAACTTCTCAGTATTCCATGACCCTCAATCATCGACCTTCCAGGCAAACCATACTGCATTTTCGAAACCACTCTCCCTACCACACATTTAAACCAATTACCCAAGACTTTAGCGAACAACTTATAATCAGCACATAACAGATCGAGTTTTCCATGCATGCCACAGTTAGATCGTCTGCATAAATAAGACCGCAAATTTTTAACGAATTCGCCTGCTTCCTCACAACTGCACTACCCCAATCAACCCTACCCGCCCAAGCTTCTAACCCCATAACCATGGATTTATCTGAATTTACCCTCATACCAGTTGCCCCTGCGAACATTCGTACTACCCCATCCAATGTGTCCATTGTCATCCCCTCCCTAATCAGAACAGTTGCATCATCCACATACCCAATTAAAACTGGCTGAACCCTCGCAACCTCACACCCTGGTCCCTCTACGTGACACATACGCTGCTCCACCAATCTATAAAAGGGGTTCTGTATGCACGCAAACAATAATTGTGACATAGGACACCCCTGCCTAAGTCCCCTACCCATTACAATCTTCCCACCCAATTGACCATTAATCTGTACCCTCACCATTGCACCTCCATACAACGCCTCAACCCAACCCACTATTTCTTCCCCAAACCCCTGACCCCTGAGGATGGGTTTCAATGTTTTCCGATCCACTCTATCATATGCCCCTTGCCAATCGAGCGCCACCAAACCTCCCCCCTCCCCCCCTTTTGTTCCACGAAATCTATTCTATTCTATTTGATTCGCCGGTACGGTATCCCAGCCCGGGTCTCTTCCATTTTGGTGACCCGGCATTGGCTCCCCGGGTAGGGAAGTGACATTTATCGTTACTTGCACCTGCGAGGCAGGTCTTCAGGAGGAAGGGGGGGTACCTCACCGGCCCTATGGCCAGATGACGTACCAAACGTTAGTGTGCACTAACAGTGGCTGGTGCGCAGTGCAATGGAGGCCCAAAGCAGGCCCTCGCAGCAACTTCAGCGGGGGGGCGGATGATGTGCAAGGACTGGAAGTAAGGTTTCCAAGTCCCTGACAGCTAAGTACACAAGATGTGCTGCCTCATCCTCTCGGGCCTGCCCTACTGGGGTCATTGGGAAGTGTCTACGGCGAAGGGGCATCATAGCCGGGCAGTCTAACAGGTAGTGCACCAAGGGCTGCAGAACCTTTCGGTCACAATGGGCACAGAGCTCCTCTCGTGCCCGTTCAAGAATCCGCCCAGTGGTGGGATACCCTAAGCATAGGCGGTGGATATGCACCCTCAGTTCTCTGGACTGTGTCCGAATACTTGGAGGGGGCACCCTGTGGGTTGCCCTGACATACCAACAGAGGCTCTGTGAATCCCCAGGGTCAGGGAATGGGCGCCTGGCAGCACCAGGAGCCCACAGCACAATCTGGCTGAGCCTGATGGAGATCGCAGCACGTGGCTGTGCCTCGAGGGTTGCAGTCCTAGCAGCCTCATCTGCAGCATCATTGCCAGGGATACCCACATGGCTCGGGATCCAGTTGATGATAGCCCTGCGACCCTGGGCCATGAGAGTCTGCAGGTCACCTCGGATGGATGTGATTAAGTGTATGTTGTCCTTTGGCTCTCTGTGCATAAGCGCTTGGATCGCTGCCTCATAATCAACATGGATGATGGGGGGATGCTGATGGTCTGCAAGAGCATGCTGCAGAGCTTGTTGGACGGCAAAGAGTTCGGCCTGGAGGATGGTGCAATGGTCTGGGAGGCGCCAACCTACTGTCAGATTGTTGTGGAACATCCCAGCAGCTGTGCGGCCTGCCAGTGGGTCTCTGGAGCCATCAGTGTAATATGGCACACACCCTGGGCCTTCTGCACCCACAATGCTAGCCGAGGTAAGGTGGTGCGGAATGTCTCGGGTGCAATGCCTCTTGCTGTCTGGTAGGGTTGTCCAGCGCACCGCAAACAGCTCTGGTGCCCAAGGGGGTGGCACCGTGTAGTTCGCTGCTAGTCTGTCGCAGCCTCCCACCTGGAGCAATGTCATGGGCAAGAGCTTCTGTGTGGCATCTGCTACCGACCACATTCATCGGCGGCTGGGATGCAGTGGAATGACCTGTCCCTGGCGGACCCATAAATCTCTCATCAGTTTGTCAGCCCCTGGGAGTCGTAGATACTTTGCAATCCTCCTGGCAGCTACCAGTTGGAGCCTGTCTTCAAGAGGCTGTAGCTGCACCTCAAGGTACAGAGCCACTGCACTGGCCCACATAGGAGCCCCCAGCATGGCCCGTACAGCTGTGTTCTGGATGACGCAGAGGGATTTGATGTTTGTGGGTCTGGCGTGAACCAGAGCAAGTGCCCCATAGTCAACGAGGGAACGTATTGCCTGGATGTAGAACAACCTCATGACCTCGAGGCTGGCCCCAATCCTAGGGTTGGCCATGGCACTCAATGCCCTGACCCTCTGCAGAGCCATCTCTTTAATGTGGCGCACATGTTTCTGGAAGGTGAGGTGCCTGTCAATGTAGATGCCAAGGTACCTATAACTGTGAACCCACTCCAGGTCGATGCCCAGGACCCGCAGCCTCTGACTGGGCACCTTGGTGCGAAGGATCATGGCTTTGGATTTTGCCGCAGATATCTTGAGCCCAAGTGATGGCAGGTGGAAGCCAGCAGATCGAGGTCCTCCTGGGCACGCTGCAAAAGCCGGCGCTTCCTAGGTACGACAAGTGCCAGGTCATCGGCATAGCTGAGGAGGATGGTGCCTCTGGAGAAATTCAAATTCAAATTCAAATTCAAAGTTTATTCTCTATAAGGATTACAATGCTGAGTTTACAGAAATTTGGTTATTGTGTGGTTTATATGTAGTAAAATTGTGATTACAGAGTGTACCACTAGAACGCTTAGCATGGCTAGGCATTTCGGGCAGACTTAGTTTTATTCTTAATTGTAAAATATTACAAATTATGAGGTAAGTTGGTATTATGGCTAAGTGACTAAATACTAGTTTGTGAGTTTAGCAATGTGAATGCTTTTGTTTTGGCACAGTACATAGTTTCAGTATTGGAGTATCACAGGATTCATTATTTTAAGATTGAGATTAATATTTCTGTTTATGGTCAAATGAGTGAGTGAGTGTAAGTGTGAACCACCAGGTGGTATTCGTGTAGTTAGTTGATGGGGTGTATCAGGGAGATAAGATGTTTTCTAATGGTAGTTTTGAAAGTTATGAATGTGTCTGCAGTTCTAGAGTTCTCAGGTAGGGTGTTCCAGATTTTAGGGCCTTTGACATACATTGAATAGACCCTGTATATTTGCAAAGAAGAATGTCATCGGGCTGGTGGTATTGTTGGTACTGCAGGGGGGGGGGATTTTCTAAAGCATCTAAATACAATTTCAAATCATCAGTATTCACAGTTTCTTGATTCATTAATTCCAAAGATTTATTGTATGCTGTTGTTACATGCCTTTTTCTAGCTTGCAGATACTAATGCCGGAAAAAAAATCCCCCCCAGTACCAACAATACCACCAGTCCGATAACATTCTTCTTTGCAAATATACAGGGTCTAAAGCCAGCAACAAACAACAAAATACCTTTCATCCGTGGACTGCTTGCAGAGGCAAAGGCAATGTTCGCGGCTTTCACTGAGACCCACATAAAGGATCACTTGGACAACGAAATATGGATCCCAGGTTACAACCTATACAGATGTGACAGTGAACAGGCAAAAGGGGGGGGTTGGCCTGTACATTGCAGAGTCACTTGTTTGCACAGAACTGCTTAATGCCTCAAATGATGCAGTGGAAGTTTTAGCAGTAAAGGTCGAGAACCAAAACCTAGTCATTGTGGTAGTATACAAGCCTCCGGATGCAACATCCCAGCAATTCCAGGAACAGCTGTTAAAAATTGACCACTGTCTGGAAAATCTTCCAGCTCCTGCACCCAACATCTTGCTCCTGGGGGATTTCAACTTAAGGCACCTAAAATGGAGGAATATAGCAAATAATATTGTTGCAGTAATAACACCAGGAGGCAGCTCTGATGAAAACTCACACTCACACGAGCTTTTAAATCTCTGCACAAAATTCAATTTAAACCAGCAAATAATAGAGCCTACTAGACTGGAGAATACACTAGACCTCATCTTCACTAACAATGATGATCTGATAAGAAATGTCACCATATCAAAAACAATATACTCAGATCACAACATAATTGAGGTTCAGACATGTATGCGTGGAGCCCCAGACCGACAAAATGAGACTAGTCACGAGGGAACATTCACCAAATTCAACTTCAATAACAAAAACATAAAGTGGGACCAAGTAAACCAAGTCCTAACCGATATAAGCTGGGAAGATACACTAAGCAACACAGACCCCAACTTATGCCTAGAACAGATTAACTCGGTGGCACTCGATGTATGCACAAGGCTTATTCCTCTAAGAAAAAGGAGTAGATGTAAAATAGAAAGAGACAGGCGCTCCCTTTACAGGCGATGGAAAAGAATAACAGAGCGGCTAAAAGAGGTCAATATATCTGAAATGCGTAGGGAGACACTGGTCAGAGAAATAGCAAGCATCGAACTTAAGCTAAAAGAATCCTTTAGGAGTCAGGAATCGCGGGAAGAACTAAAAGCCATAAATGAAATCGAAAGAAACCCAAAGTATTTCTTCTCCTATGCCAAATCAAAATCGAGAACAACGTCCAGTATTGGGCCCCTACTTAAACAAGATGGGTCCTACACAGATGACAGCAAGGAAATGAGTGAGCTACTCAAGTCCCAATATGACTCAGTTTTTAGCAAGCCGCTAACCAGACTGAGAGTCGAAGATCAAAATGAATTTTTTATGAGAGAGCCACAAAATTTGATTAACACAAGCCTATCCGATGTTATCCTGATGCCAAATGACTTCGAACAGGCGATAAATGACATGCCCATGCACTCTGCCCCAGGGCCAGACTCATGGAACTCTGTGTTCATCAAGAACTGCAAGAAGCCCCTATCACGAGCCTTTTCCATCCTATGGAGAGGGAGCATGGACACGGGGGTCGTCCCTCAGTTACTAAAAACAATAGACATAGCCCCACTCCACAATGGGGGCAGTAAAGCAATAGCAAAGAACTACAGACCAATAGCACTAACATCCCATATCATAAAATCTTTGAAAGGGTCCTAAGAAGCAAGATCACCACCCATCTAGAAACCCATCAGTTACACAACCCAGGGCAACATGGGTTTAGAACAGGTCGCTCCTGTCTGTCTCAACTATTGGATCACTACGACAAGGTCCTAAATGCACTAGAAGACAAAAAGAATGCAGATGTAATATATACAGACTTTGCAAAAGCCTTCGACAAGTGTGACCATGGCGTAATAGCGCACAAAATGCGTGCTAAAGGAATAACAGGAAAAGTCGGTCGATGGATCTATAATTTCCTCACTAACAGAACACAGAGAGTAGTCGTCAACAGAGTAAAGTCCGAGGCAGCTACGGTGAAAAGCTCTGTTCCACAAGGCACAGTACTAGCTCCCATCTTGTTCCTCATCCTCATATCCGACATAGACAAGGATGTCAGCCACAGCACCGTGTCTTCCTTTGCAGATGACACCCGAATCTGCATGACAGTGTCTTCCATTGCAGACACTGCAAGGCTCCAGGCGGACATCAACCAAATCTTTCAGTGGGCTGCGGAAAACAATATGAAGTTCAACGATGAGAAATTTCAATTACTCAGATATGGTAAACATGAGGAAATTAAATCTTCATCAGAGTACAAAACAAATTCTGGCCACAAAATAGAGCGAAACACCAACGTCAAAGACCTGGGAGTGATTATGTCGGAGGATCTCACCTTCAAGGACCATAACATTGTATCAATCGCATCTGCTAGAAAAGTGACAGGATGGATAATGAGAACCTTCAAAACTAGGGAGGCCAAGCCCATGATGACACTCTTCAGGTCACTTGTTCTATCTAGGCTGGAATATTGCTGCACTCTAACAGCACCTTTCAAGGCAGGTGAAATTGCCGTCCTAGAAAATGTACAGAGAACTTTCACGGCGCGCATAACGGAGATAAAACACCTCAATTACTGGGAGCGCTTGAGGTTTCTAAACCTGTATTCCCTGGAACGCAGGAGGGAGAGATACATGATTATATACACCTGGAAAATCCTAGAGGGACTAGTACCGAACTTGCACACGAAAATCACTCACTACGAAAGCAAAAGACTTGGCAGACGATGCACCATCCCCCCAATGAAAAGCAGGGGTGTCACTAGCACATTAAGAGACCATACAATAAGTGTCAGGGGCCCGAGACTGTTCAACTGCCTCCCAGCACACATAAGGGGGATTACCAACAGACCCCTGGCAGTCTTCAAGCTGGCACTGGACAAGCACCTAAAGTCAGTTCCTGATCAGCCGGGCTGTGGCTCGTACGTTGGTTTGCGTGCAGCCAGCAGCAACAGCCTGGTTGATCAGGGGCTGATCCACCAGGAGGCCTGGTCACAGACCGGGCCGCGGGGGCGTTGACCCCCGAAACTCTCTCCAGGTCTCTCCAGGTATTCCATATGTTTGTCTTCTATATTAATTTCCTCATTTTTAGCCATGATGCAATGTACTAAATTCAACTTAATAACACTGATTATGTACTAAATTATGCACTTTATAAAGGTAAATGGTACAAGTTACCTTTGAATAAATCCTAGCTACCTGAGCTTAGCAATTACATGTAAGGAAATTATATAAATTTTAAATGTACATTTATACAAACTTTTAGCCAGCCTTGGCTTATCAAAATTAATATTATACAAATTAATAATCATTGCCAGAATTTGGCATAGCAAATTAATATTATACACAATATAATCTTTAGCCACAATTGTCTTATCAATTACACATACACTGATATAAATCTTGGCCAGAAATATCTTATCAACATCGATACCATGCCTAACCCTTCTAGGGTAGGGTAGGTGCCTGAGCCCGAGCCTTTAGCTCATAAGACTGTCATTTCCATTAGCCCCCTTGGGGCGGGGATGGCAGACAAGGGAGGCCTAGCTTGTGGCTAGGCCTGGGGACAGTTGGTCCCAAAGATGAGGAGGTACTTGTGCCTCCTCCCATGGGAGACTTAGGTCTCAGACACTCCCTAAAGAGGGAGCCAAGGCCGGGCCACCACTTGGAAAAGGCCCGGGCCGGGAGAATACCGGCTAATCTTTAATAATAATAATAATCTTATCAAATTAATATTATACAAATACATTAATATAAATCCTAGCCACTTTGGCTTTGCAAAATTAATATACACATTAATATAATCTTCAGCCACACTTGACTCATTCAAATTAATATTGTAATAATTATAATCCACTACACATTAAGTAAATTTGTGAACTTAACATCCACCTCCTTCTGTCATTTCACATATAATTATTAAGTAATTAACTAATTAATGACTTCACTAATTACCTCCGGTTCAAGAAGGACCAACGGGCAAATTAAATGTGGAAAATTACATTTATCTAAATGTATCATTATATACATAACAGTAAATGAACATAGATAATTATTATTTATCAGTTAGACAAGTAGGAATTTGGGACACCTAGGTCACAAAAAATGTCCCCCTTCGATACCTACCACTGTCATATCCACAAGTTGCTCTGGACCTATTAATTAAATGAAATATACATCACCGGGAATGTTGGTAAATATATAAATTTGTGGACTGTATATTAAAATTAAAAAATGATTATAGATACACATATACATAACAGAAAGAGAATATCGTATTATCACTCACCAATTTAACTGGAGATTAAGTTGTATCATACTCAGAAAACCTCACTGTCTATACATGAAAATAACAACTGGCCAGAGTTATAACATAACAGACTTATCTGAGGTTCCTGGAGCTGTCTTGTCCAGTCGCCTGATATCTCAAGTTATGCAGGACTGCACATACAACAATTTCGCCTCCTATTTGAGAGGTGTCAGCCCAATTTTAACGTCTAGAGCACGAAAAATTCTTCCCATTACACTAACGTTTACTTGGTTCATTCAGACCAAAATGGCGACTCTGACCTCCCCAGCCGCAGGTTTCCCATTTTCGATAACATACTTCTTATAAAAATACAATATAGTACGGCATCTATTTACCTATAAATTACCGTATTTCCGGAAAATATATTCAGTATTTTCCACACAGTGTTTGATCTGAGTGCAGGCAGTTCTGATGTCATTATATATGTGCTTCTTTAGTATTTGTGTAGTATCAGTTGATTATTATTCACTGCCTGTATTTTGTTACATATTGATTATGTACCCATATATTTTGTATCTGAGTTTTAAATAAAAAATATTATTATTATTATTATTAAAGATAAGCCGGTATTCTCCCGGCCCGGGCCTTTTCCAAGTGGAGGCCCGGCCTTGGCTCCCTCTTTAGGGACTGTCTGAGACCTAAGTCTCCCATGGGAGGAGGCACAAGTACCTCCTCATCTTTGGGACTAACTGTCCCCAGGCCTAGCCACAAGCTAGGCCTCTCTGGTCTGTCATCCCCGCTCTAAGGGGGCAAATGGAAATGACAGTCTTATGAGCTAAAGGCTCGGGCTCAGGCACCTACCCTACCCTAGAAGGGTTAGGCATGGTATCGATCTAAAAAAAAAAAAAAAAAAGTAAGCTTATTCAGGTATATATAAATGCAGTTACATATATATGTATTCTATTCTATTCTATTTCATTTTTTTTTATTCGCCAGTATTCTCCCGGCCCGGGTCTTTTCCAAGTAGTGGTGACCCGGCCTTGGCTCCCTATCTGGGGAGTGTCTCGAGACTTAAGTCTCCCATGGGAGGAGGTACAAGTACCTCCTCATCTTTGGGACCAACTGTCCCCAGGCCTAGCTACATTCCCCGCCCTCACGGGGCTCGTAGGGAGAAGCTAGGCCTCTGGTCTGCCATCTGCCCCGCCCTAAAAGGGCTCGTGGGGATGGCAGTCTTATGAGCTGCAGATGGTAGCAAGCTCAGGGAATTTTATACCCTTCATGGTCTTGTATATTTTCTATTTGATTCGCCGGTATGGTATATATATATATATATATATATATATATATATATATATATATATATATATATATATATATATATATATATATATATATATATATATATATATATATATGAGACTAGTCACGAGGGAGCATTCACCAAATTCAACTTCAATAACAAAAACATAAAGTGGGACCAAGTAAACCAAGTCCTAACCGATATAAGCTGGGAAGATATACTAAGCAACACAGACCCAAACTTATGCCTAGAACAGATTAACTCGGTGGCACTCGATGTATGCACAAGGCTTATTCCTCTAAGAAAAAGGAGGAGTAGATGTAAAATAGAAAGAGACAGGCGCTCCCTTTACAGGCGACGGAAAAGAATAACAGAGCGGCTAAAAGAGGTCAATATATCTGAAATGCGTAGGGAGACACTGGTCAGAGAAATAGCAAGCATCGAACTTAAGCTAAAAGAATCCTTTAGGAGTCAGGAATCGCGGGAAGAACTAAAAGCTATAAATGAAATCGAAAGAAACCCAAAGTATTTCTTCTCCTATGCCAAATCAAAATCGAGAACAACGCCCAGTATTGGGCCCCTACTTAAACAAGATGGGTCCTACACAGATGACAGCAAGGAAATGAGTGAGCTACTCAAGTCCCAATATGACTCAGTTTTTAGCAAGCCGCTAACCAGACTGAGAGTCGAAGATCAAAATGAATTTTTTATGAGAGAGCCACAAAATTTGATTAACACAAGCCTATCCGATGTTATCCTGACGCCAAATGACTTCGAACAGGCGATAAATGACATGCCCATGCACTCTGCCCCAGGGCCAGACTCATGGAACTCTGTGTTCATCAAGAACTTTTCCATCCTATGGAGAGGGAGCATGGACACGGGGGTCGTCCCTCAGTTACTAAAAACAACAGACATAGCCCCACTCCACAAAGGGGGCAGTAAAGCAATAGCAAAGAACTACAGACCAATAGCACTAACATCCCATATCATAAAAATCTTTGAAAGGGTCCTAAGAAGCAAGATCACCACCCATCTAGAAACCCATCAGTTACACAACCCAGGGCAACATGGGTTTAGAACAGGTCGCTCCTGTCTGTCTCAACTACTGGATCACTACGACAAGGTCCTAAATGCACTAGAAGACAAAAAGAATGCAGATGTAATATATACAGACTTTGCAAAAGCCTTCGACAAGTGTGACCATGGCGTAATAGCGCACAAAATGCGCGCTAAAGGAATAACAGGAAAAGTCGGTCGATGGATCTATAATTTCCTCACTAACAGAACACAGAGAGTAGTCGTCAACAGAGTAAAGTCCGAGGCAGCTACGGTGAAAAGCTCTGTTCCACAAGGCACAGTACTAGCTCCCATCTTGTTCCTCATCCTCATATCCGACATAGACAAGGATGTCAGCCACAGCACCGTGTCTTCCTTTGCAGATGACACCCGAATCTGCATGACAGTGTCTTCCATTGCAGACACTGCAAGGCTCCAGGCGGACATCAACCAAATCTTTCAGTGGGCTGCAGAAAACAATATGAAGTTCAACGATGAGAAATTTCAATTACTCAGATATGGTAAACATGAGGAAATTAAATCTTCATCAGAGTACAAAACAAATTCTGGCCACAAAATAGAGCGAAACACCAACGTCAAAGACCTGGGAGTGATTATGTCGGAGGATCTCACCTTCAAGGACCATAACTCCAGGTAATATATATATATATATATATATATATATATATATATATATATATATATATATATATATATATATATATATATATATATATATATATATATATATATATATATCGTGCCAAATAGGTAAAACTGGTTAATTAGCAAGAACTCATTTTTTGTGTGAAATTATTGCATACACAAATTCAGCAAAAAGAGCGTTGCTATTTCGACAATTATTCACCTCTCGCGTCACCAGACACTCTTCTTGTATAAAAAAAAACTGCCTCTACATGTTAAGTGCCGAAGGTGAGGCAAATATTCCTCTACGATGAAGGCCATACCTGGAGTTTACCTGGAGTTTACCTGGAGTTTACCTGGAGTTTACCTGGAGTTTACCGGAACTCTCTCCAGGTAAACTCCAGGTATGACCTTCATCATAGAGGAATATTTGCCTCACCTTCAGCACTTAACAGGTAGAGGTATTTTTTTTTTTATACAAGAAGAGTGTCTGGTGACGCGAGTCTCACATAATGACTCGTTCACTGATTAAGTTACTTTAAACTATGGTGTAGAAATATACCTAGTTGGATGAATTTGATCGTGGCTAGCTGGTCTAGTGGCTAACGCGACGGGCTGGAGTTTTGAGACTATGACCGCGGGTTCAACCCGGCCGGGGGTATGGTACAAGAATTACATTTTCTTTCTGCCTAAACTTAAATATTCGTAAGTAACGCACAGCAACAAAATATTAAAACATTTGTACTACATAAACTTTTAATAAAGTGATAATTTTTGTAATAAGATTAAATTTTTTTTATGATAAATGAAAAGGATTTATAAAAGAAAAATGAGAAATGTTTCAAACATAAAATAAACTTACATTCAAATCACCTACTTTAATGATTTGGAATTATAAATATTTAATAAGCAAATGGATGCATTTTCAAATCGAAGGAGAGTGGAGATGTTATTGCTTATTTTTTAATACCCCTGTACTTGGGGTAATAATAACATAAATTTGTAATGTACAATTATGTTAATGTATCATAATTGACCACAAAATTCGTTTATGTTCCTTAACGTAAATGTTATTAGATATTCACCAGCTAACATACATATACTCGCTATTGTGACATTTTAATTCTTTACATATATAAGTATATACTTTACATACATACACCAGTACACAAAACTAACACAATCCCCGCACGAGCACACACACTAAGGCTTGAGCTTGCTACCACCTGCAGCTCACAAGACTGCCATCCCCACGAGCCCCTTTGGGGCGGGGCAGATGGTAGACCAGAGGCCTAGCTTCTCCCTACGAGCCCCGTGAGGGCGGGGAATGTGGCTAGGCCTGGGGACAGTTGGTCCCAAAGATGAGGGGGTATTTGTACCTCCTCCCATGGGAGACTTAAGTCTCGAGACACTCCCCAGATAGGGAGCCAAGGCCGGGTCACCACTACTTGGAAAAGACCTGGGCCGGGAGAATACCGGCGAATAAAAAAAAAAAAAAAAAAAAAAGCACACACACTAACAGTCCTCGTCCCCAAAAGCGGTGGCTAAGTTGCCCGATGGGGTGGCGATGGTACCTGTGGAAAATACTGTATATATTTTCCAGAAATACAGTAGTTATTAAATGTAAATAGATGGTCATACTGTATTTAAAATTTATGTACTCGAAAACGGGAGCCTGCGCCTGCGCAGAAGAAGACTCGCCATCTTGGTTTTGAATTGGATACAACGTTAATATAAAGGGAAGAATTTTTCGTGCTCTAGAGGTTAAAATTGGATTGACACCTCTCAAATAGGAGGCGAAATTGTTGGATGTGCATTCCTACATAACTTGAGATATCAGGCGACTGGACAAGACAGCTCCATGAACCTCAGATAAGCTCTCTAGATTTGTGTATAATTCTGGCCAGTGTTTTCATAAATTTAGTTAGTGAGGTTTTTCTGAGTATGATACAACTTAATATCCAGTCAAATTGGTGAGTGATATTAAGATATATTTTCCTTCTGTTATGTATATGTGAATTTATATATAATCGTTTTTTAATATACAGTCCACAAATTTATATATTTTCCAGTATTCCTGGTGTATGTATATTTCATTTAATTAATAAGTCCAGAGCAACTTGTGGTAATGACAGTGGTAGGTATCGAAGGGGGACATTTTTTGCTACCTAGGTGTCCCATATTCCTACTTGTCTATGTAACATTGATAAATAATAATTATCTTTGTTATCATTTACTGTTATGTACATAATTTGTGGAAAATACTGTATATATTTTCCAGAAATTCAGTATTTATATGTAAATAGATGGCCATACTGTATTTAATAATATTTATGTCATAGAAAACGGAAAGCCTGCGTCTGCGCAGGGGGACTCACCATCTTGGTTTTGAATTGTGTACAACGTTGGTGCGATGGGAAGGAATTTTCGTGCTCTAGAGGTTGAAATTGGGCTGACACCTCTCAAATAGGAGGCGAAATTGTTGGACATGCATTCCTGCATAACTTGAGATATCAGACGACTGGACAAGATAGCTCCAGGAACCTCAGATAAGCTCTCTAGATTTGTGTATAATTCTGGCCAGTGTTTTCATAAATTTAGTTAGTGAGGTTTTTCTGAGTATGATACAACTTAATATCCAGTCAAATTGGTGAGTGATATTAAGATATATTTTCCTTCTGTTATGTAATTGTGTATATATATAACCATTTATTATTTTTAATATACAGTCCACAAATTTATATATTTACCAGTATTCCTGGTGTATGTATATTTCATTTAATTAATAGGTGCAGAGCAACTTGTGGTTATGAC
Source organism: Cherax quadricarinatus (assembly GCF_038502225.1). Taxonomy (NCBI): domain Eukaryota; kingdom Metazoa; phylum Arthropoda; class Malacostraca; order Decapoda; family Parastacidae; genus Cherax; species Cherax quadricarinatus. The sequence goes on from NC_091329.1 coordinate 26,560,607, forward strand.
AGTGGTAAGTATAGAAGGGGGACATTTTTTGCGACCTAGGTGTCCCAAATTCCTACTTGTCTATGTAACATTGATAAATAATAATTATCTTTGTTATCATTTACTGTTGTGTACATAATTTGTGGAGAAATTTTCTCCAGGAGGGGGGTATCAGCTCTCTTCAGCCCCTTCAGCCCCTTTCAGCCCTGAGGGGCCCAGCCCTCTCAGAAGGGGCAAATATCTTGTTTACTACTACAGCGAGTAATTGATCCCAGATGCAGTACGAGTATGCGACGTGGTCAAGTGACCGCTGCTCCTTGCAGTCCAGTGTTGCAGAGTGTATTTTAATAAGAGACAGTACATCTCTTACCTTAGCAGGACAATTAAGGAAAATCCTGCTCCCACTTTATTACCATGGTAAAGATAGTGTATATTGTTGTATATGCTTAAGACAGCAAGAATCAAACATTCTGCTTTGCCTCATGGAGGAAGTGGCAAGGAAGCAAAAGTACTATGTTAGCTTTTCCTTTGTACTGGGGGCAGTGACGGCGTGGGGCGTTGTGGTGTCTTCAGATTACTTTTGACTCTACTGAGAGTGACACTGATGCCAGGATAACCAAGAAAGAACGATCTGTGCGTTAGTGTGAACAAAGTGTCTCACAAAACACAATAAACACTTACAGAGAAGTGTGATCTTTTTTTTTATATTTTATTTAAAACATCATGTACAAATATTAATAGGTACATATATAAATAATGAACAAGGACAACATCAGTAAAACAATATATAAACACAAAACAATCCAGGCAACTTCTGACAGTCTACTATATACAGGTTTTTACAACATATCACAATATAAGAAGGAATAAAGTTATAATAACAAAGGCCACAAAATGGCTATAAATAAAACTCCTAAAATTACAACCTCAACACAATAATGCTCCAAGCTTAATGACAATCACCCATAATACAACTCGCAACAAATTACACCAGACCTACAATATGCCTTATTAAGAAACCTGTGCTGCAACACAGGTGACCCATCATCTCCCCCCCCCATTCACACACACACATTGAAAACTAACCCTATCACCAACCTGAATAATCATGACATTAATTATCCTCAATTTAGGATTATTATGACACATGTCACTTAAGGAAACATTATTTACAACCATGAATGGTACAGGACTACCAAAATTACAATACCTTAAATAAGAATAATAATAATAGATAATTACGTCAAAACTGATGCTGGACCTCGTTACAAAAAAAAAGGCAAAATAACTCAGTTCTTCAAGGAAATAGTGAAAGGAAAACTCTCTCAAGAAAAATTCAAATTCAATTGCAATACCAGTGCAAGTGAAACATAATACGCTACCAAAAAAATATACATGTTATATAATTTACAGGTTATACATTAATACATGTTATATATTTAATCTGCTCCTTACACCTTCCCCATCAAGGGAACTAAGCAAAACTTATCTTGCACAACATCTCATCTGGTCACACACTAGTACCTCCAATCACACCCAACCACATCACTGCATACCCAAGGAGGTGAGCCCGTTGAAATCCCCTGAACCCCCCCCCTTTTACCAACCCACTCACCCCGGCAGTTAAAGCCCCTTATAACGCCAATAAATTCCCTATTGTTAGTCCTCTATAACCCTCAGAAAAATACTCTTCCCACCTTTTCCCAAAAATGTCTCTATTGCGACACAAGGTTCGATAAAACGTCGCCGCCAAAGTCCTTCTCAGCACATCCCCACCTACCTTCCCCCTCATACCCCATAAAACATATATGTAGTCCACGATGACATATGCTAAACCTCTTACCACACTCTCCTCCACACCACTCATATCAAGACTCAACGCTCGCAATACCGACACACCTTGACCCCCCACCCTCACCACCACCTTACTCATCCATACCCTGATGCACTCCAAACCTTCACAAAAATAGATGACATGATACGCAGTCTCTTCCCCACTGCATCTGCCACACCCCCCACCCTCAATAACCCTCCTATCTCGGAGCATCACTCCCGTTGGCAAAATCCCATGCAGGAAACGGTACATAACCTCACGCGCCCTAGGTCGTATCCTTAATTTACTAAATCTTCGCCATATTACATCCCATGCATACATGGGGTAGATCCCTTCAACCGGCGCCACTACATGTCTCTCTAACAATTTACACAAAGTTCCCACCTTTACTTTTCCTGGTTCCCTGGCTAACATTAAGGCGCGTAACACTGTCTCGCATTCCTTCATTTCCGCCCCTCCATACCATTTCCTCAGGTGAGCATGTACCTTATCTAGCTGACCCTCCCTCCATCCACCTGCACTCATCACTTCCCTCTTAATAAACACACATTTCACGCGCTTTCTCAAGTCCAACAAACCCAACCCTCCCCTACATACCGGCAATGTTACTACCTCCCTTCGCAACCAGTTGCACCCTGAACCCCACAAAAATTTGAACACCATTCTAAGTATACTCGTGATTGCCGTTCCTGTTAACGGCATCACAGCCGAAACAAACCAGACTTTACTATATAGTAATACATTGATGACAATTGCACGTTGCCTAAGGGTTAAATGGTGAGGTCGCAGCATTCCCAACCGTCGCTGCACCTGTTCCACCATCCTATTCGAATTGCTAACCCTCGCAGCACTCAGGTCAGCCTCATACATGACACCGCAGATTTTCAGACTCCCGGCCCTCCGCTGCACAACATCACATCCCCAATCTAATCTCTCTGTCCACTCTCCCAGCCCCATGATCATTGACTTTTCCAGATTTACCTTCATCCCAGTAGCTCTCCCAAAAGTGTGTACAACTTCCCCCAAAAGTCCTAACCGTGTCTCCTCACTTGCCAAAATAGTGGTATCATCAACATAGCCCACCAAACCAGGCCACGGCTTCAGCTCACCATCCCTCCCCCCCGTCCTTAGACGATCCTCCACCATCCTATAAAAGGGATCCTGAACACATGCAAACAATATTTGTGATAAAGGACATCCCTGCCGAATACCCCGCTCCATGTTGACTCCCCCCCCCACACACCCATTAATTTGCACCCTTACCTTCGCGTTTGAGTACAGCGTGTCCACCCACCCCACTATTTCTTCGCCAAACCCCTGTCGTAGGAGAATATCCCTCAAAGCCTTTCTTTCCACCCTATCATAAGCCCCTTGCCAATCCAACGCCACCAACGCCCCTCTTCCCCTTTCCATGTCCTCCAGGAACCCCTTGATAATCCCGTGGCCCACGCTCATTGACCTACCAGGTAACCCAAACTGAGACTCAAACACGACCCTCCCCACAACACATTTAAGCCGATTCCCAAGAATTTTCGCAAATAATTTATAATCAGCACAAAGCAACGAAATGGCTCGGTAATCCCGAAGGGTACTCTGCTGTTTACCCTTTGGGACCAACACCACCACCGCCGTTGCCTGAGATTCTCCAATCTTACCTCCGTCTTTCATGGCATTCATTAACCTTACTAGGAAACCCCTAAGCAGACCCCAGTGCTGTACATAAAATTCGCTAGGTAAACCATCGATCCCGGGTGCCTTACCCTTCCTCATGTCCATAAGGGCTCTCCATATTTCCCCCTCCTCAATGACCCCACCCAGTGCCTCCCGATCACTCCTCCCCAGTTTGCACGGCACATACTCACATACCTTCCCAAGAACCTCACCATCCACCCCACTACTTTTCCCGTATTCCTCAAACCATCTATCTGCATATTCACTCATCCCCTTGGTGTCCCTTAATACCTGACCCTCTCTAAAACCCCCCACAGAAGATATGACTTGCAAACTCGGTATCGCAGTCGTTCGCTGTCGTACCTTCTGTCCCCGCAGCACACAAGCTGATGGCTTGTCGCCCCAGAGTACTTCGTTCAACCCCGCCTGTACCCGTACAGCTTCAAAACGTTCTTCCTGCAAATCCCGTATTCTGTCCTTCAACATGTGTATATCCTCCACCGGGTACACCCCGGCCACAGCCCCCCCCTCGTAACAATTCCGTAATCTAGATTCTAAGTAATTTGACAAACCATACCGCAATTGATTAATGCGTTTGCCCTCCCTCACATAAAATTGACGTATTCTTAACTTAGCCACACTATCCCACCATCCTACCACATCGTCCTCAGTCCTTCTGTCGGCACAGAGCTGTTCCCAAAATATTGCAAACGCTTCCACTCCCTCCCTATCCCCCAAAACCATCGTGTTCAGTTTCCAATAACTTCCCTGCCTACGAGCCAAAGCATCCCATCCCACCTCCACTAATACTGCCCTATGATCGGAAGACACCATCTCAATAGTTTTAAAAGACTCTACCAAAACCCTCTGAGATAAATATAACCTGTCCAAACGAGCCGCATATCCCCTTCTTATAAACGTATGTTCCACCTCCCAAAGACCTCCCCCGAAAGCATCACGTAACTGAAGATCTCTAAGCAGGCCCCCCAAGACTGTGGAAAAATATCCCGCTCCTCTGGGTTCCACGTCTGTCCTCTTAATTACACAATTCCAATCCCCCCCCACAATCGCCACAGACGGTAACGTGCGTAGGTAATACACGAGCTCCTCCCGCACAAAATCCATCTTCACTTTCACGTCACTTTCTGCTGGGGCATACACACACACACAAACGCCACTCTCTCTCCCATCCACCATCCTTCCACACGTAATACTCTCCCCCCTCCCCCCCCCCCCTCTTTCCTATGCAATACAAACGGGCTCTCCTCCCTGATCAACACACCCACTCCTCCTTTTAAACGCTCAGATGGCAACACATAAGCCTGATACCCAGGCACCACTAATTCACGACCAAACTTAAAATTGTGCTCCTGCACCAAAGCTACGTCCACCTTGTACCTATTCAAAAACATCCTGAAGCACTCCCGTTTAACACCATCACACAGACCATTAATATTTATTGTTACACACCTGAGGCCAGTTTAAGGTTTCCTTCCCCGCCTCATGTCAAGATTCTTCCCTTTCAGTCCGTTCCCCTGGACTGTGCCTTTGCCACAGACTCCTCCCTCCTTCCCAACCATCCCCCCCCTTTCTGTTGTGGCCCTCTCGCAGAGTCACTCTGGGTACCATAACCCCATGTCTTTTTCCCCGGCCTTTGCGCCGGCGTCAGAACATCGTCCGAATCTGACGCTGCTGCCCTTTTCCTTGTAGCTCCCTCAGTTTCCATATCTGAGTCCTGGGAGCCAGCACAATGGACTTCCACCTCTACCACCCTTAATCTGCCTCCATGCCCTTCCATGGCACTCGCACTGCCCACCACAGGTGCCACCTGATCCTCCCCTTCCCCACACACACCTTCTGCCCTGCTCCCAGGGTCTTGTTCGCTGTAACTCTCCACCTCCGTAGACTGTAACATAGCCTGTATCACCGTCTCCAACTCCTCCTCAATAGCCTTCACTGCTGCTCCCTCCTGTACCTCCTCACTTGACAACTGTACTGTTGATGGGGCAGGTGATTCATGGATCACCACTTCTTCCGATTCCCCAGGAGGAGCCACCACCTCTTCACTCCACATGCGACCACGCCCTCCTCCTTGCACCCGTTCTTCTTTAGGCATCGGGTGCTCATGTGCAGGTGCTCCGCCCCTTGCCGGCCCAGGAGCCACTGTTGATGGGCCAGGTGATTCATGGATCACCCCTTCTTCCAATTCCACTGGAGGAGCCACTATCTCTTCACTCCCCATGCGACCACGCCCTCCTCCTTGCCCCCGTTCTTCCTTAGGCATCGGGTGCTCATGTGCAGGTGCTCCGCCCCTTGCCGGCCCAGGAGCCATACTCCGCTTGCCACAGTCTGCCGCCATATGGTCAAATTCGCCACACAGTCGGCACGTACGCCTCTGCCCTGCATACGCTACCATTACCTGGGTTCTAAACTCTTCGAGATATACATACGAGGGTATAGGATGCCTAAGCGTCATCTTGAGGTTAAAAGAACCCTCAGGAAATCCTGTGTAAGCACCCTTTACCCATTTGCCAGGTTGGGCCAGATGTACAGTTCCATAACGTTCAAAAACATTTCTAATATCTACCTCATCAGCCTCAAAAGGCACGTTGCGGAGCTTAACCCACGAATAATGTCGTGATACATCAATCAACTTGACCCTCACTGCCGGTGTTACATTAATGCTGACATCCTGGTAACGATCAACCAAAGCCTCGTATACTTGAGCAGTTAGCACTTTCACGAAAATTCTATATACACCGTTCAGTGCCACTCCATATAAATCCTCGTCTCTGATGCCATATGTCTCACGTATAATTTTGGGCAATAACACATCGACTGACGTAGGTGTTAAAGCCCCACTAATAAGTTCAATGCCCACAGTATTCACTCTCCTGCGGACACCTGGCGCCATGTCGTTGACTGATTAGCTCGTCTGGAAAACAGTAGAGGGGTGCAAAGCACGACCACACTCTACCTCATCCAGGCAGCGAATGCACAACACCTCCTCGTACCACTGCTGTCAGGTTACTGAGGAGCGTCAGGCAAGGGGTCTGCACGGCCCAATAGCGATGCAGACAATGAGAGTGACACTGATGCCAGGATAACCAAGAAAGAACGATCTGTGCGTTAGTGTGAACAAAGTGTCTCACAAAACACAATAAACACTTACAGAGAAGTGTGATCAGCTTCTTCAGTGATATTGTGTGAACAATTATTGATGAACAGTGTAACAATGAGTGTTGCGATCCAACAGAGTGTAGTGCGACATTCTTCAAAGAACACTATTCTTCAATCAACTCAACGGATATCCGGGCGCAATTACGGGTCAGATACATATACCCAGGTAAGTGTTCTAACTCGTGATGTACTACTATTGACTGCGCAGTTAAGTATAAAGTCGTGAGTTAGTCACTTATCATAAACCCCGGTGATATGCGGACCTTTGAGTCCACACACGTAAGTTTGTCAGCCATCAGTGAATGAAATATGCTGACATAACACCCCCTAGGGGTAATTTATAATCTTACAAATTATAACTCATTAACAGCCCGTTGAGAGATGACTTCGACAGCTTCTCAAGACCTCGTCTGCAGGGGCGGCTGTGCTGAGAAGGACTTTGGCGGCGACGTTTTATCGAACTTCGTGTCGCAATAGAGACATTTTTGGGAAAAGGTGGGAAGAGTATTTTTCTGAGGGTTATAGAGGACTAACAATAGGGAATTTATTGGCGTTATAAGGGGATTTAACTGCCGGGGTGAGTAGGTTGGTAAAAAGGGGGGGGGGGGTTCAGGGGATTTCAACGGGCTCACCTCCTTGGGTATGCAGTGATGGTTGGGTGTGATTGGAGGTACTAGTGTGTGACCAGATGAGAGGTTGTGCAAGATAAGTTTTGCTTAGTTCCCTTGATGGGGAAGGTGTAAGAAGCAGATTAAATATATAACATGTATTAATGTATAACCTATAAATTATATAACATGTATATTTCTTTGGTAGCGTATTATGTTCCACTTGCACTGGAATTGCAATTGAATTTGAATTTTTCTTGAGAGGGTCTTCCTTTCACTATGTTCCTTGAAGCACTGAGTTATTTTTGCCTTTTTTGTAACGTGGTCCAGCATCAGTTTTGACGTAATTACCTATTATTGTTGTTCTTATTTAAGGTATTGTAATTTAGGTAGTCCTGTACCATTCATGGTTGTAAATAATGTTTCCTCAAGTGACATGTGTCATAATAATCCTAATTTTTTTTTTATATATTTTATTTAAAAACTTTACAGCTTACTATTAAATAAAAAGATATAAAATGGGTACAGTAGGATCCTCAGTCCTACAGAACATACACTAACAAGTTTTAACAACACATTGTCATTGACATAAAAGAGGTTACCCATATACACTCACTAATTTTTCCATATAACATACTACTATAATATAAACAATATAAACTATATAACTATATAAACTATATAAAATATAAACTATATAAACCTTTCAGATTTGTATAGTTAACATACTATGACTGACATATGACAAAGGTTCACAACCTTCACAGTAGATAATCAGAGGAATGACCTATATCACAATCTCAGTTAAAAAAAATAAAATACATGCACTTCCCAAAATTAACCCCTATACAATAAGAATTACCTAAAAACATACATACGTGCCTCACTACAATCCCTCTTCAAGCATTGAAAAAAAAAAAAAGGAAAATCCTAAGCCTCACACTTATACTAAATAAATATTAATAAATATTAGTAAATATTAATACAGCCTCTTCCACCGGCTGAGCACACTATATAAAGTAAGAGACTAAACCATACTCTCCCATTACAAATTTTTAACGAGGCATTACAAATTTATGGAAGTCATTAGCGTTCCATCTCTCATCAACTGGATGAGCACATTATATAATGCTAAAATAAAGTCAGTACACTCGCTAAAAACCCCAACACTAAACACAAACAACATAATTTAAATAACCTCTCATTGCGATACGATTATCACAGTAAAGACTAGAAACGCACACTCTACAGAAGCCCAAAAGCTCTTCAAGGTCTTACACCAATAATCTTGACACCATTCACACTTAATACATGAAGAAGGTCATGACGACCCTGACACATCAAACACAGAATTCTTCATTCGTTACTACGTAATTACTTGATATCACCTTTGTTTTCTGTGCCCACTTGCATGCTACATACACGTATGCCACACATCTACACCTTCTATACCCACATACACCTCACTCTCACCCCTCCCCAGGAGGCGACCCCGCTGTGTCCCCCTGAATTCCCCCTTCTCGTATGTAATCCCCCAACCCCCGCCCCCCCCTTACTCACTCAGCCCAAGTCGTAGATTCACGAGAAACCCTAACGTTAACATTCTATACCCTTCCGAAAAATCCTTCTCCCACCTCCTCCCATACCTAAAGTCAGTTCCGGATCAGCCGGGCTGTCTCTCGTACGTTGGTTTGCGTGCAGCCAGCAGCAACAGCCTGGTTGATCAGGCTCTGATCCACCAGGAGGCCTGGTCACAGACCGGGCCGCGGGGGCGTTGACCCCCGGAACTCTCTCCAGGTAAACTCCAGGTAATACTCAAGTCCCAGTATGACTCAGTTTTTAGCAAGCCGCTAACCAGACTGAGAGTCGAAGATCAAAATGAATTTTTTATGAGAGAGCCACAAAATTTGATTAACACAAGCCTATCTGATGTTATCCTGACGCCAAATGACTTCGAACAGGCAATAAACGACATGCCCATGCACTCTGCCCCAGGGCCAGACTCATGGAACTCTGTGTTCATCAAGAACTGCAAGAAGCCCCTATCACGAGCCTTTTCCATCCTATGGAGAGGGAGCATGGACACAGGGGTCGTCCCACAGTTACTAAAAACAACAGACATAGCCCCACTCCACAAAGGGGGCAGTAAAGCAACAGCAAAGAACTACAGACCAATAGCACTAACATCCCATGTCATAAAAATCTTTGAAAGGGTCCTAAGAAGCAAGATCACCACCCATCTAGAAACCCATCAGTTACACAACCCAGGGCAACATGGGTTTAGAACAGGTCGCTCCTGTCTGTCTCAACTATTGGATCACTACGACACGGTCCTAAATGCACTAGAAGACAAAAATAATGCAGATGTAATATATACAGACTTTGCAAAAGCCTTCGACAAGTGTGACCATGGCGTAAGAGCGCACAAAATGCGTGCTAAAGGAGTAACAGGAAAAGTCGGTCGATGGATCTATAATTTTCTCACTAACAGAACACAGAGAGTAGTCGTCAACAGAGTAAAGTCCGAGGCAGCTACGGTGAAAAGCTCTGTTCCACAAGGCACAGTACTCACTCCCATCTTGTTCCTCATCCTCATATCCGACATAGACAAGGATGTCAGCCACAGCACCGTGTCTTCCTTTGCAGATGATACCCGAATCTGCATGACAGTGTCTTCCATTGCAGACACTGCAAGGCTCCAGGCGGACATCAACCAAATCTTTCAGTGGGCTGCAGAAAACAATATGAAGTTCAACGATGAGAAATTTCAATTACTCAGATATGGTAAACACGAGGAAATTAAATCTTCATCAGAGTACAAAACAAATTCTGGCCACAAAATAGAGCGAAACACCAACTTCAAAGACCTGGGAGTGATCATGTCGGAGGATCTCACTTTCAAGGACCATAACATTGTATCAATTGCATCTGCTAGAAAAATGACAGGATGGATAATGAGAACCTTCAAAACTAGGGAGGCCAAGCCCATGATGACACTCTTCTGGTCACTTGTTCTATCTAGGCTGGAATATTGCTGCACACTAACAGCACCTTTCAAAGCAGGTGAAATTGCTGACCTAGAAAATGTACAGAGAATCTTCATGGCGCGCATAACGGAGATAAAACACCTCAATTACTGGGAGCGCTTGAGGCTCCTAAACCTGTATTCCCTGGAACGCAGGCGGGAGAGATACATGATTATATACACCTGGAAAATCCTAGAGGGACTAGTACCGAACTTGCACACGAAAATCACTCACTACGAAAGCAAAAGACTTGGCAGACAATGCAACATCCCCCCAATGAAAAGCAGGGGTGTCACTAGCACGTTAAGAGACCATACAATAAGTGTCAGGGGCCCAAGACTGTTCAACTGCCAGCATACATAAGGGGGATTACCAACAGACCCCTGGCAGTCTTCAAACTGGCACTGGACAAGTGCCACTGGACACAGCCGGGCTGTGGCTCGTACGTTGGTTTGCATGCAGCCAGCAGCAACAGCCTGGTTGATCAGGCTCTGATCCACCAGGAGGCCTGGTCACAGACCGGGCCGCGGGGGCGTTGACCCCCGGAACTCTCTCCAGGTAAACTCCAGGTAAACTAACAGTAAACTACCTACCTCTTCCCTGAAGGATAAATCTATAAATTAATAAGTACTTACCATCCACGCCAACTCGGGGGAGAACGCTTTTGTTTGGGTGGGTTTAAGGGCCACCCAGCTCAGCCGTTCCATTACGGCCTTGCTGGGACCCCTTCATACACTGTATCTGTCCTGTGGAACTTTAGGGACCAAATAAATTTCCACACTCATCCTGTAGATGGGTGAGGAATGCTTATGACTTTTATTTTGTAATGACTAGATAGGGTTTGTGGAAAATTGCATTTATATGAATGTATCATTACATACATAACAGTAAATGAACATTGATAATTATTATTTATCAGTTAAACAAGTAGGAATTTGGGATACCTAGGTCGCAAAAAATGTCCCCCTTCGATACCTACCACTGTCATATTCACAAGTTGCTCTGGACCTATTAATTAAATGAAATATACATCACCAGGAATGCTGGTAAATATAGAAATTTGTGGACTGTATATTAAAATTAAAAAAGTATTTTAGAGTATACACACATTTATATAACAGAAGGAGAATATATCTTTATCATAACACTCACCAATTTGACTGGAGATTAATGTGTATCATACTCAGAAAACCTCACTGTCTATCTATGAAAATAACACTGGCCAGGTTACTACATAAGACTTATCTGAGGTTCCTGGAGCTGTATTGTCCAGTCGCCTGATATCTCAAGTTATGTAGGAATGCACATCCAACAATTTCGTCTCCTATTTGAGAGGTGTCATCCTAATTTTAACCTCTAGAGCACGAAAAATTCTTCCCGTTACAACGTTTCTAATCCAAATTCAAACAAAATGGCGACTGACCCCCCCCCCAGCCGCAGGTTTCCTATATTCGATAACATACTTCTTTTAAAAATACAATATAGGGCATCTATTTACCTATAAATTACCATATTTCCGGAAAATATATACAGTATTTTCCACACTGCAGCTGGCTGGGGTTCGTTGCTAAACGACTCAAATTACTCCTTCCTTTAGGAGACGATTCCAGCCGGTTCTGGCTTGAGTGGCTGTTCTCCTAGTAGATCTTACTACGATTTCATCTTCAGGCATCACTTGGTCTGCGTTATCTTCCATATCACTCGTGTCACTTTCCCTCAGATTTTCATTTACGTTTGATTGAACACCTAATTCCAAGGGAATCAATTTATTAATTGTGCGTAAACTTTCCTGGCCATGACACAACACTTTGACATTCCTGACAACACCTTGTGTATCTGGGTACAATGTCAATACTTTGCCCAAAGGCCACAATTTTCGATGTTGTTCAGTGTCAATTAACACAATGTCACCTGGTTGAATGGTCTGTCGATTTACTGCCTCTGTCGCACCATAAAAGTGTTCACGTAGTGTTAGAAGATATTCCTTATGCCACACATTAGACCAATGATCAATTACTTTATTTAACATTTTAAATTTATAACACAACACTGCCGCATCATTGTAATCTTCATCACTTTCTTCTGGATTGTCTCTATAGACAGGGGCAGCTTCCAATTTCCTTCCATATATTAGGAGAAGGTGTTAATGCATCTGCATCAGGTGTATCACTCATGTACGAGAGAGGCCTATTATTTATATGATTCTCCGCCTCCACTAACACTGCACGGAATTTTTCCAAATTAATTCTCTTTCGCTGTAGTACTTTACGGAGACACCTCTTCACTGTGCCTATCAGTCTTTCGTACAGCCCCCCCTGCCAAGGGGCTTTAGGAGTAATAAATTTCCAGGTACACTCTCGTTGGATTAACAGAGATTGAATATCGTTGCTATTATTTAATTCTATCAAATGTTGAGCACCTGCTACAAAATTTGAAAGGGTCCTAAGAAGCAAAATCACCACCCATCTAGAAACCCATCAGTTACACAACCCAGGGCAACATGGGTTTAGAACAGGTCGCTCCTGTCTGTCTCAACTATTGGATCACTCTGACATGGTCCTAGATGCACTAGAAGACAAAAAGAATGCAGATGTAATATATACAGACTTTGCAAAAGCCTTCGACAAGTGTGACCAGGGCGTAATAGCACACAAAATGCGTGCTAAAGGAATAACAGGAAAAGTCGGTCGATGGATCTATAATTTCCTCACTAACAGAACACAGAGAGTAGTTGTCAACAGAGTAAAGTCCGAGGCAGCTATGGTGAAAAGCTCTGTTCCACAAGGCACAGTACTCGCTCCCATCTTGTTCCTCATCCTCACATCCGACATAGACAAGGATGTCAGCCACAGCACCGTGTCTTCCTTTGCAGATGACACCCGAATCTGCATGACAGTGTCCTCCATTGCAGACACTGCAAGGCTCCAGGCAGACATCAACCAAATCTTTCAGTGGGCTGCAGAAAACAATATGAAGTTCAACGATGAGAAATTTCAATTACTCAGATATGGTAAACACGAGGAAATTAAATCTTCATCAGAGTACAAAACAAATTCTGGCCACAAAATAGAGCGAAACACCAACGTCAAAGACCTGGGAGTGATCATGTCGGAGGATCTCACCTTCAAGGACCATAACATTGTATCAATCGCATCTGCTAGAAAAATGACAGAATGGATAATGAGAACCTTCAAAACTAGGGAGGCCAAGCCCATGATGACACTCTTCAGGTCACTTGTTCTATCTAGGCTGGAATATTGCTGCACACTAACAGCACCTTTCAAGGCAGGTGAAATTGCTGACCTAGAAAATGTACAGAGAACCTTCACGGCGCGCATAACCAAGATAAAACACCTCAATTACTGGGAGCGCTTGAGGTTCCTAAACCTGTATTCCCTGGAACGCAGGCGGGAGAGATACATGATTATATACACCTGGAAAATCCTAGAGGGACTAGTACCGAACTTGCACACGAAAATCACTCACTACGAAAGCAAAAGACTTGGCAGATGATGCAACATCCAGCCAATGAAAAGCAGGGGTGTCACTAGTACGTTAAGAGACCATACAATAAGTGTCAGGGGCCCGAGACTGTTCAACTGCCTCCCAGCATACATAAGTGGGATTACCAACAGACCCCTGGCAGTCTTCAAGCTGGCACTGGACAAGCACCTAAAGTCGGTTCCTGACCAGCTGGGCTGTGGCTCCTACGTTGGTTTGCATGCAGCCAGCAGTAACAGCCAGGTTGATCAGGCTCTGATCCACCAGGAGGCCTGGTCACAGACCGGACCACAGGGGCGTTGACCCCCGGAACTCTCTCCAGGTAAACTCCAGGTAAACTTATCCGAAATCATCAATCTCGGACAGGATCTTCTAGCTGCAAATTTTCGAAACAGCTGTATAAACTGTTCTGGAGACAAGTCCTGTGCCACTTGTAAATGAACTGCCCTAGTAGCAGTACAGGTGAACAAACAAACATACACTTTCAGTGGAACACCATCTGAAGTACCTGTTACACCTGTTACATCAAATGGTTTCACTAATTGTACACACTCCTTTGGCAATGGTGGAGGACCTTGGTACATATAGGATCTGGCATCCACACGGCGACATATTACACATGATTTAATCACCCTTTTTACACTTTGCCGTCCATGTGGAATCCAGAAAGTTTCCCTAATACAATTTAAGGTATCTTGTACCCCACCATGCATTACATTTTTATTGGCATTTAGAACAATCAAATTTGTTACATGATGAGTTTTGGGCAGTAAGATAGGGTGTTTAGCATAATCACCCAATTCAGCATTTTGTAACCTACCTCTGCACCTAATTACACTGTTCTCAGCCCCGATTTCTCTATTATGGAACCTTTCAAAATTTTTCTTTCCATCATCAATTTAATCTCATTTCCATAGATTTCTTCTTGTACCCTCTTTATCCAATACTCAAGAGGATGTGAAAACTTATATGATATATTCATCTTGTTTAGAAATTTAAACACCAACTTAGTTACATTGATTAGTTTGGGTAAAGAAGAATACCTATTCATATCAATGGCTAAGGGAGCGCAAACTATTGGAGCGGTGGTCACAGTAATTTCAACAGGAGCAATATGCGCCTTTTGTACAGGCCAATTAGCTTTATTTACCAACCAGCTCGGTCCTTCAACATAAGGTAAACCTCGAGACAAGAAATCAGCTGGATTCTCCCCACCAGGTATATGATTAAATGTTAACACATGCTGACCCAAACTATTATACTTCTCTTGCATCCGATTAATTTCAGCGACTCTGTTTTGTACGTACACAATTTTACTGTTTCCATTACGAATCCATTGTAAGGATACCTCATTATCAGCCCTAATTACAGTGCCACTAATATTTATCTCCTGCAACTTATTTCTTATATAATTAGCTAATTTGCCACCTACATAATTAGCTGTTATTTCCAAATGAGGTAAGATACGTGATTTAATTGGAGACACTTTAGCCTTACACATAACAAGAAATATAACACTATTACATTGAAGGTAAGCAACTGCTCCATATGCCAATTTTGAAGCATCACAAAAAATGTGGAGTACATTTTTCCCATCTGGATTGGCCACCTGGCATGGGAACTCCAACATTGGAATTTTCTCATAATCGCCAATTAATTCATCCCACCTGTTAATGAATTCCTCAGGTAGAATTTCATCCCAAGCACATTTAAGTTTCCATGCATCCTGAATTAATAATTTCCCTCTTATAGTAAGGGGTGACACTAAACCTAGTGGATCAAGATAAGATAAGAGATAAGATAAGATTTCGTTCGGATTTTTAACTCCAGGGGGTTAGCCACCCAGGATAACCCAAGAAAGTCAGTGCGTCATCGAGGACTGTCTAACTTATTTCTATTGGGGTCCTTAATCTTGTCCCCCAGGATGCGACCCACACCAGTCGACTAACACCCAGGTACCTATTTGCTGCTAGGTGAACAGGACAACAGGTGTAAGGAAACGTGTCGAAATGTTTCTACCCGCCGGGAATCGAACCCGGGCCCTCCGTGTGTGAAGTGGGAGCTTTAGCCACCAGGCCACTGGAAACTTCAGCAAGCAAGACTCTCTTAGTTAATTTATTGGGCATACTGTAATTATTAGGTTTTAACATTAACAAATCTCTCTCAGTATAACAAGTTAATCCCAATACATTACTACATTTTGGCACTTTATCTCCAGGGTAATCTTTACTTATTTTGTCCTTTAATTTGGACGAATTACTATTCCATTCCCTCAGAGGCATATTTGCACTTTGCATTATTTTATTAGCATCTCCATAAGTCATTAACAGTTCCTCTTCAGTTGATGTCACACCTAGGAAATTGTCCACATAAAATTGTTTGCTCATTACTTTTTTCAATGGACTTTCCATACGTTTAAGGTGTGCATTTATCGTCGCTTGAAGTAGGAACGGACTGGATGTAGCACCAAATAATATGCTCCTAAAGCGAAAGGTTTTCAGAGGGCTAAGTTGGTCAATAGGATTCTTAGGCCATAAAAAGTGGGTACAATCCCGGTCAGCCTCTTGTAAAATCACTCTCAGGAAAGCTTTACTTATGTCAGCTGTAAAGGCATAATGCTTCACTCTGAAATTTAATAAAATATCTCCTAATTTTTCTGTCAACGACGGACCTGTCATCAAACAGTCATTTAAACTAGGTACATTTTTGTTACTCCTGGCACTACAATTAAACACAATCCTCAAAGGAGTGGTCTTAGAATCTTTCTTCACTCCGTGATTGGGCAAATAGTGACCATAAATTTTGGCTTGCTCAGGAGGTACCTCTTCTATAAATTTATTAATTAATTGTTCAGCAATTATATCATTATAGGCAGTTAACAATTCTGGTGTCTTACTCAGTTCGCGGAGCTGAGCCTTTAATTGTCCATATGCCATTCTGTAATTAGTGGGCAATTCTGGATGGTTCAGTCTCCACGGAAGTCGTACCCAGTATTGTCCACATTCAAATTTTACATCTCTCAGGTATTGATCCTGAGTAAAAGAATCATCTGGACTTTCTTCGTTTACATTTATTCCAATGCTGTCTAATTCCCACAATTTATGCACTGGCTCAACACCATCCTCTATGGAAGAATTATACTGGGGTACGATTTCATGAGTAAGACACACAGTTATGGTATTTGTAGTTTCCTCTAGTCATGAATTATTATTACGAGGAATCCTACCATACATTACATGGCCTCCTGCAGTCTTCAAAAGGGTGACACCACATTTCTTTACCATACCCTTTACAAAGGAGGCATAATAGTCACTACCTATCAAAATATTTATTGGGCCTACAGAATCATCACTTACACCAGAAGGTGCTAAATTTACATTATATGAAAGTCTTTCTGTAGCTTTACTAAGCTCTACTGTAGTTATTTTCTCTGGAAGTCTATCTACGATTACTGCATTAACACATTTTTTCTCATTGCCCAACCTGACAGTTACATAAACAGTGTCATACAATTAAGTCCTTTTATCCGAGAGAAAACCAGATAATTTTAAAGTTGTGGGATCTCCCATCCGTACTTTCATCCCATCAAGACATTTACGTTTTAAGAACGTACGCTGTGATCCCTGGTCTAATAATGTATTTACATTTTTTGATTTATGCCTTTTATCATCAATTTTCACCTGTAACACAGGTAAGGCTACTTCAGCAAAACCATCATTATTAACATTAGCAGCAATTTTTACATTAGCCACTGTTGTGTCAGGATTGTCAACATTATCATTATTATCGCCATTATCATATAGACCTTTACACATGACTATATGGTGTCTTCCTTTGTGGCATTGATAACAGAACTTTAATCTGGCATAATAGTCCTTTACAGTGTGATTACCCAAACACCTGATACATCTCTCAAGTTCCTCCAATCTTTCAACTTTATCATTCCATGAATTGTATGCATTGCAATTCTTAGAAAAATGAGTACCCTTGCTGAAGAGACAATCTCTCATTTTTTTGACTGGTTTCTTATTAACTGGGCTACTCTAAGGAGGGTATTTATTCTTCTTACTTTGTGGAGAATCGTTATTTCTGATTCCTGCTATTTGATATGCACCTATCCAACTCTTTTTAGGAAATGAAATTTGATTATTACCATTGGGATAATTTTTCCCTTTGTGAAACTTGACAGATACCTCAGAGTTATTATGTGTTGCATCTTTAAAATGAGTTAGTTGGCTGGTCTGCAACTGCACAATTAATTATTGTAGACCTAGTCTTATTTCCTCCAGTCCAAAATAACCCTTGTGAGATTTGTTTGAGATCCATTCAAGTGTTTTACAGCTTAATTTATTCTGTACAATGGCACTCAATAACCAGTCTGATTCCTTCAGATTATATTTATTACTTAAAGTTTTGAGAGTGCTCTCCAGTTTAATCCTAAACTGCTGTAAACTTTCGTAAGTGTGATCTGGAGATTTTAAATTAACAATGATATTCACTAGATCCAACCTACTTTGTTCTATATTACCATAAGTGACCTTCAACAAGTCAACTGCTTCTTTGTAAGAATCATCTACATTGGGAAAGGCTTGTATGAGTATGTGAGCATCTCCTCTTACCTGTCCTTTGAGGTAAAATAATTTAGTTACACAGGCTAGGTCACTCCTTGTGAAAATTTGTGTGGACTGCCTCCAAGTGAGTCGCCTACTCGGGCAAACTCTGTTGATACCGAGCTCTGAGGTGGGTACCTCACCCTCACAAGTGGCTTATAGGACAGATTTTCACAAATGATTGATGTTGCAAGAAACTCGCCTGCATGCACGTATAAAGGACTAACTTACTTGGTGTTGCAGCATATATCCTGATCTTCAACTTCCCTACGCTTAGCCTTAGCCCCTTTGGACTTCCCCTCAGAAACCACGTGCAACCAGGAGCCTTAATTCCTGCAATATTCAATCGTTATTGGTGACCTGCCTGCACCTCAGAAATTCCTATATCCAAGAGGGTATGTATCCCCTAGTATAACTATGCAGACACGGACACTAGCTTCCAGACTGCAAAGAGACGTTGGTACTTACTGGGCATGCACTGCCTGCTGCACACCGGGCCCACAGATCAAACTCACTCACAATTCTCCCCAGACACTGGCCAGAAATCTACAAGATAAAGTGGAGGTCTTGTCTTACTGTATGGGCCTGATGGAGGTCATCTACGGTACATCGAGGTGCTTCTACCAGATTTCCCTAGGTCTCAAATGTGAAGACACATGGGGGGCGCCATCTGCTGATCACGGCACGTCTTGTCCAGTTGGTGTCTGTCTTAAGAAGAACGAGCCGGTCTCTCTTCCAGACCCTCGTCTCCTTCCCTGAAGGGTAAATCTATAAATTAAATAGGTGCCTACCATCAATCGCCAACCCGGGGAGAGAAATGTGTTTATGTTCGGGGAGAACGTTTTTTGTTTGGGTGGGTTTAAGGGCCACACAGCTCAGCTGTTCCATTACGACCATACCGGATCTGTCCTGTGGAACTTTAGGGACCAAATAAATTTCCACACTCCTGTCATGCACAGCTGCTTTAAAAATTGACCAAAACTCCTCCTAGTTTTCTCCAGGATTAAATACAGGTAAACATAATTCTGGGAGTTTTGGCAATGACATCTTATTTGTTGGGGCAGACTGATTAACTGCCTGGTTTACACATTTTAATTTATTCAAGGCCTGACTTTTACAAGAAAGAATCTTTTCCTCTAATTCATAATACTGATTAATCATAAGATCTACTTCAGTCTCATCTACATAGTTTACTAATAAATCTCCTTCATATTTGTTGTAATATAATTTGTGTGAATCATGTATATTACCTAAAGCATCTAAATACAATTTTAAATCATCAGTATTCACAGTTTCTTGATTCATTAATTCCAAGCACTTATTATATGCCTTGGTTACATGAACTTTCTTAGCCTGTAGTGATGCTTTTTTTGCTTTATATTCCATATGTTTGTCTTCTATATTAATTTCCTCATTTTCAGCCATGATGCAATGTATTAAATTCAACTTAATAACACTGATTATGTACTAAATTATGCACTTTATAAAGGTAAATAGTACAACTTTCCTTTAAATAAATCCTAGCTACTTGAGCTTAGCAATTACATGTAAGAAAATTATATAAATTTTAAATGTACATTAATACAAACCTTTAGCCAAACTTGGCTTATCAAAATTAATATTACACAAATTAGTATAATCCTTGCCAGAATTTGGCATAGCAAATCAATATTATACACAATATAATCTTTAGCCACACTTGTCTTATCAATTACACATACACTGATATAAATCTTCTCCAGAATTGTCTTATCAAATTAATATTATACAAATACATTAATATAAATCCTAGCCACTTTGGCTTTGAAAAATTGTTATACACATTAATATAATTAGCTACAATTGGCTTATCAATTACACATACACTTATACACATTAATGTAATCTTATGGGCTCTGGTGGCCTGGTCTGGTGGCTAACGCTCGCGCTTCACACGGCGAGGGTCTGGGTTCGGTTCCCAGCCAGAGTAGACACATTGGACGTGTTTCTTTCCACCTGCCTGTTGTCTATGTTCCCCATCAGTAAAATGGGTACCTGGGTGTTAGTCGACTGGTGTGGGTCGCATCCTGGGACACTGACCTAATTTGCCCGAAATGTACCGAAATGCGGAGCATAACAAGGGACTTTCTATATAGTAGTATGTCATTGTTGTCAGCTAGGACTGTATACCTTGTACATGTACTTGTAGTAAATAAAGATATTATATTATTATATTATATTATATTATATTATATTATATTATTATATTATTATATATATTATATTTAGCCACACTTGACTTATCCAAATTAATATTGTAATAATTATAATCCAATACACATTAAGTAAATTTGTGAATTTAACATCCACCTCCTTCTGTCATTTCACATATAATTATTAAGTAATTAACTAATTAATGACTTCACTAATTACCTCCGGTTCAAGAAGGACCAACGGGCAAATTAAATGTGGAAAATTGCATTTATCTGAATGTATCATTATATACATAACAGTAAATGAACATTGATAATTATTATTTATCAGTTAGACAAGTAGGAATTTGGGACACCTAGGTCACAAAAAATGTCCCCCTTCGATACCTACCACTGTCATATCCACAAGTTGCTCTGGACCTATTAATTAAATGAAATATACATCACCAGGAATGCTGGTAAATATATAAATTTGTGGACTCTGTGTTCATCAAGAACTGCAAGAAGCCCCTATCACGAGCCTTTTCCATCCTATGGAGAGGGAGCATGGACACGGGGGTCGTCCCTCAGTTACTAAAAACAACAGACATAGCCCCACTCCACAAAGGGGGCAGTAAAGCAACAGCAAAGAACTACAGACCAATAGCACTAACATCCCATATCATAAAAATCTTTGAAAGGGTCCTAAGAAGCAAGATCACCACCCATCTAGAAACCCATCAGTTACACAACCCAGGGCAACATGGGTTTAGAACAGGTCGCTCCTGTCTGTCTCAGCTACTGGATCACTACGACAAGGTCCTAAATGCACTAGAAGACAAAAAGAATGCAGATGTAATATATACAGACTTTGCAAAAGCCTTCGACAAGTGTGACCATGGCGTAATAGCGCACAAAATGCACGCTAAAGGAATAACAGGAAAAGTCGGTCGATGGATCTATAATTTCCTCACTAACAGAACACAGAGAGTAGTCGTCAACAGAGTAAAGTCCGAGGCAGCTACGGTGAAAAGCTCTGTTCCACAAGGCACAGTACTAGCTCCCATCTTGTTCCTCATCCTCATATCCGACATAGACAAGGATGTCAGCCACAGCACCGTGTCTTCCTTTGCAGATGACACCCGAATCTGCATGACAGTGTCTTCCATTGCAGACACTGCAAGGCTCCAGGCGGACATCAACCAAATCTTTCAGTGGGCTGCAGAAAACAATATGAAGTTCAACGATGAGAAATTTCAATTACTCAGATATGGTAAACATGAGGAAATTAAATCTTCATCAGAGTACAAAACAAATTCTGGCCACGAAATAGAGCGAAACACCAACGTCGAAGACCTGGGAGTGATTATGTTGGAGGATCTCACCTTCAAGGACCATAACATTGTATCAATCGCATCTGCTAGAAAAATGACAGGATGGATAATGAGAACCTTCAAAACTAGGGAGGCCAAGCCCATGATGACACTCTTCAGGTCACTTGTTCTATCTAGGCTGGAATATTGCTGCACTCTAACAGCACCTTTCAAGGCAGGTGAAATTGCCGACCTAGAAAATGTACAGAGAACTTTCACGGCGCGCATAACGGAGATAAAACACCTCAATTACTGGGAGCGCTTGAGGTTTCTAAACCTGTATTCCCTGGAACGCAGGAGGGAGAGATACATGATTATATACACCTGGAAAATCCTAGAGGGACTAGTACCGAACTTGCACACGAAAATCACTCACTACGAAAGCAAAAGACTTGGCAGACGATGCACCATCCCCCCAATGAAAAGCAGGGGTGTCACTAGCACGTTAAGAGACCATACAATAAGTGTCAGGGGCCCGAGACTGTTCAACTGCCTCCCAGCACACATAAGGGGGATTACCAACAGACCCCTGGCAGTCTTCAAGCTGGCACTGGACAAGCACCTAAAGTCAGTTCCTGATCAGCCGGGCTGTGGCTCGTACGTTGGTTTGCGTGCAGCCAGCAGCAACAGCCTGGTTGATCAGGCGCTGATCCACCAGGAGGCCTGGTCACAGACCGGGCCGCGGGGGCGTTGACCCCCGAAACTCTCTCCAGGTAAACTCCAGGTAACTGTATATTAAAATTTAAAAAGGATTATAGTATATGCACACATTTATATAACAGAAGGAGAATATATCTTAATCATAACACTCACCAATTTGACTGGAGATTAATGTATATCATACTCAGAAAACCTCACTGGCCAGGTTACTACATAAGACTCATCTGAGGTTCCTGGAGCTGTCTTGTCCAGTCGCCTGATATCTCAAGTTATGCAGGAATGCACATCCAACAATTTTGTCTCCTATTTGAGAGGTGTAATCCTAATTTTAACCTCAAGAGCACGAAAAATTCTTCCCGTTACACCAACGTTTCTAATCCAAATTCAAACAAAATGGCGATTGACCCCCCCAGCCGCAGGTTTCCCATTTTCGATAACATACTTCTTTTAAAAATACAATATAGGGCATCTATTTACCTATAAATTACCGTATTTCCGGAAAATGTATACAGTATTTTCCACAGGGTTTATAGTGAGGCACATATGTATGTTTCAGAGAATTTCCTGTATCGGGGGTTAGTTGGGGATGAGTCTGTACTTGTTTTATTGAGATTATGATGTAGGTCATTCCGTTTAGTGACTAATGTTAAGGTTGTGATTGATATATTTTTTGTGAATATTCTTTTTATTGTATTGAGCCTTTGTCATATGTTACAGTAATACTATGTAAACTATATACACCTGAAAGAATTTTGATTCAATGATGTTTATATAATTCATTATCTGAACCTGTTACAAAGGTCACCTGTAAGTTATGTCCTTGTTAAGCTTCTTGTAAATAGGGTTCAGATATCCCACTCTTCTCAATGTTACGTATGCTATATAGCAATATTTGCGAGTGTATATTTGCAATCTTTTTGTGTCAGTTAATTTGTGTCGTGTTTATTTTGTCAGTGTACGTTATCTAGGATTGAGATCCTTAATGTATTCATTTTAAATTTTCTTTAAGGGGTGTTATGTTAAGCTGTACTGTTTATAAATAAAATATATAAAAAAATAATGTTTGGTAAGTTTTCTAAGGTTCTTTTGGTACAAAATTATTAATTTTTACATTAACATAAATTAAAAAAATATATATCTTTGAATGTATAAGAGAATTTTTTAGAAAGGACTTAATTTTAAATGAGTTCCTGCACTTAACAGGTAGAGGCAGTAACAAGAAGAGTGTCTGCTGACTCGAGTCTTATACACAGATCGACACCATGCTCTGCCCTTCTAGGGTAGGGTTGGTGCCTGAGCCCGAGCTTGCAACTCACAAGCCTGCCATTCTCATTAGCCCCCTTGGGGCGGGGATGGCAGACCAGAGAGGCCTAGCTTCTCCCTACGAGCCCCGTGAGGGCAGAGAATGTGGCTAGGCCTGGGGACAATTGGTCCCAAAGATGAGGGGGTACTTGTGCTTCCTCCTATGGGAGCCTTAGATCTCAGACACTCCCTAGACAGGGAGCCAAAGCCGGGCCACCACTTGCAAAAGGCCCGGGCCAGGAGAATACCGCTGAATCTTTAATAATAATAATAATCTTAATCACATGCCATGGCCAACCCTAGGGTTGGGGCCAGCCTCGAGTTCATGAGGTTGTTCTACATCCAGGTAATACGCTGGCTCGTTGACTATGGAGCACTTGCTCTGGTTCATGTCAGACCCACAAACATCAAGTCACTCTGTGGTCCAGAGCACAGCTGTACGGGCAATGCTGGGGGCTCCTAGGTGGGCCAATGCAGTGGCTCTGAAATTTGAGGCCCAGCTACAGCCCCTTGAAGACAGGATCCAATTTGTAGCAGCCAAGAGAATAGCAAAGTACCTCTGACTCCCAGGGGCTGACAAACTGATGAGGGATTTACGGGTTCGCCAGGGACATGTCATTCCAATGTACCCCGGTCGCTGATGGATGTGGTCAGTTGCAGATGCCACAAGGAAGCTCCTGCCCATGACATTGCTCCAGGCGGGAGGCTGCGACAGACCAGCAGCAAACTACACGGTGCCACCCTCTTGGGCACCAAAGCTGTTGGCGGTGCACTGGACAACCCTACCAGGCAGCAAGAGGCATTGCCCCCAGCACATTCTGCAATGACTTGCCTCGGCTAGCATTGCGGGTGCGGAAGGCCCAGGGTGTGTGCCGAATTACACCGATGGCTCCAGAGACCCAGTGGCAGGCTGCACAGCTGCTGGGATGTTCCACAGCAATCTGACAGCAGGTTGGAGCCTCCTGGACCATTGCGCCATAATCCAGGCTGAACTCTCTGTCATCCAACAAGCTCTGCAGCATGCACTTGCAGACCTTCAGCATCCCCCCGTCATCCATGTTGATTCCAAGGTAGCGATCCAGGCAATTATGCACGGAGAGCCAAGGGACAACATACACTTGATTACATCCATCCGGGGTGACCTGCAGACGCTCATAGCCCAGGGTCGCAGGGCCACCATCAACTGGATCCCGAGCCATGTGGGTATCCCCGACAATGATGCCGCAGATGAGGCTGCAAAGACTGCAACCCTCGAAGCACAGCCACGTACTGCAATCTCCATCAACCTCAGCCAGATTGCACTGTGGGCTGCCAGTGCGGCCAGGCGCCCACTCCCTGACCCTGGGGATTCACGGAGCCTCTGCTGATATGACAGGGCAACCCACAGGGCGCCCCCTCCAAGTATTCGGACGCAAACCAGAGAACTGAGAGTGCATATCCACTGCCTATGCTTAGGGTATCCCACCACTGCGCAGATTGTTGAATGGGCACGAGAGGAGCTCTGTGCCTATTGTGATCGAATGGTTCCAAAACCCTTTTAGACTGCCCAGCTATGATGCCCCTTTGCCATAGACACTTCCCAGTGACCCCAGTGGGGCAGCACATCTTGTGTACTTAGCTGTCAGAGACTTGGAAACCTTACTCCCAGTCATTCAACATCACCCGACCTCCCCCCGTCCCCCGCTGAAGTTGCTGTGAGGGCCTGCTTTGGGCCTCCTTTACACCGCACGCCAGCCGCCGTTAGTGCACACTAACTTTTGGTACGTCAATTGGCCATAGAACCAGAGAGGAACCTCCCTTTCCACCGAAAAACTGCCACGCATGTACAAGAAAAGATAAACGACACTTCCCTATCTGGGGAGCCAATGCCGGGTCACCAAACTGGAAGAGACCCGGGCCGGGATCCGTACCGGCAAACCAAATAGAATAGAAGAACATAAATTGAAGGAAAAGAGTTTATTGTTTATTTTTTAATACTCCATTTTAGGGTAATAATAACACATTTGTGATTTAGTATAAATGTGAAAGATACCATTATTGATCACAAAACCCATTTATGTTCCTTAACCTATTATTAGATATTCACTGGCTAACATACATATACCCGTTATTGTGAATTTTTAATTCTTTACATACGTAAGTATATACATTACATATATACACCAGTTTACAAAACTAACACAATCTCAGCACGCACGCACACACTAACAGCCCTCGCACACTCACACACATGAATGCGCACGCATACTGGCGCGAAAAATCAGTAAATGAAATGGACTACGAGACAACAAAATGCAAGGAGGCAGAGAGGTTTGTTCCCAAAGCTAACAGAAATACGGCCATATCCCACTTTACGCCATTTCGGTCTAAGTCAAATTCGCGTTTACGCCACTTTTCTAGAGTAAATTTCAGTTCAGTGAACGTCATTCCATCCGACTTTATGTCACTCAGCAACGTCGCCTACGTCATATTTTTTTTTTTACTTATGTTCATTATTCTTTGTAGTGTTCTTTAAGGTTAATGAAAAGTTATAGGCTTTTGCGAGTTATTTACGGAAGTTTTACTGTGTTTCTAGTCATTTTAAGGCATTATGTCCTGTTTATGTCGAAAACCGAGTTATATCACAGCTCTTGGAACCAATTACGTAATTATATAGGGCGGGGTATAACTGTTGTGGAAATTTTTTACATAATTTCCTAAATGTAGAACATATAAATAAATAATAATTGTGTAATAAAATATGATGCTGATTTGACCCTTTTGAGAAATTTCGAGTGAGGGGAGTGTAGAAGAGCTGTGGAGTGACACTGGGGGAGGGGGGGATGCCATATTGAATCTAATGTGTGAGCACTGGATGGAGTTGTGCAATGTAAGCAACCGTTTTTGAAGGTCAATTGGAGTTTTTTGGCCTGAATTTGTAATTAGGAACCTGTGTTAATGTCCCCTGCTGCAGAATTGTGAAAGGAAATTTGCAGGACCTCAAGAATTACATGTGGATGGCAGAAAATGAGGGATGTAAACATTACTCACGGGGGAAGTGCACCATTAGTCCTTGCATTAGATCTCTAGCTGGCCAGTGTAGGGTCTAGGTGTTAGGCAGGTGGTGTGGTATGATCTGTCTACCCAGCAAGCCTAATTTTATGCAGTCCACAACTTTAATATACCAGAGTAGCTGGTTTTAATATTATAATTATTAATTTAATGTCAGGTCTAGCTTTTTGTGAGAATGGTAGGGAGTGGACCTCAAGGAAGTGACAGTTTGGCAACCTGCTGTGACTAAGTCCCACTTACCTCACCAAAATTACTTGCAGATAATAATTCAGGTATTGCCCTGTAAGCCTCATGCAGGTAATTTACTCAGGTAATAATAATTTTCACAACCATAATGGGAAGATCAGAACGAGCCCATGGTTCACTTAAAATGTAGAGAGGCCAAAACTAAGTGCACTAGAAAATGGAAAAAATATAGAAGACAAAGGACCCAGGAAAATAAAGAAATTAGTTGAAGGCCAGAAACGAATATGCACGGGTAAGGAAGGAGGACCAGCTACAATACGAAAACGACGTAGCATTGTAAGCCATTGTACAGCCACATGATGAGATTTGTAGTGATACTTATTTGGTGATATTTGTAGAGATAATTGTAGTGATGATATCTGTAGTTGTGGAAAATAATGTATTTTCCGGAAAAAATACAGTGTATTTTTTATGTAAATTAGTGTAATACATTGTATTTAATAACATTTATGTCATAAAAAATGGGAAATTTTCTGTGCCTGCCCTGGAGTTTACCTGGAGAGAGTTTCGGGGGTCAACGCCCCCGCGGCCCGGTCTGTGACCAGGCCTCCTGGTGGATCAGTGCCTGATCAACCAGGCTGTTGCTGCTGGCTGCACGCAAACCAACGTACGAGCCACAGCCCGGCTGATCAGGAACTGACTTTAGGTGCTTGTCCAGTGCCAGCTTGAAGACTGCCAGGGGTCTGTTGGTAATCCCCCTTATGTGTGCTGGGAGGCAGTTGAACAGTCTCGGGCCCCTGACACTTATTGTATGGTCTCTTAACGTGCTAGTGACACCCCTGCTTTTCATTGGGGGGATGGTGCATCGTCTGCCAAGTCTTTTGCTTTCGTAGTGAGTGATTTTCGTGTGCAAGTTCGGTACTAGTCCCTCTAGGATTTTCCAGGTGTATATAATCATGTATCTCTCCCTCCTGCGTTCCAGGGAATACAGGTTTAGAAACCTCAAGCGCTCCCAGTAATTGAGGTGTTTTATCTCCGTTATGCGCGCCGTGAAAGTTCTCTGTACATTTTCTAGGTCGGCAATTTCACCTGCCTTGAAAGGTGCTGTTAGAGTGCAGCAATATTCCAGCCTAGATAGAACAAGTGACCTGAAGAGTGTCATCATGGGCTTGGCCTCCCTAGTTTTGAAGGCTCTCATTATCCATCCTGTCATTTTTCTAGCAGATGCGATTGATACAATGTTATGGTCCTTGAAGGTGAGATCCTCCGACATAATCACTCCCAGGTCTTTGACGTTGGTGTTTCGCTCTATTTCGTGGCCAAAATTTGTTTTGTACTGTAGTGATACTGGTCCTGTGGGGAGCAGCAGCAGGATAATACTGCACCACCTCTAGGGGCCCTTAACAACAACAACAGTTTGGTGTGTGTCATGGGCACCAACACATGGTGTGTGATTCTCTCCTACTTTATCCATTTATCAGCGATGCAGATTACATGGTGAGTTTAAATATGTGGCCTGTAGTTATAACTTTTCTCTTGACATATGCAAGACATCACCATCCCTGTAGAAGCCATTATTAGATGTACTAGTCATTATATTTTGTTGTTGCAGAAGTACTATGAAGATTCTATGTTCAATAAAGCCTAGAGATAAGGCCTGTGTTTCTATCACAACAATTTATTGAACATAGGATCCTGGGCTACCTGGTGGTGATCCTGCGCTAGACTACATCACAACATGGAGCGTTTACTGAAACCTGAGAGGCTAGACTGTGACCCCAGCTTATCAACGGCTGCTCAGGAATGGAAGCACTGGTTTAAGACTTTCGAAAACTTCTTGGGAGCCCTTCCTAAAGAAGATCTAGATAAACTAAGTCTGCTCATCAATTTTGTGTCACCTAAGATATATGAGGCTATTTCTGAGTGTAATACCTACGAAGATGCTATCAAAACCCTCAAGTCTCAGTATATTAAACCTACAAATGAAATCTTTGCACGCTATCGCCTTGCAACTCGCCGCCAGCAGATTGATGAGTCCTTAGAGGAATACTTTCAAGCACTGAAAATTTTAGGTAAGGACTGTCACTTCCAAGCAGTGACAGCTGCTCAGTATTGTGAAGAGTCCATCAGGGATGCTTTTATCAGTGGCCTGCAATCACCAATAATAAGGCAGCGTTTATTGGAGAATAAAACTCTCGACTTAGCCGCTGCCTTTGACCAGGCAAGAGCTCTAGATTCAGCCCAGAAGAATTCTGAAGTATACAGTACCACTCAGCCTTCTCGAGTGGTAAGTGCTGCAATTCCTGACCAAGACTCTTGCAATGAAGTTACTGGGGAACCTGCCTCAGTGACAGCAGCAGCAGGTACGGTGTGTTTCTTTTGTGGTTTTTCAAGACATCCACGTCCAAAGTGTCCTGCTCGTGAAGCAATGTGCCATAAATGCCACAAGAAAGGTCACTTTGCTAAAGTATGTCGTGCTAATGCATCAACAAGAGCTAGTGCCTCCACACATTCCAGTGATCATGCGACTCTAGCAACAGTGACTTCTGCGGCTACTCCAAATTCACTGTCAAAGGCAGTTGTGAAAGTATTCATCAAAGGAACAGAAGTAGATGGTCTTATTGATAGTGGCAGCTCAGAGAGTTTCATCAACCTTGACTTAGTTAAACGGCTCTCCTTGACTCTACATCACTCATCAGGTACCGTTTCCATGGCATCAACAGCTCTCTCTATTCAGACCTTAGGGTTTTGTAAGGTAAATCTCAGAGTTAATGGAAAGGATTATCAAGATGTACATTTAGCTATTCTGCCACAACTGTGCTCTGATGTTATCCTTGGTCAGGACTTTCAGAAGCTGCATGGTAGTGTCACCTTAACATATGGAGGTGAACTGCCTCCTCTTGTTGTCTGTGGACTTAGCACTTTAAGGGTAGACCCACCAAAGCTGTTTGCAAATCTTACCGCGGATTGCCATCCTATATCAGCTAAGTCACGCCGCTATTCTTATGAGGATCGGATGTTCATTGAGAACGAAACTCAGAGGCTGCTGAAGGAGGGTATTATAGAACCGAGTGATTCCCCTTGGCGTGCACAGGTTGTTGTTGTTAAAGATGGTTATAGGAAACGGAGACTGGCTATCGATTACTCTGAGACAATCAACAAATTTACACTTCTTGATGGGTACCCTCTACCTCGAATTGACGATACAGTGAACAAAATTGCTCAGTACTACGTGTTTAGCACAATTGATCTGCAGAGTGCCTATCATCAAGTCCCTATAAGGAATGAAGATAAACCATACACAGCGTTTCAGGCTAGTGATGGCCTGTATCAGTTTACCAGAGTCCCTTTTGGAGTCACCAATGGGGTAGCCTGCTTCCAACGAATTATGGATTCACTCATTCAGGAAGAGCAACTCATGGGAACCTACGCGTATTTAGATAATGTTACCATTTGTGGCAAGACCCAGGAGGAACATGATGCAAACCTTGATAAGTTTTTGGAAGCTGCCAAGAAGAAAAATATCAGTTACAATGAGGAAAAGTGCACTTTTTCAACTAAAAGGCTTAGCATCCTTGGTTATGTAGTGGAAGGAGGTTCAATATTCCCAGACCCTGAACGACTACGACCTCTACGGGAACTTCCAATGCCTCAAGACAAAAAGTCACTCCGAAGAACTCTTGGTCTCTTTGCTTATTACTCACAATGGATCTACAACTATTCAAGTAAAGTCCGCCCATTGAGTGCTACCACATTTCCTGTGACAAAGGAAGCAGAAGCCGCTTTCCATACTCTCAAACAGGACATTGAAAACTCAGTAGTTCAAGCCATTGATGAGTCCCTACCATTCGAAGTGGAAACGGATGCATCTGACATTGCCATTGCTGCAGTCTTATCTCAGGCAGGACGACCAGTAGCCTTCTTTTCGAGAACTTTTCAAGGATCAGAGAAATGTTATGCTGCTGTAGAAAAGGAAGCCCAGGCCATCATAGAAGCAGTTCGCCACTGGAGGCATTATTTAACTGGTAGACATTTCACCATAAGGACTGACCAACGGTCCGTGATGTATATGTTCGACAAGAGGCACAAAAGTAGGATAAAGAATGACAAGATATTACGCTGGAGGATGGAACTATCGTGTTATGACTTTGATATTCTGTACCGACCGGGTCAAGAGAACATCTCACCTGATGCATTCTCTAGGTCCCACTGTGGAGCAGCATGTCATGATTTGCAATCACTCTCAGCTCTCCACAAGGCTTTGTGTCACCCAGGAGTTACACGCCTGTACCATTTTGTCAAATCAAAGAACATGCCCTACTCAGTGGAAGATGTGCGACAAGTGATCAGAGCATGCAGAGTATGTGCAGAGTGCAAGCCAAACTTTCATCAGCCAGAGAAGACTCATCTCATAAAATCCACCCAGCCTTTCGAAAGATTGAATATAGATTTCAAAGGACCTCTACCAAGCACAAATCAGAATAGGTATTTCCTTAACATAGTAGATGAATATTCAAGGTTTCCCTTTGTATTCCCCTGTGCAAATATGGCTGCTTCAACTGTTATTAGTTGTCTTTCACAGTTGTTCTCTATTTTTGGTATGCCAGCTTATATCCATTCAGACAGGGGATCCTCGTTCATGAGTAACGAACTTCAGGAGTTTTTGGCTAGCAAAGGTATTGCCTGCAGCAGAACAACAAGCTACAACCCTCAAGGCATTGGTCAAGTGGAGCGGTTCAATGGTACTATATGGAAGGCAGTTACAATGACATTAAAGTCACGCAATCTACCTGTTCAACACTGGCAAACTGTCCTACCTGATGCTCTTCACTCTATTAGATCACTGCTGTGCACAGCTACTAATGCAACCCCTCATGAAAGACTCCTCAACTATTCACGTCGTTCCTCTACGGGAGCCTCCATGCCCACTTGGTTATGTCATCCTGGACCCGTTCTCCTGAAGAGTCACCGTAGGATGAACAAGACGGATCCTTTAGTGGAAGAGGTAGAGCTCCTGCAAGCTAATCCACATTACGCCCACATTCGCTACCAAAATGGTGAAGAGACTACAGTATCTACAAGACATTTAGCCCCAGTTGAAATCCCTATTAGTGTGGAATCTCAAGATACACCAATAGATGTGAAAGATGCTTCGTTTTCTCCTGGAAAGCCCCTTGAGACTACCCCTATGGAAATAGAGGATTCTGCTCCAGCAGTTAATCAAACCCCGCTGGAAAATATCGAACCTGGTGAAAAGGCTCAAGGGCTACGAAGGTCGGGACGTGTACGTCGCCCACCTAACAGTTTGGGAGATTACTGTCTCTGATATTTTAGAAGGGGAAGATTGTAGTGATACTGGTCCTGTGGGGAGCAGCAGCAGGATAATACTGCACCACCTCTAGGGGCCCTTAACAACAACAACAGTTTGGTGTGTGTCATGGGCACCAACACATGGTGTGTGATTCTCTCCTACTTTATCCATTTATCAGCGATGCAGATTACATGGTGAGTTTAAATATGTGGCCTGTAGTTATAACTTTTCTCTTGACATATGCAAGACATCACCATCCCTGTAGAAGCCATTATTAGATGTACTAGTCATTATATTTTGTTGTTGCAGAAGTACTATGAAGATTCTATGTTCAATAAAGCCTAGAGATAAGGCCTGTGTTTCTATCACAACATGTACTCTGATGAAGATTTAATTTCCTCATGTTTACCATATCTGAGTAATTGAAATTTCTCATCGTTGAACTTCATATTGTTTTCTGCAGCCCACTGAAAGATTTGGTTGATGTCCGCCTGGAGCCTTGCAGTGTCTGCAATGGAAGACACTGTCATGCAGATTCGGGTGTCATCTGCAAAGGAAGACACGGTGCTGTGGCTGACATCCTTGTCTATGTCGGATATGAGGATGAGGAACAAGATGGGAGCTAGTACTGTGCCTTGTGGAACAGAGCTTTTCACCGTAGCTGCCTCGGACTTTACTCTGTTGACGACTACTCTCTGTGTTCTGTTAGTGAGGAAATTATAGATCCATCGACCGACTTTTCCTGTTATTCCTTTAGCACGCATTTTGTGCGCTATTACGCCATGGTCACACTTGTCGAAGGCTTTTGCAAAGTCTGTATATATTACATCTGCATTCTTTTTGTCTTCTAGTGCATTTAGGACCTTGTCGTAGTGATCCAGTAGCTGAGACAGACAGGAGCGACCTGTTCTAAACCCATGTTGCCCTGGGTTGTGTAACTGATGGGTTTCTAGATGGGTGGTGATCTTGCTTCTTAGGACCCTTTCAAAGATTTTTATGATATGGGATGTTAGTGCTATTGGTCTGTAGTTCTTTGCTGTTGCTTTACTGCCCCCTTTGTGGAGTGGGGCTATGTCTGTTGTTTTTAGTAACTGAGGGACGACCCCCGTGTCCATGCTCCCTCTCCATAGGATGGAAAAGGCTCGTGATAGGGGCTTCTTGCAGTTCTTGATGAACACAGAGTTCCATGAGTCTGGCCCTGGGGCAGAGTGCATGGGCATGTCATTTATCGCCTGTTCGAAGTCATTTGGCGTCAGGATAACATCGGATAGGCTTGTGTTAATCAAATTTTGTGGCTCTCTCATAAAAAATTCATTTTGATCTTCGACTCTCAGTCTGGTTAGCGGCTTGCTAAAAACTGAGTCATATTGGGACTTGAGTAGCTCACTCATTTCCTTGCTGTCATCTGTGTAGGACCCATCTTGTTTAAGTAGGATCAAGAGCCCCTCACCAGCATCAAGAAACCTTCCTTGAGGAGATGATTCAGAAGAAATTTTAAACAACATTGTAGGTACAGATAATGTTTATTTATATACATCTGTTCCTTTTGTTACATAAATTAAAATATAAATCAATAATATGTTTGAGTGTTAATAATAAGAGAGGATATAATTAATGTTAAAGTGATAATAATAAGAACCAAGAAAATAGTTAATGTTTGTTGACAAACATAATATAATATAATAATAAGAACCAAGAAACTAAGAAACTAGTTAATGTTTGTTGACAAACATAATAATATATAATAATAATAAGAACCAAGAAACTAGTTAATGTTTGTTGACAAACATAATAATATATAATAATAATAAGAACCAAGAAACTAGTTAATGTTTGTTGACAAACATAATAATATAATATAATAATAAGAACCAAGAAACTAGTTAATGTTTGTTGACAAACATAATAATATAATATATAATAATAATAAGAACCAAGAAACTAGTTAATGTTTGTTGACAAAATAAGAACCAAGAAACTAGTTAATGTTTGTTGACAAACATAAGAGGCAAACATATAATATATAATATATAATATATAATATATAATATATAATATATAATATATAATATAATATATAATATATAATATAATATAATATATAATAATATATAATATGCCTAGACAAACATAATAATATATAATATATAATATATAATATATAATATATAATATATAATATAATATATAATATATAATATAATATAATATATAATAATATATAATATGTAATAATAATAAGAACGAAACTAGTTAATGTTCAAACAGAGGCGCCTGACTCGAGTGTTCCAGTACAACACGACAATTATTTATCTTTATTACTCTCTTCTTCAACCACATTATGACTTCAACCAAGTTATTTAGTTTTTAATGCAGTGATCTACACGAGTGACTTTTTTTATGGAATATCCGGCAGAATTGAGCGTGAGCAACAGCAGCAGCAAGTTGATGGGCTGCGCCTCCTAGCATAAGTGAACAATTAAGAAGAATTAGTGTGAGTCTTGGTAGGCCTAGGAGGAGATATGCCAGGTGTGAAGAGAGTGCCAGACAATGAAAGGGACGACCACGAGAGTGAAAATGAAGATGGAGACCAAGATTCTGACAGTGATCATAGTTCACTGGACGAGTCTATATCATCTGATGGCACTGAGTCTGATGATTCCTCAGGTAACACACTTATACTTAACAAAAAAATAACATAAATGTACTATAATGCTATCCTTTTATTAATTTTTATGTTATCCTAGGTAATTTACACATATGCTGCTATGTTATGATAACTTATGTAACTATTTCACGTGTACCTGTAGTTGAAAAAACTAATTAATGTTTCTGCCACACAATAAACTTTATCAAGTTACAAACAGATCTGCCTGGGTGAACAATAACAATATACAAGTGTGGAGAGTTAGGTGGAGAATGTCGAGGAGGTTGAACTTGAGATTGACCTGCACGGCACGGGCGACTGTGTGTTATGTAGGATAACAATGAAGTTTCTTGGTAACAGGTTCAGCCATAATGAAGTTTCCTGGCAAGTTCAGCTGAACTCTTTGCCAGGAAACTTCATTGTCCTACATAACACACACTCGCCCATGCCGTGCAGGTCAGTCTCAGATTCAACCTTCCCAACATTCTCCATGGGACTTCTGCACCAGCCTTCGTTAGGTGTGGAGGTCTCTCTCTCACCTGAGTATCAGTGACAAATTTCCCCCGTTCTCTCTGGGACGCTTGTCTTCATCTATTTTGCCCACCGGGCACTCTACAGGAGGGGCACCTAGGAGGGACACCTGTTCATTGGCTTACTTTAGCCAGCTCCATTTTTTCTGCTCTGCGGAAAATTCTTTAACGGTCTTTGGTGGGAAGCCGGTTACTGAACTCAGGTTGGGCTTGGCAAGGGGGT
Source organism: Cherax quadricarinatus (assembly GCF_038502225.1). Taxonomy (NCBI): domain Eukaryota; kingdom Metazoa; phylum Arthropoda; class Malacostraca; order Decapoda; family Parastacidae; genus Cherax; species Cherax quadricarinatus. The sequence goes on from NC_091329.1 coordinate 26,596,470, forward strand.
CCACTGGATCTAATTTGAAACTATATGTTTCTATCTCTGTTTACAAAGGAACTTTTGTTCCTTTTCTCTCATTGCCCCAGCCTTGGGCAACAATTTTTTCTCATCCCATCGAGAAACCAGGCTCGATACGGCGTATGCTGTCAGTGGCCCCTCATAAACCCAACAAAGAAAGAAAGACAACAACAACATTCTCCACCTGACTCTTCACACAATATATACTTACATATTCTTTACACTTGATAAAGCCCATTGTGTGGCCAAAACATAAATTTATTTAAGTACAGGTACACAAAATACAGTTACATAAATTATCATAATATAGCTACATATTTGTCGATTACCTAGGATACCCCAGAAAAGTAAATAAAATGATCGCATTATAGTGTATTTGTGTTAATTTTTTCTATCGTGTCCTGTATTTTATGCCATTTATCTCCAAGCTTGTATGTTACTCTGAGCTTAGTCTTCTTCATGATAGTACCACCACACAACCTCATTAGCCTTGCTCACTTACCACAAAATATCCATATTATTAACACAGAAAAAAAACACCTACCTCTGTTGTTATAATTATTTACAGATGTATCAGCAATAGTAACAGTAATAATAATAAAAATAATAATAATAATAATAATAATAATAATATAATTATGTATTTATTGATGTAGCAGCCATAATAACACATTATTATAATTATGTAATATGTTTAATATATCAACCATAACAACACAATGATAATAATTATATATTGACTTATCAGTCATAATAGCACTAATAATAATAATAATATAAATAATTATATAATGATATACTGAACAACAACTGTGGTGTTGATTCCTGCACTTAAATCTGTGTGATTTGTATGATCTAGTAATAGGGGTGATCAGTAATATGTTGCTTGGTCATTGTGCTCAAGAATCATTAACTATAGGACAGGTATGTTGTTATTGACAGTATATCTAGATAGATGCACACTTGCATCATTGGCTATAGTTATCAGTAAATACTTGGAAGAACCTGACAGGAGTTGACAAGTTTTAGTGCTTACCATACAACTTATGTACATAATACAATGAGTAAGTATTTCTTGTGAAAAGAATTGTTTTGGGAATATTAAAAGAGGTTGGTTATTAGGTATTGTTTACTTAATGTTAGATTAGGTTAGGTAACACTTGGCTATGTATCTTGACCTGAAAATGTTGCCCATTTTGGTTTATATTGGGCCAGGCATGAGATGCTTCATTGTGCTGCACAACCTAAATAAATGCATTCATTTTCCTTATACCATCTGAAAATAACAATTTGCACAAGAAATTATTTATTTCAGGATGTACATATGTTGTATGTGTTGATTTGAGAAAGGGTAGAAATGATCTGAGTTCCACCGAGTAGTTGTTGGTAACTATTTCTGCATTATTTTATAAATGAAATCATCCAGAATTGCTATGGTCATGCAGTTAAGACAGATTTCCATTGTGGAAATGTAAAAAACATCTAATGTAACTAAGCCTTATTCCCATGTTCCACTTTGGTATTATTTCATGAGCAAGATCATCAGAAATTGACATGGTTGTGAAGGATTCTTTTTATAATTTGCACACTCACTGTGCAGACCCATTCTCTCATATCTAGGCCAAAATTTACCACTTGCAGCTTATCTGATTCGGCAGAGCTCATAACGTAAACTACATGAGGGACACTGGCCTCAATGACATAGGTGTTTACTGGTAACATTTGTGAAATTTAACCCTTTCACTGCCCAGACCAGACCACAAAGTTAGTGGTCTTGGCTCAATTTATGCATTGGTGATTTTGCCCACTTTGAGTCCTATTTTAAAGCAATTATTATTTTTATTATTTTTATTATCACACTGGCCGATTCCCACCAAGGCAGGGTGGCCCGAAAAAGAAAAACTTTCACCATCAATTCTCTTATTCAATTTGACCAAGAAACCACCCATTCATCTATTTCACTTAACCTATACAGTGCACAGAAGTTGGTAATTTGCCCATAATAAACAGCATAGACATTCTTGGCATTAAAACGTTTCCTCTGTTTATTAGTCGCATCTGCAGGCTTCTCCTATACAGTGGACCCCCGACATTCAATATTAATCCGTTCCTGAGAGCTCATTGAATGTCATAAATATCGAAAGTCGAATTAATTTCCCCCATAAGAAATAATGGAAATCAAATTAATCTGTGCAAGACACCCAAAAAAATTTTTTTACCACATGAAATATTAAGTTTAATGCAATAGAATAATTACAATAACAACAATAACAATAGATTAATAACAATAGAATAATTGACACTAACCTTTAATGAAGATCAGGTGATGATTGATGGGATGGGAGGAGGGGAGAGTGTGGATGGTGTTAGTGTTTAGAAGGGGAATCCCCTTCCATTAGGACTTGAGGTATCAAGTCTTTTTCTGGGGTTACTTCCCTTCTTTTAATGCCACAAGGACCAGCTTGAGAGTCACTAGACTTCTGTTGCACAACATATCTGTCCATAGAGGCCTGTACCTCTCATTCCTTTATGACTTTCCTAAAGTGGTTCACAACATTGTCAGTGTAATGGTCACCAGCACTAGAAGCTTTCTTGGGGCCCATGGTTACTTATTTTGCAGAAACAAGCACCAAAAACAGTGATAATATGGATAATATGGAATGTACCGAAAGTATCCTTAGATGCGCGCACACTGGCTGGCTTGTAAACACTGGCACACATGGGGCAGTTCAGGCCACACGTGGACACGTCTCGTGCGAATCGTATCGAATAGCGGGTTTTCGATTGAACATCGAGGCAAAATTTTTGCGTTAAAATGCATCGAGTGTCGGATTTATCAAATGTCGATGCCATCGAATATCGGGTCCACTGTATTACACTTACCTTCCATTTTGAATTCTCATTCACAAAAATAGAAGATTTACATTACTCTATTTTCTGGATAATTAATTATAACCAGGAAAGATTGGTCATGATTTACATCATCCCAGTAATTGAATCAGATCTATTTAAAACCCATTAAGCAAACTTGGGGTTTTAGGAGGGCCTTGCCCATTCTCTTGAATTTCGACAAAAATAAAATGCAGTGGACCCCCAGTTATCATAATTAATCCGTTCCAGAGAGTGTGACTAAAGTGAATTTGACGATATCCAAATTCATTTTCCCCATAAGAAATAATGTAAATCCAATTAATCCATCCCAGACACCCAGAAGTATTAGAAAAATTTTTTTTTTACATGAAATATACATTTACCTACACAGAAAACAATGAGACATGAAGGATAAAACAATAATAACATGACACTTATCTTTATTGAAGACTTGTTGATGTATGGAAGACGGGAGGAGGGGAGAGGATGGAAGAGTTACTATTGTTTGGAAAGGGAATCACCTGCCATAAAGACTTCAGTTACCAAGTCCTTTTCTGGGGTTGCTTCCCTTCTTTGTTTTTTAATGCCACTAGGACCAGCTTGAGAGTCACTGAACCCCTGTCACTCAAAAAATTGTTCCAGAGAGCTCTGTTTCTGGCGTTTCCCTAAAATGGGACACGACATAGTCATTGTACACGTTGCCAACACGGCCTGTAACAGCTTTGTCAGGGTAATGTTCATCCATAAATGTTTGCGCCTCACTCCACTTTGCACAAATGTCCTTAATCTTTGAAGAAGGCACCTTCTTCCATCTCTCTTCTTCCTCCTCCTCTGAAGCAATTTCCTGAGCTGTGGTCTGTTGCTGTTGCAGATGAAGGGCTTGCAGCTCTTCAGTGGTTAGCTCTTCATTGTGGTCCTCCATCAACTCTCCCACACCCTTGACACTAACATCCAACCCCATGGAATTCCCCAATGCCACAATACTTTCCACAACTGCCATAGGGTTGTCAGGGTCAGCCCCAAACCCTTAAAAATCCTTCTCTTGGACACATTCTGGCCACAGTTTACTCCAAGCAGAGTTCAAAGTTTTGGATAAGGTTGCTTTAGTGGCTGAAATTTCTTTTGGACTGTTTTTAAATTGGAATTTGTTGAATTTTGTGTAAAATGGAAAAATTATTGACTTCTATGTACTTCCTGGGGAGTTCTGATAGTTTAAAATAGGACTCAAAGTGGGCAAAATTGCCAATGCATAAATTGTGCCCAGGCAGCCAACTTTGCACCTGCATCATTGTGTTTTCTGTGAAATTTTGCAATTTTAATGTCATTACCTTCAGAAAAAGAATCTACAATTTCAGAAGATAAAATTATTATTATTATTAATTTTTTTTTTTGAAGAGTCATGACTGTCATTTAATTTTAAGGGGTTGCAACAATGAAAGGGTTAAATTTGTGGTTCTTGAACAGTCTCCACCTAATAAATTTGAGTTCTCTATACATATATATAGAGTGATCATACACAAAGTATGAATGCATTTGGGAAAGCTAACTTTTGTAATTCAATTATAGAAATTAGAGTGATAAAAATACACCTGTGTGATAGGTAGGTCACGATCAGAGCAAAAAATGAATTGTGAACCGGCAGAAACACTGACTAGAGGTGGTATAGGAGAGGACCTGCAGTATAGGCTTTTTATAATGTATTCATATCCAACTTAGTTTGTCAACAAGGTGATGAGAGTTAAATAACTTCCTTGCTTATAGCTGCTTGAAGCAGTCGACCATTGACTCTCACAAGGACAGGTTGTCTGCTCCTTACGTATTATTGTATGTACTAAACTCTCTCACAAACTTTTGACACTGATTCTTTTTTGGATTAGCTGGATATTCTTTCCAGCACTGATGATGGACAAAGACTTTAGACTTGTTGGTGAACTCTGTTGCCAGTTCAGCTAGTAGATTCCCTTTCTGCTAATGGACTTTGTCACATTATTGTCTGTATGGGGAAACAGTTGATGTTTCCTTTAGGCCTTGTTAAGTTTATTCTATTTATGCGATAGAGTGTGGACATTGTACTCAGTTGGCTCCAGGTCTTGGTGTTATGAAGATGTTCCACTCCATACCCACTGGCTGACAAATCACAGCTACTTTCTTTACACATGTCTTTTTGTGGAAGTTTGCCATTTTCCTGAGTGATGGAAATAAATGGTATAAAATACCAACACAGTGGAAATATAAACACTTAAGCAGTATAATGTGATCCTTTATTGACAACGTTTCGCCCATGCAGTGGGCTTTATCAAGTCACAAACAGGTCTGATCAGATCTGTTTGTGACTTGATAAAGCCCACTGTGTGGGCAAAATGTTGTCGATGAAGGATCACATTATACTGCTTAAGTGTCTATATTTCCTGAGTGATTTAGAAATTGTCTCCTGTGATGCTTGTAGTCTGTTTCTGCATTTTTTAATGATCTACTAAACTTAATTTCTTCAGACTTCACTTAATTTATGCAGGCTTGATACAATCTGTTGTGTGTCAGTGTAGATATCTGTGATGGGACACTGCCAGTTTTCATATGATTACTATAGTATGTTAGTGTTTGTTATACTTGCAGAATTGGACGAGGAGGAATGTGATAGACGGCGAGGGGAATATCTCACAGATCTCTCAGATTTGGAACGGCAATTTTCTTTGCTCAGAGAACAGTAAGTAAATTCTTTTTAGCCAGTAATCTAGTTGTAATCTTATTTCCCAGCTGTATCTGAAGGATATCTGAAGCATGCTTCTGGGGATCAATGCCTCTGTGGCCTGACCCCAGACCTGGTGGATCAAGGCTTGATCTACTAGCCTGTTACTGCCATCTGCATCTAGCTCAATTTATACAACAGTCTGGCTAGTCAGGAACTGATTGGAGGAACTTGAAGACACTCAGAGATTTGTTGGTTATTTCCCTTATCCATGGAGGGAGGGTGTTGAAGAGTCAAGAACTTCTTGACAGTGTACTAATCAAACCTTTGCTTTTTATTGGATGTATTTCACACTGGCAAATCTCTTATTGTTATTCAGGGTGATTTCAATGTGCAGGTTTGGGACTAGTCCCTCCAGGAACTAGTCCCAAACCTGCACATGTACATACCTGCACACAACATCTTTTTTACCTCTGTCCCAAGGAATACAATTTAAGATGCTTCAAGCATTCCCAGTAGTTCAGAGGCTTGATTGAATGTAGAATGGCAATGAAAGTTCTATGTATGTTTTCCAGCTGAGCAATCTCTCCTGCCTTGAAGAGGGCCATTAGTGTACATTAGTTGTCTAGCCAGTTTTGAAAGTTTAAGTCATTCAGGATATCATTTTCCTTGCTGCAGCAATGGCATTGTTGTCATCCTTGAATGTAAGAGCTGAAATTATTACACTTAAATCTCATGCATGAAACTTCCATTTTATTAACCCTTAAACTGTCCGCACGTAGGTCTATGTTCACGTGCGGCGGGCTCCAAATGTAGATCAACGTTTTATTTTTCATTCCTTCAAATTTGGTGCGATAGGTTTGATTTGCCTAGACATGAAAGAATGGGTCTGTGCACTCAGTGTGCACATTATGAAAAAAATTGGGGACCACTAAGTACTTTGTGGGAGCACCAGTTCAATTGAGCACCAGCTAGAGCAAATAGCATGGCAAACACCAGTGATTCACTGATGTCATGTCATATTACACTCACACTTTAAGAGGAAAGTAAAAAATAGGTTAGATAAATGCATGAGTGGGTGTGGGTGGGTGTGAGTTGGACCTGACTAGCTTGTGCTACTGGGTCAGATGTCGTGCTCATTCTTTCAGTGGATGTGACCTGACTAGGTGAGTCATTGGTCTAAGCTGGGAGGTGACATGGACCTGCCTTGCATGGGTCAGTAGGCCTGCTGCAGTGTTCCTTCTTTCATATGTTCTTATGTATTCGGCTGGCTGGCTGGTTGGCTTTGGCTGTCTCTATCTGTCTATAACTCTGTCTATCTGTCTATCTATATCTCTATCTATCTGTATCTGTCTGTATCTCTGTCTCTCACATGTACTCATAAATACAGTTATTATACACAATGTAAATTACCTAGGATAACCCAAAAATTCCAGGCCAAATGCTATACAGTGTTTGTAGATCTTTCATTTTTCTTTCAACGTACCAGCCGTATCCCACTGAGGTGGGGTGGCCCAAAAGGAAAAACAAAAGTTTCTCCTTTCAAATTTAGTAATATATACAGGAGAAGGGGTTATTAGCCCCTTGCTCCCGCCATTTTAGTCGCCTCTTACGACACCCATAGCTTACGGAGGAAGAATTCTGTTCTACTTCCCCATGGAGTGTTTGTAGATATAAGACATAAATAAATATGATGCAAATAATAGCAGTGTCACTTGCTCAGCAGTAGGGAGCGGCACATAAACCACAAACCAACAGGTTTACAAGCCGCTCCATGAGACATAGACAAGCAGATGGAAAGACAGACACACAGACAGACAGAAAGACAGATAAGCAGAACTAGACAGATAGATAGACAAACTGACAGACAGGTATACAGAGACATGTTTGTGTGCAAAAGTAAAAACATATAAAGGCAAGGTTCCCTCCAGCAAGGCACATTCTGACCCTTGCCATAACACCATTCTTCAAGGAGTTTCATACTCCAGCGTGTCTAAAACATTGCTGGGACCTATAAATACTTTGTATATATTTTTAGACAATAGTAAATAACCAGGGCAGGTGAAAATGTTCACCTGTCAGTGTGATTGTTACTATTTCAGTACATAATATTAGTGTCAGAACAAAGATTGGCTATGAAATCACAAGAACTATTATAAATTTTAATTATCAGAACAAAAATTATATAAATTAAAATAAAAATAAGAAAAAAAAGGTAAATCGGCAACGTGTCTGCAAGTGGCAGGACTGGATGTTGCCGTCAGGTGAGCATCCGGAGACAACTTCGTGCTCTTATGTCTCGGTAAGTACTGGTCCTAATATTTTTTGGGGGGTTTTATACCACACAGAAAATTGCCCTCTTTAGTTTAAAAACAAAAAAACGATTTTTTGATTTTTCAAAATATTCGGAGTGCCACGCAGATGAATGTAGATCTACGTTTGAACAGTTTAAGGGTTAAATGATTTGAGTTTGTCCTGTAGTGCTACCATCTTTATTTCTTTCATTCTTCCTTAGCGGAGTAAACAAAACTTGTCCTGGTTAACCCTTTAACCCGTAAACGGCCCAAACGTATATATACGTTTTTACCGCTAGTGTCCCAAACGTATATATACGTTTTATTTTTTCTGCCTTCAAATTTGGCACAATTGACCCGAGATGCCTTGTCAGCACTGAATGGGTCCTAACACTCAGTGTGTGCGGTATTAAAAAAATCTGGGACCACTTAGTACCTTGTGGGAGCACCAGTTCAAATGAGTGCCAGCTAGAGCAAACAGTGCAGCAAACACCTGGGATTCACTGATGTCATGTAATATTAACAGTGGCTTTGAGGTGGATGTGGCCACAAGTGGTCGAGGAAATATTAAAAAAAGAAACTCGATAATAACCCATGTGAAGTATTGTGCAACACCCTTTCAGAATGTCTTATAACCTATGCCCTAAGTAAAGAGAAACAATTCTGACTGGCTGACTGACTGACTGACTGGCTGACAGGCTGGCTAGCTGGCTGGCCAACTGTGTGGTGGCCAGCTGTGTGGCTGGCCGGCTCCTGGCGGCCTGGCTCTGTCTCCGTTTGTCTGTCTGTATCTATGTCTATCTCTGTCTCTCTGTCTGTCTCTGTCTATCTTTGGCTCTGTCTATCTCTGTCTCACAGGTACACATAATAAATACAAGTATACATAGTGTAAATTACCTAGGATAACCCAAAAAATCCAGACAAAGTGCTATACTCTGCTTGAAGATGTGAGTAAATGCGATGACGCAGTCTTGTGGCTCTCTCTGAGACAGGGAGCTAGACGGATAGACAGGGAGCTTGACAGACAGACAAATAGACAGACTTGTGTACCAGCGAACCCTAATCTTTTCTTATTAAGTTTATCACTGCATCCCGCGAATGCTCATCAAACCTCAGCTCTTATCAAATGTTATCTCATCTTATCATGTCACTTTCAGGGGTGGACTTTGTTTTTCATGCTTCAAGGGAACTTATTATTTTATTAATATTATGTATTCTTCTCCTCCTCCTCCTCCTCCTCCTCCTCATTATTATTATATACTTCCACATATCCAAAACATTGCTGGGACCTATAAATACTTTGTATATATTCCAAAACAATAGTAAATGACCAAGGCAGGTGTAAATGTCCACCTGTCAGTGTTTGTGACAATTTGAGTACAATTTCAGTAACTAATACTAGTGTCAGAACAAAGACTGGTTATGAAATGACAAGAACTACTATAAACTGTAATTTTTTTTTTTTTTCTAACAAGTTGGCCGTCTCCTACCGAGGCAGGGTGACCCAAAGAGAAAGAAAATACTTTCATCATCATTCAACACTTTCACCTCATTTACACATAATCACTGAAATTGTAATTATCAGAACATAAAAATTATATAAAATAATATGAAAAATAGAAAAAAGGTATATCGGCAACACTTCTGCAAGCGGCAGGACACGATGTTGCTGTCACGTGAGCATCCAGTGCCAACTTCTCGGCCTCATATCTCGGTAAGTACTGACCCTAAATTTTTTTGTTATCCTATAACACTTACAAAAATGTGTTCCTTTTTTTTTTTTCAATAAAAAAAAAACAGATACTGTATTTTTATTTTTCAAAATATTTGGGGCATTGGGGTAGTGAACGTATATATACGTTTGGACCGTTTACGGGTTAACTCTGGTAATACCCAGGATTAAATTTCCTATGTGTGTGTGGGGGGCAAGACTTTGAAAAAAAAATTCTTACATATTCAAAGAGTGCATTTTTATGAACTGAGTAAGACTAAAAGAAGTGAATTATGATAATAACTGAAGACTGATGTTGATGTTGGTGAAAAAATGATCACTCAGCCACAGCAGCATAAATGTGTCAATGATATTTACAATGCCCCATGAAAATAATCCAGACCTCCTCTTTATTATTGTGAAAATCTTCAAAAAGCAATACAGCCTCTCCACACTTAACGATGGAGTTCCGTTCTTAAGACCACGTCATTAAACAAATTCGTCGCTAAGTGAGGAGTATGCTATAATGGTAGTGGGTTTGTGTCAACTATCTTTGATATTGTTTTAATGTCACCTTTGCACCATTTATAATATTTCTGATATATTTTTAAATGTTTATACAATAGGTACTGTACGTATATTGAAATAAACAGAATAGAGGAAATTAGGAATGAGGTCTGGACTATCCCCTGCCCACTGTAAAACCTCAATATTTTTCTCAGCAAGCCACTTGGTTACTTTTTTTTGGCCTTGTGATGGGGCACTATTATATATAAGGTGGCTCAGCTGTGAATTTCAAAGATATTCAGCAGGTGGCCCTTGAGAACGGTGATGTAGCAGTTGACATTCATTGTAACATTTAAGGAAAGTACAACTTCCTCACTCCACGACCAAGTAAACCACTAAAGCAACCCCAAACCATGACAAATTATGGCTGTTGTATGGAACTCACTGTGTGAGCAGGGTTGTATCTGCTGATAGAGGAGGGGTGCCTCAGCCTGCTTTGATCTTGAATGCACTGAAATGAGGATTCATCTGACTACATGGCCTTTTTTTTTTTATCCAGTCATCAGCACTCCAGTACACTTATTTCCTGGTAAATTGTCAGCATTCCTTCTTCATACAGAGTGAGAGTTGGGGTGTCCTTGAAGCAGGCAGAGGTCTTGTCACAGTCAGTGATGGATGCACTAAATTGAGAGGTCACCCAGTAGTTCAGGATGCATTTCTTTGAGCAGTGATGCAGTCTGTTACAAACACATAAGAAGTGTTTGGCACAGACTCATTAGGTGTGATATCATGAGTCAGGAAATCAGTATTTTCCTCACCAAGATCTTAATTAAGAGGTTTTTGGGGTTGGGGTGTCGTCTCGATAAACTCACTTGCCAGGTTAATTTATAGTGATTGTAGGTTTGAAGTTTGACCTTGTCCAGCCATTCCATGTAGTATTTTTAAGAATCTGCTGGGTAGATTTCAGTTACTTTGAAAGCTGATTGATTATTCTTTTCATTAAACCATTAGTGTCAAATCCTGCCAAGTTTATGAATTACTGAAAGTTGCCTTTTGCAGTGGCTCATGTGCCCTGGTTTGGTGAACATTTTTTGTCAGCTCCTGTTCATAAAAGTTTTTTGATGCGTTGAAGCAAACAACATCAAGAGGCTGCAGTAAATCAGCACAGTGAACTGGCAACCTTAAGACTGGTGTTTTCTTTCAGTGTCGGAAGTATTTGTATGATGGCCATTAAATAAATTTCAGTAAAGGGCATTTGTGTTTTAATTTTTTCCATGAACTTCTCAACTAATGCCTGTGGTAATGCAACCGTTGTTGATAAATTAGACATATGTGCAACTCTTGGGTATCTTTATTGAGGAAACGTTTCGCCACACAGTGGCTTCATCAGTCCATACGTAGGAGAAACTTGAAGAACAGGAGGAGAATGAGGTAATCAGTCCCTCAACCTTGAGTCGATGTGTTCAGTCCATCAATCTTGAATAGAATACGGCATATGAGCTGAGAAGCAGCTTATAAACCGTATGGCAGGAGAGGTGCAGCAGTCATAGGTGGTGTCACATTTGTTCAATGTGGAAGTAGGTCGTGCCCAAGAATTAGGCAAGCGAAGAATTCCTAAGTCTTAAGATCCCAAGAAGTTGCAGTGTCTGACAGGTTTGTAGATGAATGGTTCAGAGAACCGACATGTTGATAAATTAGACATATGTCTGACAGGTTTGTAGATGAATGGTTCAGAGAACCAACATGTTGATAAATTAGACATATGTATAATTTATCAACATGTCGGTTCTCTGAACCATTCATCTACAAACCTGTCAGACACTGCAACTTCTTGGGATCTTAATACTTAGGAATTCTTCGCTTGCCTAATTCTTGGGCACGACCTACTTCCACATTGAACAAATGTGACACCACCTATGACTGCTGCACCTCTCCTGCCATACGGTTTATAAGCTGTTTCTCAGCTCATATGCCATATTCTATTCAAGATTGATGGACTGAACACATCGACTCAAGGTTGAGGGACTGATTACCTCATTCTCCTCCTGTTCTTCAAGTTTCTCCTACGTATGGACTGATGAAGCCACTGTGTGGCGAAACGTTTCCTCAATAAAGATACCCAAGAGTTGCACATATGTCTAATTTATCAACATGTCGGTTCTCTGAACCATTCATCTACAACCGTTGTTATTGACTGTTTCAGGCAGTGCTTCCTCACTAGATAAAAGGAAGGTATTAGAAATCTCTGGTGATTTTTTTTATTTATTATTAACACATCGGCCGTTTCCCACCAAGGCAGGGTGGCCCAAAAAAGAAAAACTTTGATCATCACTCACTCCATCACTGTCTTGCCAGAGGCATGCTTACATTACAGTTATAAAACTACAACATTAGCACCCCTCCTTCCAGAGTGCTGGCACTGTACTTCCCATCTCCAGGAATCAAGTCCAGCCTGCTGGTTTCCCTGAATCCCTTCATAAATGTTACCTCGTTCACACTCCAACAGCATGTCAAGTCCTAAAAACCATTCTTCTCCATTTGCTCCTATCTAAGATGCTTACGCACGCTTGCTGGAAGTCCAAGCCCCTTGCACAAAATACCTCCTTTACCCCCTCCCTCCAACATCTCCTAGGCAGACCCCTATCCCTCTAGTGATGTGGGAAGGAAAATGATGGAATCATATCTTGATAAAGGGCATACATTACACACTGACTACTAATACACAACATCCTTCACTCAGTGATTTCCTGCTGGTGAACATGACAGACATGTATGTACGGTGTATGGGACATGAAAATGAATTTCCGAGTTCAGTGCAGGCATTAGAGGCAGTGAAATTCAGGTGTCTTGTGCCATGACATCGTGGGATTTCAGTGGCATCACGAACATGATGTCACTGTTAAGTAAGTTTATGTAGGCACAGGTGCACGTAAGTACAGTTGTCATATATAGTGTAAAAATTATGGAAGTATAACTAAAGACTTTGAATTAGGAACCCCACAGGGAGGTGTGCTCAGTCCCACACTATTCAGTATTCTAATTAATGCCTTACTTAATGCTATGCCTAGCCAGCCCCATCATTATATGATTAGTTTTGCTGATGATATAATGATTCACACCACCGGATTCTCCAACACCCAAAACATCCTTAACCATGTATTAGCCTCGTGTCAGGACCTGGGTTTGATAATCTCTACTGATAAAACAAAGATACTCAATAGGTGTCCTCCTAGACAGAGAGGCACAGCTTGTCAGATCCAGTTGCATGATGGGTCTCTTCTAGAATATGTAAGCAGATACAGGTATCTAGGCTTTGAGGTTCCACTGCTTGGACCTGTTGTAACGAGACTTTGTCGCCAATAAAAAGAAAGACTGAGAGCACTTAGAGTTGTGGCAGGGTTTCACCCCAGGTATGGTGCTAATGTTAAAATTGTGAAAATTATATTAGATAATTGGTTGATTATGCTGCACCACTACTTGCTCTTGTGTCTGACTGGAAGCTTGAAGGGCTGGAAAAACTGCAGAACGAAGCATTGAGGATCATTTTAGGATGCCCTCGCACTGCCAAAATTTTAAATATGCAAAAAGAACTTGATATCCCAAGCATCAGAGATCGTGTTACTGAAAGAAATATCCTAATTGGGGTTAATATGCTCAGGCAAGCTCATTCAAACCCCTGCACAGAAGCCCTCCAAACTTTCTTCAGCACTGGTGAACACTCCTCCAGATGGATCGAAAAAACTGGTACCAACCTCCGCATGAATCAGATACATGATCTATGTCAAGTAAGGCAACAGCAGCACTTCTCCACTCCATGGGATATTACCCCATTCCAAACTACCATTCCTCCATTTCCCCCCAAACTACTTCTTAAATCACAGCCAAAACTTCACCTTGAAGCCAAACATGATGCCTTAAGCTGTATTGATAACTTAGTCACACAGCACACACTCTTGCAAATTATTTATGTTGATGGTTCTGTTCACCAATCTACTGGTGCAGCTGGTAGTGCTGCTGTTGTCATACAGAGTGATGGTTCTCTTAAAGAAATTGGAGCACGCATTAATAATTGGGCCTCTACCCTTCAGACAGAACTGTTTGCCATATTCCTTGCACTCAAATGTGTCCATGTATCTAAGATTGACACTTTAATTGTAACTGATTCTCTGTCATTCATAAATGCTCTCAACTCATTAAGTATAAATTGTGGCATGCTTGTGTCAGAAGCCAGACATAGGTATGGTAAGATTATGGACAGTGGAGTCAGAGTGCACATGCTGTGGATTCCATCTCACATTGGTCTTCAGATGCATGATAAAACTGATAAATTGGCTAAGCTGTATGCTCTTAAAGAGGGGGTAGATTGCAATCTTGGCTTGTCAGTTAGCAGTTTGAGAACAATAATACGAAAAGAACTTCAACTGAATTTTATTGACTTAAGACTTGGGGAGATTGACACCAGTGAGTCCATCTATCATCATCTTATCATGCAGGAGGAGCCACATGTCTATGGTGCATCCAACAAAATAAGCAGACTCTTGGATATCACTACCGCCCGGCTCCGGCTGGGTTACAAGTATCTTTGGCAGGTTAAATCACCACCACCAGATGTAGACCAGATGAAATGTAAACTTTGCCAGATGGACTATTGTCACACCTTGCGTCATTATGTACTGGAGTGCGATAAAATTAATGAATTTAGAAACAACTCACTCAGAAATGTTCAAGAAATGGCAAAGTATTTTATCCACAGTGGTATATTACAGAACATTCTGGAGAAATACCCTGACTTTGCTCCCTGTAAATAAAGCATTACCATGTGCGCGCGCGCGCGTGTGTGTGTGTGTGTGTGTGTGTGTGTGTGTGTGTGTGTGTGTGTGTGTGTGTGTGTGTGTGTGTGTGTCTGTGTCTGTGTGTGTGTGTGTGTCTGTGTCTGTGTCTGTGTCTGTCTGTGTGTGTGTGTGTGTGTGTGTGTGTGTATCTGTCTGTCTGTCTGTCTGTCTGTCTGTCTGTCTGTCTGTCTGTCTGTCTCTCTCAACAATCAGTATTTGCACCAATAACTCATTACAGTTGTGACCGGGTGTGGAAGTGTGAATTGCTTATTACTCTATAATTTGTTCATGATCGTAGCCATGTATAAACGTAAGTAACGATTCTTACAGGATTCATTACTTTTGTAACTTGTGAGTTCATTACCTTTATACCTAGTTCAGCTATGAAAACTTTGGGGGCCCAGTCCCTGGACCCATTACGTACCTCTGTAATCTGTAAATACCTTTGTAACTTGTCATGATTGTGACCAGACCTACCTGGAGTTCATTACCTTTGTAAATTGTGATTTCATTACCTTTGTAAATTGTGAGTTCATTACCTTTGTAACTTGCTCAGCTATCAAAACTTTGATGCCCAGTCCCTGGACCCATTATGTACCTCTGTAATCTTTTGACCACCGCCCACAGGATGGGTATGGGGTGCATAATAAAGATATTAAACTAAATCCACCAGCTTGAAATGAAAAACAGGAAAGGTGAATAGAGATATGACTGAAACTATTTTAAGACCAACTACTGTCACAGAATTACATGACAATATTCATTTAGTGGATAAAAATGACATGCAGAATGGGTGTGTTGATTGTGTCCAGAAGAGTTACAAGTGGTATACCTGGAGGGTGTTCTGGGGGTCAACACTCCCAAGGCCAGGTCCATGACCTGGCCTCACAAGTAGTACATGAAAGTTTTCTTCCATCTTATTAACATTGCAATGTTGGATACATACAGTATGTACCAGGTCAAGACTGTTAACAGACCACCATATACCCACTACTGTTTCTGTCATCAGACAATAAAGAAATTCCAGGTCACACCACCAGCACAACATGCACTGCCATACTGATCACCAAATTCCCTCTTGTTTGAGGTATGGTGATCACTTTCTAACTACACATCCTTCTACAGAGAAGAAGTATGGTCTCAGAAGAGATGTTATGTTCATGCACACATGTCTAGGCATCCAGCAACGTGTGTATATATGTTAGAACAGTAGGACTGTGAAATGAATAGACGTGTGTGTGTGTGTGTGTGTGTGTGTGTGTGTGTGTGTGTGTGTACTCACCTCACCTAATTGTACTCACCTAATTGTGGTTGCAGGGGTCGAGACTCAGCTCCTGGCCCCGCCTCTTCACTGATCGTTACTGGGTCCTCTCTCTCTTTGCTTCCTGAGCTTTGTCATACCTCTTCTTAAAACTATGTATGGTTCCTGCCTCCACTACTTCACTTGCTAGGCTATTCCACTTGCTGACAACTCTATGACTGAAGAAATACTTCCTAACGTCCCTGTGACTCGTCTGAGTCTTCAGCTTCCAGTTGTGACCCCTTGTCCCTGTGTCCCCTCTCTGGAACATCCTATCTCTGTCCACCTTGTCTATTCCCCGCAGTATCTTGTATGTTGTTATCATGTATCCCCTGACCCTTCTGTCCTCCAGTGTCATCAGTCCGATTTCCCTTAACCTTTCCTCGTACGACATTCCCTTGAGCTCTGGGACTAGCCTTGTTGCAAACCTTTGTACTTTCTCTAACTTCTTGACGTGCTTGACCAGGTGTGGGTTCCAGACTGGTGCTGCATACTCCAGTATGGGCCTAACATACACAGTGTACAGTGTCTTGAACGATTCCTTATTAAGGTATCGGAACGCTATTCTCAGGTTTGCCAGGCGCCCGTATGCTGCAGCAGTTATTTGGTTGATGTGTTCCTCCGGTGATGTGCTCGGTGTTATGGTCACCCCAAGGTCTTTCTCCCTGAGTGAGGTCTGTAGTCTTTGTCCACCTAGCCTATACTCTGTCTGCGGTCTTCTTTGCCCCTCCCCAATCTTCATGACTTTGCATTTGGCTGGATTGACTTCAAGAAGCCAGTTACTGGACCACATGTCCAGCCTGTCCAGGTCTCTTTGAAGTCCTGCCTCATCCTCGTCCGAGTTAATTCTTCTCATCAACTTCACATCATCTGCGAACAGGGACACTTCAGAGTCTATTCCTTCCATCATGTCGTTCACATATATCAAAAATAGCACTGGTCCTAGAACTGACCCCTGTGGGACCCCGCTCGTAACAGGCCCCCACTGTGATACCTCTTCACGTACCATGACTCGTTGCTGCCTCCCTGTCAGGTATTCCCTTATCCATTGCAGTGCCCTCCCTTTTACATGCGCCTGATCCTCCAGCTTCTGCACTAATCTCTTGTGGGGAACTGTGTCGAAGGCCTTCCTGCAGTCTAGGAAAACGCAATCTACCCACCCCTCTCTCTCGTGTCTTACTTCTGTTACCTTGTCATAAAACTCCAGGAGGTTTGTGATACAGGATTTGCCTTCCATGAACCCATGCTGGTTTTCATTTATAATCTTGTTCCTTTCCAGGTGTTCGACCACTCTCCTACTGATAATCTTCTCCATGACTTTGCACACAATACATGTCAGAGACACAGGTCTGTAGTTTAGTGCCTCGTTTCTGTTTCCTTTCTTAAATATGGGGACTACATTAGCTGTCTTCCATTTCTCAGGTAGTTGCCCAGTTTCAAGGGATGTGTTGAAGATTGTGGTTAGAGGCATGCACAGCATCTCTGCTCCTTCTCTAAGGACCCATGGGGAGATGTTGTCCGGTCCCATCGCCTTTGAGGTGTCAAGGTCACTTAACCCTTTGAGGGTTTTCGTCGTACTAGTACGTCTTACGCGTAGGGGTTTTTGACGTACTAGTACTCATAAATTCTAGCGACCTCAAATCTAGTGGGAGAAAGCTGGTAGGCCTTCATATGAAAGAATGGGTCTATGTGGTCAGTGTGCACAGTCTAAAAAAAATCCTGCAGCACACGGTGCATAATGAGAAAAAAAAACTTTTTCCATTTTTTTTTAATAAATCAGCGACTTTGCAGTGTATTTTCGTATGGTATTTATTGTTGTATTCTAGTTTTCTTGGTCTCATTTTATAGAATGGAAGACATATTACTGAAATTGAGATGATTTTGACTGGTTTTACGATGAAAGGTGCCTTGAAATTGAGCTCAAAGTAGCAGAAATGTTCGATTTTTACCAAACTTCAAAAGTAAACAAATCGTGCCAAGCGTGCAATACACGTCAACTGGTGAGTCTAATATTCTTTCACAAGTGCACCAATAATATTTATACCATTTTTTACACTAATGCAGTAGTCTGCATAACAGTAAATCTTATATTTTTTGTGAGAATAAAAATTCAAAGTGGAAAGCAAAAGAATATAAGAGGGGCCTTGAGACGTGACTAATGACTAGAGGAAATGTCATTTTAGTGCCAGGAATGTCTTTCTTGTTTATTCTGGACCCTATTCCGAAATTGGCATCTTTTGAAATTTGTGTGAAATTGGCAAAATTGCTAAATTCTGACCACTGTACTGGATAGTTGAATTTATAAATGGGTGGTTTCTTGCACCCATTCGATAGAAAAAATGGAGTTCTAGCGAAATATTCATGTTTTTTGTCGACTAGTACAGTGAAATTGGCCGAAAATGGGGCTCAAAGTGGGCAAAATCGCCGATCCGTAAACATCGCCGAGACCGCTAACTTTGCGAGAGCATAATTCCGTAAGTTTTCTATCAAATTTCAAACTTTTGGTGTCGTTATGATCGGGAAAAGATTCTCTATCTTTTCGTAAGAGAAAATAATTTTTTTTTTTTTTTAAATTTGGCCGACCCTGAGAACGAGTTTCGGAGAGGGCCTGTCGACCCTCAAAGGGTTAAGAGCTTCTTCACCTCCTCCTCAGTTGTTCGTATGTCATCCAACACTTGTTGGTATATTCCCTCTTGATGTTCCCTTCTGTGCTGTCTTCCCACAGCCCTTCCTGTCTCTACTGTAAAAACTTCCTTAAATCTCCTGTTCAGCTCCTTACATACCTCCTGATCATTTCTTGTGAGTTCTCCACCTTCTGTCCTTAATCTGATCACCTGGTCTTTGACTGTTGTCTTCCTCCTGATGTGGCTATACAACAGTTTCGGGTCAGTCTTGATTCTCGATGCTATGTCATTTTCATACTGTCGCTGGGCCTCCCTCCTTACCTGTGCATACTCATTCCTGGCTCTGCGACTGATCTCCCTATTTTCGTGTGTTCTCTGCCTTCTGTACTTTTTCCATTCTCTATTGCACTTTGTTTTTGCCTCCTTACACAGTCGGGTAAACCAGGGGCTCGTTCTGGTCTTCCCGTTGTTGCTGTTGCCCTTGGGAATAAACTTTTCCACTGCCTCCTTGCATTTTGTTGTTACATATTCCATCATTTCATTTACTGGCTTTCCTGCCAGTTCTCTGTCCCACTGGACCTCCCGCAGGAAGTTCTTCAACCCTATGTAGTCCCCTCTTTTATAGTCAGGCTTTTCCCATTCAACTCCTGTTATTCTCTCCACTTGCAGCTCTACTATGTATTCAAAGCACAGAACCACGTGGTCGCTAGCTCCTAGGGGACTCTCATACTTGATGTCCTCAATGTCTGAGCTGCCCAGGGTGAACACAAGGTCCAATCTTGCTGGTTCATCCTCCCCTCTCACTCTGGTAGTGTCCTTAACATGTTGGTGCATGAGGTTTTCCAGCACCACGTCCAACATCCTGGCTCTCCATGTTTCGGGACCCCCATGTGGCTCCAGGTTTTCCCAGTCGATCTCCCTGTGGTTGAAATCCCCCATAACCAGCAACTTTGCTCTGCTGGAATGAGCTCTTCTTGCCACCTCAGCAAGTGTGTCCACCATTGCTCTGTTGCTCTCTTCATATTCCTCTCTTGGCCTCCTCCAGTTCTGTGGTGGATTATACATCACTGCAATGACCACTTTGTGTTCCCCAGACTGAAGTGTACCTGCTATGTAGTCTCTTTCTCCCGTCTCATCTTTGCCTTCCATTTTCTCGAATTTCCATCTGTTTTTTATGAGCAGAGCAACCCCACCTCCCCCCCTGCCCCTTCTATCTTTCCTCATGATCTGGTATCCTGGTGGGAAGATTGCATCTGTTATTGTCTCCGTGAGTTTTGTTTCTGTAACGGCTATGATGTCTGGGGACTTCTCATTGATTCTTTCTTGCCATTCCTCATGTTTATTCGTTAATCCATCTGCATTTGTGTACCAAACCTTCAACTTCTGTTCTAATACTGTAACTGTGGTGCGGGGGGTGGAAACAGAGGGACCGGTGTGTGATGGTTGGTTTGGATTGTTCAGTTGCCTTGGGGGTGTCGTGGCTGGAGTCCTTCTGCAGGTGTTTCTGGGGGGTGTGCTTGTCCTTCCATTTGATCCTGGGTTATTCTGCTCTCCTTTTTCATTTCCTCCCATTTCTCCTTTCGTTTTTGAACTCTCTCTTTCATCGTCTTCCTTTCGTCCTGTGTTCTGTCTCGATCGAGGTACACACTCCGGAACTCCTGCTTGCCTCTCAGCCGTGCTTTCTCCTGCAGGATCATGGTTCGGGTTGATTCTGCCTTGAAAATTACTTTGAGAGGCCGATTCCTTTTCTTTGTGAACCACCCAATTCTCTGAAAATTTGCCACCTGGGTCATGTCCCCCTCGCCTATCACCTTCATGATATCTTCAATCGCTTTTTTCTCCTCCTGCTTTCTTTCATCATAAGTTTCCCCTTTAGCTTCATCTAGCCCATAGACAAACACGGATCTCTCCCTTTCCACCTCCCACTGTGACTCCCATTGCATCCTCTGATGTGTTTTAGTTTCTTCCCGTGGAGTGTTCCTTCCTTCAGTCCCTTCCCTAGTTATGGCCCCTATGCTTCTTGGTTTGTCCTTCCTGCTCACCTGTTCCTGGCCCCCACAGGTATCTGGTAAGGTCCTTGCACATGTCCTAGTTCCTTCAATGTCTTCCAAAATCTCATTCTGTCCTAGTGTGCTCCCTGCCTTTGTTTTGGCCCCATGTGGGTTTGACAGGACCTCTGCATACAGTTTAGTTTCCATGCTTCCTTCAGACCTGTTGTCTGTGTTTGATGTAGCCATTGCCAATGCTACTTCTGTAATATCTCTGTGCTGTGTGTGTGTGTGTGCATGTGTGCATATTTACTTTTTTTGTGCAGCACTGTTTTGCAAATAATATTCTGCTGACACTTTTAATGCAATTGTTGTGTTGTATACAAGAGCTAACCATAAGGACAGTAGACTAGAGTGTCATAGCCTACATAACTTACTTGAAAATGCTAAAAATTAGAAGAAAGTAAAAAAAAAATGTAAATAAAGTGTAGTACACAGCATACAGCAGTATTTGATGATGTTGCTGTCATGGGGTCAATGACCTCCATCTTTACACCTTCATATCTCACTAGGTACTGATATAGATTTTGTTTTCATTGTTTTATATGCATGGAAATGTGTCATTAATTTTTTTACTGTGATGCTGAGAGCATTTTAATTTTAGGGGTTGTGATAGTGAAAGGGGTAACAACAAGCCTCTAAGAAGTTACACAGTATGCACACCTACATAATATGGGAGAGAGTATGGCCTAACAATGGATACACACACAAAATGATTTCCTTACAAATGGTAATCAGTAATGCCTATGTTATTATTTACCTCAACATACCTTTTTTTTTTTTTTTACCTCATTTGACTACTTTATATACTTTATATTACAATAATATAATTGTTGTATACTGTATTATAGTAATTATATTTGTATGTAATTATTGTATGTTTAAATATTTTATCGCTGCAGACTGTACCGTGAACGAGTTACTCAAGTTGAAGCTAAGTTGGATGAAGTGCGAGTGGGAGAAGCTACAGAGTATCTTATGCCACTGGAGGAGCTTCAGGAAGCTCTGCGTGTCAGGTTGGAAGTGGCTTGTATCCTTCGTCAGTTACGCCTCCAGAACATCAGTAATAAACATGAAGCTGAACTTCTGGCCTCTAAACAAAACTTTGAGGTTCGTGACTCTTTTTATAATTCATTAAGGATGAAAATACTAAGATTAAAGAATAATAAGGCACAATATCGTGACTGGAACAATACACAAATAACCCACACATAGGAGAGAGGAACTTAGTTGCAAAAGAGGAGAGGAGAGGAAAGTGTAGACAATATTTCAGTCCTTGGCCCAGTTGTAAGTCACTACTGAATGAGACAATGCAAAGAAAACTGGATCACAAGTCAGATGAAGAAATAAGAAAAATGAGAAGACAAGTTAAGTACAAAAATGCTGGAAACAAGTCAAGTGACGAGAAAATTGAAAGACAGGTCAGGTGAAGAAAAATTCCAGAAGACAGGTGGCAAGGTGAAGAGAAAGCTAAGGTCAGGTCAAGTCTTCTGCAGATTACAGCATTTGCTCTCTCAACTGTAGCAGGTCCTGCATTTTGAAAATAAAAATAGTCTTATGGTTTGAAAAAAACCTGTTTCTCTTAACTAGAACTACATAAAGAAAATTGAAATCCAGAGAAAAATTATAATTTTATAGTGTTGAAGCTGGTAAAATATAGTCATTTATTAGCAACAGTGGAGTAAATGATAATTTATTAACATCAGTGGCATAAATGACCATTTATTAACAACTTGTGTAAATGATCATTTATTAACAGCAGTGTAACAGTATACAGCAGTATTTAAATTTTACAATTTATTAAGGTAAAATTATGATTTTTTTAATTTAATGTGCTTAATATTATGTACACTAGGCCTTAGACAGGGATGTGTGATGTCACCATGATTGTTCAATACAACCTCACCTCACTTAGTGACGTACTCATTTACTGATGACAATATCAATGATGGTCGACACAAACCCACTACCATTATAGTATGTTCCTCACTTAGCAATAAATTCGTTTACTGACGTGTTCTTAGGAATGGTACTCCGTCGTTAAGTGAGGAGAGGCTGTACTGTATAAACATTTAAAAATATACTAAAAATGTCATAAATGGTGCAAAGGTGACATTAAAACAATATCAGAGATGGTTGACACAAATCCACTGCCATTATAGTATGCCCCTTGCTTAGCGACGAATTCGTTTACCGATGTGGTCTTAGGAACAGAACTCCATCGTTAAGTGAGGAGAGGCTGTATATTTATAGATGGTGTTGTAAGAGATGTGAATGCTTGGGTGTTGGCAAGAGGTGTAGGATTAAAAAATAAAGAATCTAACACAAAGTGGGAGTTATCACAGTTGCTTTTTGCTGATAAGACTGTGCTTTTGGGAGATTCTGAAGAGAAATTGCAAAGGTTAGTGGACAAATTTAGGGGGCTATGTAAAAGAGGAGTGATTGGTGGAATGATGAAGTAAAGGGTGTGATAAAGAGAAAAAGGTAGCTTATGAGAGGTATTTACAAAGCAGAAGTGTTATAAGAAGAGCAGAGTATATGGAGAATAAAAGAAAGGTGAAGAGAGTGGTGAGAGAGCGCAAAAGGAGAGCGGATGATAGAGTGGGAGAGGTACTGTCAAAAACTTTTAATGAAAATAAGAAAAATTTTTGGAGTTAAACAGGTTAAGAAAGCCTAGGGAACAAATGGATTTGTCAGTTAAAAACAGAGTAGGGGAGTTAGTAGATGGGGAGATGGAGGTTTTGGGTAGATGGCGAGAATATTTTGAGGAACTTTTAAATGTTGACGAAGAAAGGGAGGCGGTAATTTCATGCACTGGCCAGGGAAGTACAGTGGACCCCCGCATAACGATGGCATCACATAGCGATTATTTCGCATACCGCTTACTTTAATTGCAAAAATTTTGCCTCACATACCGCTTAAAAACCCGCTTACCGATTTTCTTCCGAGACGCGTCCAATGTGCGGCCTGAGCCACGCTCACATGTTCCGCCGGTGGCATTGTTTACCAGCCAGCCTCCGCGGTAACATCCAAGCATACAATCGGAATATTTCGTATTATTACAGTGTTTTCGGTGCTTTTTCTGGAAAATAAGTGACCATGGGCCCCAAGAAAGCTTCTAGTGCCAACCCTACAGCAATAAGGGTGAGAATTACAATAGAGATGAAGAAAAAGATCATTGATAAGTATGAAAGTGGAGTGCATGTCTCCGAGCTGGCCAGGTTGTATAATAAACCCCAATCAACCATCGCTACTATTGGTGGTACAGCTGCTGCTGCTGCTGCTGCACTGTCAGCTGCTGCTGCACTGTCAGCTGCTGCTGCTGCTGCTGTAGCACCGTTGTTGGTGTGGCTTATTGAGAATACCAAGAAACAATTAACCCCAGAGGATTTGCCACCCAGGATAACCCAAAAAAGTCAGTGTCATCGAAGACTGTCTAACTTATTTCCATTGGGGTCCTTAATCTTGTCTCCCAGGATGCAACCCACACAAGTCGACTAACACCCAGGTGAACAGGGAAAAATGCCTGGAACTAGTGCTCATATTGGTGAATTTAAAGCCAGCAAAGGTTGGTTTGAGAGATTTAAGAATCGTAGTGGCATACACAGTGTGATAAGGCCTGTTCTGGAAGAAAATGCCAAACAGGACCTACAGTACTCAGGAGGGAAAGGCACTCCCAGGACACAGTGTCTCATCAGTCATTGCTGCATCTTCAATAAAGGTAAGTGTCATTTATTCTTCATTTAGTAGACTAGTACATGCACAATATATACTGTGCATGTACTACTCTACTATTGTGCATGTATCCTTCTCTTTGTGTGTGGGAAAATGTATATTTCATGTGGTAAAAATTTTTTTTTCATACTTTTGGGTGTCTTGCACGGATTAATTTGATTTCCATTATTTCTTATGGGGAAAATTCATTCGCATACCGATTATTTCGCATAACGATTACCCCTCTTGCACGGATTAAAATCGTTAACCGGGGGTCCACTGTATACCATCATTTAGGAGTGAAGAAGAGCAGGATGTGAGTGTGGGGGAGGTGCGTGAGAAAATACGCAAAATGAAAGGGGGTAAAGCAGCTGGAACTGACGGGATCATGACAGAAATGTTAAAAGCAGGGGGGGGGACAGTGTTGGAATGGTTGGTATTTTTGTCTAATAAATGCCTTGGTGGTATTTATTATTAAATGCCTTGGTGGGATACGGCCGGTGTGTTGAAAGAAATGTATGAAAGAGGGGGAGGCACCTAGGGATTGGCGGAGAGCATGTATAGTCCCTTTATATAAAGGGAAGGGGGACAAAAGTGATTGTAAAAATTATAGAGGAATAAGTTTACTGAGTATACCAGGAAAAGTGTACGGTAGGGTTATTATTGAAAGAATTAGAGGTAAGACAGAATGTAGAATTGCGGATGAGCAAGGAGGTTTTAGAGTGGGTAGGGGATGTGTAGATCAAGTGTTTACATTGAAGCATATATGTGAGCAGTATTTAGATAAAGGTAGGGAAGTTTTTATTGCATTTATGGATTTAGAAAAGGCATATGATAGAGTGGATAGGGGAGCAATGTGGCAGATATTGCAAGTACATGTATATGGAATAGGTGGTAAGTTACTAAATGCTGTAAAGAGTTTTTATGAGGATACTGAGGCTCAGGTTAGGGTGTGTAGAAGAGAGGGAGACTACTTCCTGGTAAAAGTAGGTCTTAGACAGGGATGTGTAATGTCACCATGGTTGTTTAATATATTTATAGATGGGGTTGTAAAAGAAGTAAATGCTAGGGTGTTCGGGAGAGGGGTGGGATTAAATTATGGGAAATTAAATACAAAATGGGAAGTGTCACAGTTACTTTTTGCTGATGATACTGTGCTTATGGGAGATTCTAAAGAAAAATTGCAAAGGTTAGTGGACGAATTTGGGAGTGTGTGTAAAGGTAGAAAGTTGAAAGTGAACATAGAAAAGAGTAAGGTGATGAGAGTATCAAATGATTTAGATAAAGAAAAATTGGATATCAAATTGAGGAGGAGAAGTATGGAAGAAATGAATGTTTTCAGATATTTGGGAGTTGACGTGTCAGCAGATGGATTTATGAAGGATGAGGTTAATCATAGAATTGATGAAGGAAAAAAGGTGAGTGGTGCATTGAGGTATATGTGGAGGCAAAAAATGTTATCTATGGAGACAAAGAAGGGAATGTATGAAAGTATAGTAGTACCAACACTCTTATATGGGTGTGAAGCTTGGGTTGTAAATGCTGCAGCGAGGAGGCGGCTGGAGGCAGTGGAGATGTCCTGTCTAAGGGCAATGTGTGGTGTAAATATCATGCAGAAAATTCGGAGTGTGGAAATTAGGAGAAGGTGTGGAGTTAATAAAAGTATTAGTCAGAGGGCTGATGAGGGTTTGTTGAGGTGGTTTGGTCATTTAGAGAGAATGGATCAAAGTGGAATGACATGGAGAGCGTATAAATCTGTAGGGGAAGGAAGGAAGGGTAGGGGTCGTCCTCGAAAAGGTTGGAGGGAGGGGGTAAAGGTGGTGGTGTGGGCGAGGGGTTTGGACTTTCAGCAAGCGTGCGTGAGTGTGTTAGATAGGAGTGAATGGAGACAAATGGTATTTGGGACCTGATGAGCTGTTGGAGTGTGAGCAGGGTAATATTTAGTGAAGGGCTTCAGGGAAACCGGTTATTTTATATAACCGGACTTGAGTCCTGGAAATGGGAAGTACAATGCCTGCACTCTAAAGAAGGGGTTTGAGATATTGGCAGTTTGGAGGGATATATTGTGTATTTTTATACGTATATACTTCTAAACTGTTGTATTCTGGGCACCTCTGCAAAAACAGTGATTATGTGTGAGTGAGGTGAAAGTGTTGAATGATGATGAAAGTATTTTCTTTTTGGGGATTTTTTCTTTCTTTTTAGGTCACCCTGCCTCGGTGGGAGATGGCCGACTTGTTGAAAAAAAAAAATGTAAAAGAAAGAATTTTGAAAGATAACATAGGAAAAAGCAATAAAAAAAAATGTAAAAGAAAGAATTTTGAAAGATAACATAGGAAAAAGCAATATGATGAGGAGTAACAAAAAATTTAGGTATTGAGAGATTGGATATCGGAGTGGATATCAGAATGTGTTCAGATTTTTAAGAGTGGACTTGTCAGTGGACAAGTCTGTGAAAGACAAGGTGAATCATTGAATTGATGGGGGGAAAAAAGGTGGGTGATGCATTGAGGTATCTTTGGAGACAAAGAATGTTATCCATTGAGACAAAAAGGGGAGTGTATGAGAATATAATAGTACCAAGACTCTTATATGGGCATGAGCATGGATTGTGAATGCTGCAGCAAGGAGAAGGCTGGAGGCAGTAGAGATGCCATGTCTGAGGACAATGTGTGGTGTGAATATTATGCAGAGAGTTCACAGTTTGGAGATTAGGAGGAGATGCAGATTACTAAAAGCATTATCCAGAGTGCTGAGAAGGGGTTGCTGATGTGGTTTGGTCACTTAGAAAGGATGGAACAGAATAAGATCTGTAGGGGAGGGAAGGTGGGTCAGGGGTTTTCTTAGAAAAGGTTGGAGGGAGGGGGGTAAAGGAGGTTTTATATGCAAGGAACTTGGACATACAACAAGCGTGTGTGAGTGTATTAGATAGGACTGAGTGGAGGCAAGTGGCTTTTATGATTTGACAAGCTGTTGGAGTATTAGCAAGGTAACATTTTTTGAAGGGAAACTGGTTAGCTGCACTTGAGTCCTGGAGGTGGGAGGTACAGTGGACCCCCGCATACCGTACGCATTGCATACCGTTCAATCCGCATACCGCTCGCTTTTATCGCAAAAATTTTGCCTCGCATACCGCCCAAAAACCCGCTCACCGCTCTTCGTCCGAGACGCGTCCAATGTGCGCCCTTAGCTAGCCTCACATGTGCCGCCGGTGGCATTGTTTACCAGCCAGCCTCCGCGGTAACATCCAAGCATACAATCGGAACATTTCGTATTATTACAGTGTTTTTGGTGATTTTTTCTGGAAAATAAGTGAGCATGGGCCCCAAGAAAGCTTCTAGTGCCAACCCTACAGCAATAAGGGTGAGAATTACTATTGAGATGAAGAAAAAGATCATTGATAAGTATGAAAGTGGAGTGCGTGTCTCCGAGCTGGCCAGGTTGTATAATAAACCCCAATCAACCATCGCTACTATTGGTGGTACAGCTGCTGCTGCTGTTGTACCACCGTCAGCTGCTGCTGCTGCTGCTGTAGCACCGTCAGCTACTGCTGCTGTTGTACCACCGTCAGCTGCTGCTGCTGCTGTAGTACCGTCTGCTGCTGCTGTAGCATCGTCTGCTGCTGCTGTAGCATCGTCTGCTGCTGCTGTAGCACTGTCAGCTGCTGCTGCTGTTGTACCACCATCAGCTGCTGCTGCTGCTGCTGTAGTACCGTCTGTTGCTGCTGTAGTACCGTCTGCTGCTGCTGTAGCATCGTCTGCTGCTGCTGTAGCACTGTCAGCTGCTGCTGCTGTTGTACCACCATCAGCTGCTGCTGCTGCTGCTGTAGTACAGTCTGCTGCTGCTGTAGTACCGTCTGCTGCTGCTGTAGCACTGTCAGCTGCTGCTGCTGCTATACCACCGTCAGCTGCTGCTGCTGCTGTAGCATCATCTGCTGCTGCTGTAGCATCGTCTGCTGCTGCTGTAACATTGTCTGCTGCTACTGTAGCACTGTCAGCTGCTGCTGCTGCTGCTGCTGTAGCACCGTTGTTGGTGTGGCTTATTGAGAATACCAAAAAACAATTAACCCCAGAGGATTTGCCACCCAGGATAACCCAAAAAAGTCAGTGTCATCGAAGACTGTCTAACTTATTTCCATTGGGGTCCTTAATCTTGTCTCCCAGGATGCAACCCACACCAGTCGACTAACACCCAGGTGAACAGGAAAAAATGCCTGGAACTAGTGCTCATATTGGTGAATTTAAAGCCAGCAAAGGTTGGTTTGAGAGATTTAAGAATCGTAGTGGCATACACAGTGTGATAAGGCCTGTTCTGGAAGAAAATGCCAAACAGGACCTACAGTACTCAGGAGGAAAAGGCACTCCCAGGACACAGTGTCTCATCAGTCATTGCTGCATCTTCAATAAAGGTAAGTGTCATTTATTCTTCATTTAGTAGAGTAGTACATACACAATATATATTGTGCATGTACTACTCTACTATTGTGCATGTATCCTTCTCTTTGTGTGTAGGAAAATGTATATTTCATGTGGTAAAAATTTTTTTTTCATACTTTTGGGTGTCTTGCACGGATTAATTTGATTTCCATTATTTCTTATGGGGAAAATTCATTCGCATACCGATCATTTCGCATAACAATCAGCCCTCTTGCACGGATTAAAGTCGCTATGCGGGGGTCCACTGTATAATGCTTGCACTCTGAAGGAGGGGTGGGGATATTGCAGTTTTGATGGGCATCTGAACTGTAGTATCATCATGCTTCTGGCAAGACAGTGATGTAGTGAGTGATGGTGAAAGTTTCTTGTTTCCTGGGTCACTCTGTCTCACTGGAATACTGCTGGTGTGTTAAAAAAAAAGTATTGCCAAAAATAATGGGATATAATCAAGTCGGTTATTTCTCATTAAATAAGTTTTTATTTAGGTTTTGTGTTGTATTTTGATGTTGAGGGCACCCAGGTGTTATGGGCATAAAAAAACCACACCATATTGATGTAATCTTGGATAAGTCAACAGAAGTCATGTAGTGTGACTAATTATCCACTGTTATTGAACAGTTTGGTCAAAATCCACTGTTAGTATCATCAAATTGTAATACAGTCATTCCTCACTTAGCAACGTACTCATTTACTGACCATTCAGAGTTACGACCAGATATCCGACCTATATGCAAACCGAAGTAATGTATATTAGAGCTGATTTCCTCTGTTCTGTTTATTACAGTATACGGTACACTACTGTATAAATATTCAAAAAATATACTAAAAATGTTATAAATGGTGCAAAGGTGACATTAAAACAATATCTAAAGATGGTTGACAAACCCCCTACCAGTATAATATGCTCCTCGCTTAATGACCAGTTCACTTACCAACCTACTCTTAGGAACGGAACTCGGTTGTTAAGTGAGGAGAGGCTGTACATTTGGAACCAATAAGGCATCATACTGCATATTCCACATCCTGTATACTGGTACAATTATCTCCTTTTTTCAAAATCAGCTTATGTATACATTATATTGAGGCACTTAGATATGATGCACTGCCTCTCCCACATGGACCAAATTTTTTTCTAGATGTGAGAGGTTTTAGGTGATCCAAACAGTTCAGCTGAGACCAGATATGGCAGCTAGAGGTATATTTGAACACATGAAAATTAAGCATATACAGTGGACCTCCGGTATTCGATGGCATCGGTATTCGATAAATCCGGTATTCGATGCATTATATCACAAAAATTTTGCCTCAGTATCCGATTGAAAACCCGGTATTCGATACGACTCGTACGAGAAGTGTCCACGTGTGGCCTGAACTGCTCCGTGTGTGCCATTGTTTACAAGCCAGCCAGTGTGCGCACATCTAAGGATACATTCGGTACATTCCATATTATCACTGTTTCTGGTGCTTCTTTCTGCAAAATAAGTCACCATTGGCCCCAAGAAAGCTTCTAGTGCCAACCCTTCGAGAAAAAAGGCGCTAATGACTATTGAAATGAAGAAAGAGCTAATTGCAAAGTATGAAAGTGGAGTGCGTGTGTCAGAGCTAGTCAGGTTGTATAATAAACCCCAATCAACCATCTCTACTATAGTGACCAGGAAAACGGCAATCAAGGAAGCTGTTCTTGCAAAAGGTGCAACTGTGATTACAAAACAGCAACCGCAAGTGTTAGAAAATGTTGAGAGACTGTTATTTGTGTGGATAAATGAAAAACAGATAGCAGGAGATAGCATCTCTCAAGCGATCATTTGTGAAAAGGCTAGGCAGTTGCATGACGATTTGGTAAAGAAATTGCCTTTAACTAGTGCTGATGTGAGTGAATTTAAGGCCAGCAAAGGTTGGTTTGAAAGATTTAAGAATCGTAGTGGCATACATAGTGTGATTAGGCATGGTGAGGCTGCCAGTTATGTTGTGCGACAGAGGTCCAGTGACTCTCAAGCTGGTCCTAGTGGCATTAAAAGAAGAAGGGAAGTAATCCCGGAAAAGGACTTGCTACCTCAAGTCCTAATGGAAGGGGATTCCCTTCTAAACACTAACACCTCTCCCCTCCTCCCATCTCATCAATCATCACCAGATCTTCATTAAAGGTAAGTGTCAATTATTTTATTGTTATTGTAATTATTCTATTGCATTAAACTTAATATTTCATGTAGTAAATTTTTTTTCATACTTTTGGGTGTCTTGCACAGATTAATTTGATTTCCATTATTTCTTATGAGGAAAATTGATTCGGTTTTCGATATTTTCGGTATTCGATGAGCTCTCTGGAACGGATTAATATCGAATACCGGGGGTCCACTGTATATATATAAATCACTCACTGTTGTACTATGCCTTTCTGATCTATATTATGGGTTTTTACTTGGTCTACTTCAATTACTGTGATGGTCTAAACTATAACTAATCATTCTTAGTTATATTTTATTACCTGAGAAAAAAGATAAAACTTCATTTTTGTGTGTGTGATGACGGGTTTAAAATGAAAGACGAGTGCTATGTGGGAGAGGTCTGGGGACATTAATTAAAGGAATTGTTTGCTTTAGTTGCTGGATTACCTGCAGTGTTTATTATGGATTTTGTTTATAAATTAGAATTTCTTAAATTTTGTGTAAAATAAGCCAAATGGCTGGCTTTTGAATGCTTTATAGGCTAGTTCTGATAGTTGTATGGGCAGTTTCTTGTGCTCAATTGATAGAATGGAAGGTATACTAGGGTAATAGCCAGGAATTAGATTGAGCAATGATATTGGCATAAAATGGGCCTCAAATTGGTTGAAATTACTAATTGTAAATTGCACCCAGAACCGCCTACTTTGTGCCTGTATAATTCAATAAGTTTTCCTTAAAATTTCACATTTTTTTATGTTATTACTCTCGGAAAATCATTTTCTACCATTTTAAGATTTTTTAAACTCATGACTGTGAAAGGGTTGAGTGTTTTGCACCCTATACTGGATTGCTTTTTTTTTTTTTTTTTAATACACACTGGCTGTTTCTCACTTAGGTAGGTGACCTGAAAAAGAAACACTTTCAGCATTGTTCACACTATCACTGTCTTGCCAGAGGTGCACAGATAGGACAGTTTACAGTGCTCGTCATGGCATTAAGCCAGGTGAGTGCCCTGGCATAATGCTGTGATGAAAATCAAAGGCCTACCATACAGGGGGGTCTTTTTTCGTCAGTGTATTCTCCTGGGTAGCAGCTGTTAGCATGATGTCACGGCCTTCTGCCACACTTCACAGTGACTTCTCATTGCTCACATGGCTGCCGTGGCGAGAGGAAATATTGCACTTTCATCTCTCATCTGCCTCGTCTTTTGTTCAGTATTCCCTTTGGTTTTGGGGCTATACATCTTTGATTATGGGTAAAAGGAAGTCTTTAACACCTGAAACTACAAGAAGACATCTGTTCATACCTTAACTGTGTTAAAGAGGCAGTTAAGAACATAAGAAAGAAGGAACATTGCAGCAGGCCTACTGGCCCATGCGGGGCAGGTCCATGTCAACCCCCGGCTTAGACCAGTGGCCCACCCAGTCAGGTCACCTCCACTTAAGGAAGGAGCATGACATCTGGCCCAGTAGCACCAGCTAGTCAGGTCCAACTCACACCCACCTACACACACTCATGTATTTATCTAACCTGTTTTTAAAACTACACAGCGTCTTAGCTTCCATAACAGTACTCGGGGGTTTGTTCCAATCATCCACAACTCTGTTACCAAACCAGTGCTTTCCTATATCCTTCCTGAATCTGAATTTTTCCAGCTTAAAACCATTGCTGCGAGTCCTGTCTAGGCTAGATATTTTTAGCACGCTCTTTACATCCCCTTTATTCAATCCTGTTTTCCATTTATGCACCTCAATCATATCCCCCCTAATTCTACGCCTTAACATAGTTAAGGTACAAACAGATGTCTTCTTGGAGGGGCCAGGCTGAGGTTTGGCAAACGGTAACTCGACACCACCACCAGCTTTGAAACTCTGCATCCAGTTCCTCACTGAAAGCTCACACACACTAACATTCTCCACTGTTTCTTTTGTCTGGTGCCCAGTTTTGTGAAGCCCTATGATGTGAGCTATAGTTTCAGGTGTTAAAGACTTCCTTTTACCCATAGTCAAAGATGTATAACCCCAAAACCAAAGGGAATACTGGACAAAAGATGAGGTGGATGAGAGACAAAAGTGCAACACTTCCTCTTACCACGGCACCCATGAGAGCAATGAGAAGTCACTGTGAAGTGTGGTGGCAGGCCGTGACATCATGCTAACAGCTGCTACCCAGCAGAATGCACTGATGAAAAAAGATCTTCCTGTAAGGTAGGCATTTGATTTTCATCACAGGATTATGCTGCTGTGCTCACCCGGCATAATGCCGTGACGAGCACTGTAAATGTCCCTCCAAACGGCAAATACATATTCCCACCCCTCCTTTAGTATTGAGGAACTGTTCTTTCCACCTCCAGGACTCAAGTCTGGCTAACCAGTTTCCCTGAATCCCTTCACAAAATGTTACATTGCTCACACTTCAACAACTCATCAGGTCCCAAAAACTGTTTGCCTTTACTCCTATCTAACACACATATACGAGTAAATTTTACAAACTTCTACTCATATTCAGTATACAGTTTATACTCCATGTATATCTTAACATTTTGTGTTTCTGTAATACAGTATTTCCTTTGAAATTTTCAGTTATGTACAAAGATTTATCATAGGATAAAGTAGGAATAATTCTTATTTAAACAGAGTGATGCTGTGTTTTTAATAGAATGAGAAAGTGATGCTGTGGGATGCAATTGAAGGTGAACTGGAGGATAGGATACGTCGTCTTGAGGAAGATCGCAACAACGTTGATGTCACCAGTCAGGTGTGGGCAGAACAGAATCTACACAGAAAGAGACGAAGACATAGACAGGTACAGTGCTGAGTTTTATGAAAATATCAGTGAATATCTTCATTGATCCAGCTGAGTATTACCTCTGTTTATGATTACCTAACTTATTTATGAAACCAGTGCTTGTGGTGTCTCTTCTTTAATAATTTTGTATAAATTATTATTTATATTTGCTGTTTACAGTGACATCTAAACTGTTGTATCTGCGCACCTCTTCAAAGAGTGATAGTGTGAATGATGGTGAAAATGTTTCTATTTTTTGGGGTCACCCTGCCTCAGTGGGAGATGGCCAGCGTGTTAAAAAAAAATTATTAACACATCAGCTGTTTTCCACCAAGGCCAGGTGACCTGAAAAAGAAGAAACACTTTTATCATTACTCACTCCACTGGCTTGCCAAAGGCATGCTGACACTACAGTTAACAAGCTGCAACATATCTCCACCTCTATTTCAGAGCTCAGGCACTGTTCAGCTAACTGGTTTCCCTGAAGCCCTTCATAAATGTTACTTTGCTCACACACCAACAACACAAGTCATAAAAACCATTTGTCTCCACTCTTATCTCTCACATGCTTGCTAGAAGTCCAAGCCCCTCACACACAAATCTTCCTTTACCCCATCCCTCCAACCTTTCCTAGGACAACCCCTACCCCACCTTCCTTCCACTACAGATTTATATACCCATACACTCTCCAAGTCATTCTAGTTTGTTCCATCCTCTCTAAATGTCTAAACCATCATCAACGAATCTTCATCTCTCTGATAATACTTTTAGAAACCCCATACCTCCTATTCTCCAAGCTATGGATTCTTTGCATAATATTCACACCACACATTGACCTCAGACACGATATCTTCACTGCCTCCAGCTTTCTCCTTGTTGTAATATTCACAACCTATGCTTTACACCCATATAAGAGTGTTGGTATGACTATACTCTCATGCATTCCATGTTTGCATTGGCATTGTTCCCCTTGTTTTGAAAGTTCTCAATACCCACCCAGCCATCTTCCTGGCTGTCGTGATCTTTGTCTTGTTATGATCTTAAAAAGAAAGGTCCGCTGACATAATTATTCCTAGGTCTTTTACGTGTTCCTTACGTTCTATTTGGTGACCCTCTTAGAGTTTTTGTATATAGTGCTCCTTTTGAGCTCTTCATTCTTTCCATACCTAAGAAGCTGGAACTTATCACCATTGAACGCCATGTTGTTTTCCACTGCCCACTGGAGAACCCTGTGTATGTCTTCCTGTACTTTTTCAGTGTCCTCAGCCGTACTTACTTTCATGCTTATTTTAGTGTCATCTGCAAATGATGATACAAAAGTGTGCCGGGTGTTTTTGTCTGTGTCTGCTATGAGGATGAGGAACAGCAGAGGTGCCAGGACAGTGCCTTGGGGCACTGAGCTTTTGACCTCGCTGATGCTGGATCTTGCCCTGTTCACTACTACTTTTTGTGTTCTGTGTGTTAGGAAACCGAAAATCCATCTGCCTACCTTCCCCGTAATGCCCATGGCCTTCATTTTGTGCGCTATCACTCCATGATCGTATTTGTCAAATGCCTTTGCAAATGCGATCATGGAGTGATAGAGTGATGTTACCATGGTTGTGTATAAATGGTTTAGAAAACTGACAGTTTGATAATTGAGACACTTGTGTAACATTTAGGTATCTTTATTCTGGAAATGTTTTGCTAACCATTGACTTCTTCAGTTCAGTGAAGAGAAAGGTGGGAGATGAGGAGTTTGAGGTAATCAGTCTTTCAGCCTTAAGTTGGTGTGTTTAGATCATTAGTCTTGATAAAAGATTGTTGGTCTGAACACATCAACTCCAGGCTGAGGGATTGATTATCTCACACTCCTCATCTTCTACCTCTCTCCACATTGGACTGATGATGCCACTGGCTGGTGAAATGTTTCCACAATAAAAATACTCAAATGTTGCACAAGTGTCTCATTTGTCTTCATGGTTGTTTCCATACTTATAGATGAGGATTGTAATAAAAGTGAAGACTAGGGCGATGAGGAGAGGAATGAGATTAAAAGATAATGAGCCTAACAAAGTGGGAGGTATTGTAGTTGCTTTTTGCCAATGACACCATGCTTTTGGGAAATTCTGAAGAGAAATTGCAAAAGTTGGTAGATGAATTTAGGAGGATATATAAAAGAAAGAAATTAAAAATGAACATAAGAAATTTCGAGCAAGGTAATAAGAGTAACAAAAAATCTGGTTAATGAAAGTTTGGTTATCAGATTGGAAGAAGGGAGTATAGAGTAAATACTGTATATGTTTTCTGATATTTGTTAGTGAACTTATTGGCAGATGGGTCTATGAAAGATGAGGTGAACTATGGAATTAATGAGGGGAGAAAGGTAAATGGTACAGTGAGGTATCTATGGAGGAAAAAAAGGGGAATGTAGCAAAGTATAGTGGTGCCAATACTGATAGATGGGTGTGAAGCATGGGTTTTAAACATTGCAATGAGAAGGAGGCTAGAGTCAGTGGAGATGTCATATGTCTGAGGACAATGCATAGTGTGAATATTATGCTGAGAATTCATAGTTTGGAGGTTAAGAGGTACAGTGTTACTAGAAGTATTATTGAGTGGGCTGAGGAGGAGTTTATAAGATGGTTTGGACATTTAGAGAGGAATTCATTACCAGAAGATATTAAAGTAACCCAGTCTGAAAATCAATTTAAGACTCTTCTCAAAAGCCACTTAATCACCCTAGACTAAATACTAAATACTCAGTACACACTCACCTATGTACAGTGGACCCCCGACTAACGATCAGCTCCCAACTTGACCAATTATGTAAGCGTATTTTTGTAAGTGCTTTTGTAGGTGTATTTTTGGGGGTCTGAAACGGACTAATCTAATTCACAATATTCCGTATGGGAACAAATTCGGTTTATAACGTCACCCGATCAGACTTCTGGATTGAAATAATATCATTAGTCGGGGGTCCACTGTACTCCCACATCATAACTGAAACAACCACATTGAACCTTTTATCCATTGTTGACAGGAATGTAATTGAATCATTGTTTTCACAAAAAGCATTTTCGAATATAAATATATCTTTGTATTATACAAATTTTGATTCATCTATAATTAATATTCTACTGTACAACTATGAAATAATTACTACACTACTATACAACTATGATATACTCCTTAGTATTAAGCCAATAATGTTAAGTTGGCCCATAATGCCTAGGCATAATAGAGGCTCTCTTTGCATTACAACCCACTATTGTAAATACAAAATCTCAATGTACTGTTTGCAAAAACATAAAATAAATAAATAAATAAATAAATGGAGCAGAATGGGATAACTTGGAAGGTGTATCAATCTAGGGTGGAGGGAAGAAGGAGTAGGAGTTATCCCTGGTAAGGTTGGAGGGA
Source organism: Cherax quadricarinatus (assembly GCF_038502225.1). Lineage (NCBI taxonomy): Eukaryota > Metazoa > Arthropoda > Malacostraca > Decapoda > Parastacidae > Cherax > Cherax quadricarinatus. The sequence continues at coordinate 26,633,859 of NC_091329.1, forward strand.
AGAGGTAAGTAAATTTTTTTGTGCAAGGGGCTTGAACATCCAGCACTAATTTGTGAATGCGTTAGATAAGAGTGAGTAGAGGCTAAGTGGTTTTCATTATTTGTTGTACTCTTGGAATATGAGCAGAGTAATGCTTGCAAAGGGATTCAGGAAAACTTGTTAGCTGGACTTGTGCTTACCTCTGAAGGAGAGGTGGTGTTATTGCTGTTTGGAGGGTCATGTGAACTGTGATATCAGCATGCTTCTGCAAGACAGTGATTGAAGTAATTATGACAAAAGTTTTTTTTTTTGTGGGGGGGGGAAGGTCATCATACCTCGGTGGTAGATAGCCCGACGTGTTAGAAAAAGAAAGCTGTTCAGCCTCCTCCTCATTTCATGTACTCTCTCTAGCCCATCTTTCTCCCAGTAGTTCTTTATATTTTTCCATCTCCTCCTTTGGTTCATTCACTCTTATTTCTCTCACCTACTGGTGCCATTCTCCTTGGACTCCATCTACCTCTTACTCTTACTGAAATCAAAGTACAGTGCTCCTCATTTAAGTTATCCAGCCCCCTCTCAAACCATGATCAAAAAATAGAAAAATGAAAAATATGTAGTGTTTTGTGAGTTGCCTCATGCACTTTACTACATCCTTCAGCTGTCTAGGAAGCTAGTCAAATTTTTTATTGTTTCTTGAGATAAATTCTCCCATGACATGGATGGTGACCACTCCAGCCATGGGCATGAGAGATGTCCTCTCCTTGTACATTTATCTTATCACAGTCCATAGGTTCTCAATGAGGTTCAAATTTGGGAACTTCCTGGTCAGTCATTGTCTAAGAAGGTTAATTCACAGTCATAAAGTCACTGAACACTTGATTAGTAGTGTGGCAATGAGCATTGTCTTGCATAAAAAATCTTTGCATTACATTGAGTGAAAGATTCCGACATATGATCACAGAGCAATTTTAACATTAAAACAAGCCCAAACCCTTCGAGATTTAAGACATTTTGTGGTACCACAAGTGTAGCCTGGGTCCAAGCGGTTGCTACTTGGGCATTTGTTAATGTTCCCACCACAGTTACAGATCACTGTGAGAGTGGCTACATCACTCCAAGGAACTTTGATCCATGTTTTGTATTTCTTTGCAAACACAACTTCATGCCTTCTCTACACATAGCTCAAAATTGGTTTCTGGATGGGTCGACAACTACTGTAACCAAACTCCTTCAACATTTATTAACTGTTCAAATAGTCAAATAATGATTCTTTTATTTTAATCTCTCATGCAGTAACTCTTGATTTGGACTCAAGCTGCTGCTTTATTGCAGTTATTGTACGTAGAGATGTTTTTCTAGGCTTCCCTGGAGGTGTTTTTGATATGGGCATGTCATCGCCATCATCTTCAAGGCACCAACACAATCAGCTCCTCACTGAATGCTCTCACACACCAATGGCTTCTGCTATTTCCTTCATTTGATGGCTTGTCTTGTGTAATCCAATGATGTATGCAGTTGTCCCTTATATCAGCGACTTGGTTTTGCCCATATTAATTCACATACTGGAGACCCTATGGCACAAGGAGAACACCAGCCCAGAAGACACTGAGCATGCAGCGAGTAGCCAAGTGGAACCGTGAAATGTCTCACTATGATTTGCCAGGCCAGCATAAATTTCTTTGGAAATAAATGGTATAAAATACCAACACAATGGAAATATATAAACACATAAGCAGTATAACATAATCCTTGATTGACAACATTGTCAATAAAGGATCACATACTGCTTATATTTCCATAAATTTCTCTCTCCCCAAAATGTATAATAGGCTCTGGTATTAATTTTGACACTAAAGCACACCATGTGGAAGCATCTGGCGTACTTTAATGACTAGCACTATGTTTGTATTTATACAGTCTCATGGAATCCATGTTTTAAGTCAATGCAAAAAGAATTCCTTAGCAAAAGCTGAATAGTAATATTAGGTGAAGTATATGGTCAAGTACATTGGTACTCATTGATTCCAATGATACATTTTTTTTGCATATTAACCCTTTGACTGTCGCAGGCCCCTTTCTGAAACTGTCATTCTATGTCGAAAAGTTTTTGGAAAAAAAAATTATTTTTTCTTATGAAATGATAGAGAATCTTTTCCCGATGGTAATGACACCAAAAGTACGAAATTTGGTCGAAAACTTATGGAATTACGCTCCTGCGAAGTTAGCGGTCTCGCTGACATATATGCATTGGCGATTTCACCGACTTTGAGCCCTGTTTTTGGCCAATTCCATTGTTCCAGTTGACCAAACTCATAGCTATTTCTTTAGAACTCCATTTTTTCTATCAAATGAGTACAAGAAACCACCCATTTACCAATTTGAACTACCCAATAAAGTGGTCAGAAATTGCCAATTTGGCCAATTTTAATCAAATTAAAAAAGATGCCAATTTCAAAATAGGGTCCAGAATAAACATGTAGACATTCTTGGCACTAAAATAATATATCCTCTGCTCATTAGTCACGTCTCTAGGCCCCTCTTATATTACTATTGCTTTCTATTTATATTTTTTTCATACAAATAATACAAAATTTACTGTTATGCAGACTACTGCATTATTGTAAAAATGGTATAAATAATATCAGTGCGCTAGTGAAAGAATATTAGACTCCCCAGTTGATGTGTATTGGACATGTGGTGTGATTTGCTTACTCTTGAACATTACTAAAAATCAAACATTTCTGCTACTTTGAGCTCAATTTCAAGGTCTTTTTCATTGTGAAACTAATCAAAATCATCTCTATTTCTGTAATATGTTTCTCATTTTATCACTTGAGACCATGAAAACGAGAATACAACGATAAATACTATACGAAAATACACCTCAAAGTTGGCGTTTTAATCCAAAAAAACGTTCAGAGTTTTTTTTTTCTCATTATGCACTGCGTGCTGCAGGATTTTTTTTATGTGGTGCACACTGACCACACAGACCCATTCTCTCACATGTGGGCCTACCAGCTTTCTCCTGTTTGATTTGAAGCTGCTAGAATTTTTCTCTTTCAACAAACCGGCCCTATCCCACTGAGGCGGGGTGGCCCAAAAGGAAAAACGAAAATTTCTCCTTTTACATTTAGTAATATTTACAGGATTATTGAGTATATATACGTCTGAAACACTGGCTCGTAAGACGTATATATACGACCAAAACAGTCAAAGGGTTAAACTTTATTGTGACTATCTGTTTAGTAAGTTTTGCTTTACGTATTTCTATATGTGTAATACAGTGGACCCCCACTTAACGATCACCTCCCAATGCGATCAATTATGTAAGTGTATTTATGTAAGTGCGTTTGTATGTGTATGTTTGGGGGTCTGAAATGGACTAATCTACTTCACAATATTCCTTATGGGAACAAATTCAGTCAGTACTGGCACCTGAACATACTTCTGGAATGAAAAAATATCGTTAACTGGGGGTCCACTGTATGTGTATTGTTGAATTTTAATGTACCTGGTAATTATATTTTTCAGGGTTCAAATAGCTCTACTGATCGCAAGAAAAAAAAGCCCACTACTGTTGCTGGTCCCTATATTGTTTACATGTTACGGGAACCAGATATTGTTGATGACTGGACCACAATCAAGAAGGCTCTGACAGCATCGAAACGAAAAAGTAAATGTGAGTCCATTATGGATTTATTAGTCTGCTTTGCATAAACTCTGTTGTACTTTTAAGCCATTGTTGGCATTTGTGCAATAACAGATGTGGGTTTTCAGGAGAGGCTAAGGTATTGGACTTTGTTATTTAACCCGTAAACGGTCCAAGCAGATCTACGTTCATATGTGTAGTGCTCCAAGAGTAGATCTACGTTTTTTTACATACAGTGGTCCCTCAATAATCGTCCATAATCCGTTCCTGGAAGTGGGACTATTATCGAAATGGACGATTTTTGAATCAATTTTCCCCATAAGAAATAATGTAAATCCAATTAATTCGTTCCAGGCACCCAGAAGTATCAACAAAATTTTTTTTTATTTACCTAAAAGATAGATTTACATGCACAAATGAATGAACATTCAACATGACAGTTACCTTTATTGAAGGCTGCTGTTAGGTAAGACACATATGCAACAGTTAGGTATCTTTATTTCGAAACGTTTCGCCTACACAGTAGGCTTCTTCAGTCGAGTACAGAAAGGTTGATAGAAGCAGAAGATACTTGAAGACGATGTAATCAGTCCATCACCCTTAAAGTTTTGAGGTGGTCAGTCCCTCAGTCTGGAGAAGAGCATTGTTCCGTTGTCTGAAACAATATGTTTCAGACAACGGAACAATGCTCTTCTCCAGACTGAGGGACTGACCACCTCAAAACTTTAAGGGTGATGGACTGATTACATCGTCTTCAAGTATCTTCTGCTTCTATCAACCTTTCTGTACTCGACTGAAGAAGCCTACTGTGTAGGCGAAACGTTTCGAAATAAAGATACCTAACTGTTGCATATGTGTCTTACCTAACAATCTGTCGGTATTTCATACCATTTTAATGTTCATTGAAGGCTGCTGTTGATGAATGGAAGACAGGGAGGAGGAGAGAGGGAAGAGAGGTTATTTGGAAGGGGAATCCCACTCCATAAGGACTCTAGGGCACTAATAAAATGTATAAATGAACATTGGTAATAGGGGTAGTTGATGAGTGGAACGGTCTGCCTAGTAGGGTGATCGAAGCTAAAACATTGGGTAGTTTCAAATTTAGGTTGGATAAATACACGAGTGAAAGGGGTTGGATTTGAGTCGGACTTGCACCTGAGTTTATTGCTTGGGTAGCATTTGTTCTGTTAGTGGGTTGGATTTGTGAAGGACCGGCCTAGTATGGGCCAGCAGGCCTGTTCCAGTGTTCCTACTTTCTTAAGTTCTTATTTAACATCACACTTACCAGTAGGGTGATCGAGGCTAGGACCTTGGGTAGCTTTAAGAAGAGATTGGACAAATATACGAGTTGGAGGAGCTGAGTTTGATTTGTGTCATTGGGTACGGGAGTAAATTCTTGGGTAGCTTTGGGTGGAGGTCATTTTTATAAGGACCTGCCTTGTATGGGCCAGTAGACCTGCAGTGTTGTTCCATTGTTATGTTCTTATTGGCTATTTGTTTGTGTGAGGGAGGGATGGCAAGTTTATTGTTGGAGAATATGACACTAATATCAACTCTATGGCTTATTTATCTATCACAATTCAACTAATATGACATAATAAACAATATTAATAACATAGAAACATGGAATATACTCTAGAATGAATAAAATAAGTCATTATGTATGTCACGAGAGGTGTTGTGTTGTGTTGTTGTTGGGTATATAAGGGCCACTGAGCGTAAGCCGTCCATAATGGTGGTGAAGCAGCAGCTGCGTCGGCGGTGATTTTTGTAGCCCTATATAACTCCAACAACTCTCATTTGGGACTTGCAAATGAGTGGATAGAGTTATCAGAGCTTATTTCTTGGGTAGTATTGAGGACTGGGTTGGGAAAATGTTTCCTTAGTGGGATGAATTGTAAAGGACCTGCCGAGTATGGGCCAACAGGCCTGCTGCAGTGATCCTCATTTCTTATGTTCATCAACCACTATCACAACTGCTTTCACTCTACCACCACCATCTTTGTATTTTTCTACAAACTTTTTTCATAAATTATGTGTTTCTCACATTCTTTACCAAAGGGCTGGCTCTAGAAGCTTTATTTGGAGCCATGGTAGCTTATTTAGCACTTGCAAGCACTAAAATCAATGGAATATTATGAAATATTTCATAGGAGCATGTGAGGGGACCATCACTCACTGGTAAACAATGGCACACTGGCTGGGAAGGAAAGGCCGAGGCAGCTCAGAGCGTGAGTAGGCGACCGGGACGAAGGACTATTAGGACTATTAGCGAGTTACCGGACCATTTGCGAGCCAATATTTTGACGAAAAAACAGGACTATTTCCGAAATGGACGACTTTCAGGCCGGACGATTATTGAGGGACCACTGTATTTTCAAATTAAAAAAAAAAGTAGATCAAAGTTTTTTTACACTTTTTCAAATGTAAAAGAAAAAAGAAGATCTACTTTTTTTACATACTTTCAAATGTTGAAAAAACGTATATATATGTTTGGACCGTTTACGAGTTCACTTATAATGATGATTTTATTTTCCAAGAAGATAAATGAAGGGATTGCTTGTCATACAAGGTAAATCCTGAAGTTATGCAAAGAATGTCGAGTGGAATTAAGCTAGGACTGATACTAACAATAGAGAATTCAAACATACATTGCACAAGTGTGCTTGCTTGCTTGCGTGCGTGCATTCATGTGTATGCGTGTACTTATCTATTTGTCCCCACCTATTTGTGGTTGCAGGGGTCAAGACTCAACTCCTGGCCCCACCTCTTCACTGACCGCTACTGGGTCCTCTCTCCCTGCTCCATGAGCTTTATCATACCTCGTCTTAAAACTATGTATGGTTCCTGCCTCCACTACATCACTTGCCAGACTATTCCACTTCCTGACAACTCTATGGCTGAAGAAATGCTTCCTAACATCCCTTTGACTCATCTGAGTCTTCAACTTCAAATTATGACCCCTTGTTTCTGTCTCATATCTAGAACATCTTGTCCCTGTCCACCTTATCTACTCCTCGCAGTATTTTGTATGTCGTTATCATGTCTCCCCTAACCCTCCTGTCCTCTAGTGTCGTCAGGCCGATTTCCTTTAACCTTTCTTCGTAGGACAGTCCCCTTAACTCTGGAACTAGTCTTGTTGCAAACTTTTTGCACGTTCTCTAATTTCTTGACGTGCTTGACCAGGTGTGGATTCCAAACTGCTGCTGCATACTCCAGTATGGGCCTGACATACACGGTGTACAGTGTTTTGAACAATTCCTTACTGAGGTATCGTAACGCTTCTCTCAGGTTTGCCAAGCGCCCATGTGCTGCAGCAGTTATCTGGTTAATGTGTGCTTCCGGAGATGTGCTCGGTATTATACTCGCCCCAAGATCTTTCTCCTTGAGTGAGGTTTGCAGTCTTTGGCCACCCAGCCTAGACTCTGTCAGTGGTCTTCTTTGCCCTTCCCTGATCTTCGTGACTTTGCATTTGGCGGGGTTAAATTCTAGGAGCCAGTTACTGGACCATGCATTTAGCCTGTCCAGGTCTCTTTGTTGTCCTGCCTGATCCTCATCTTATTTGATTCTCATTAACTTCACATCATTGGCAAACAGGGACACTTGGGAGTTGACGTGTCGGCGGATGGATTTATGAAGGATGAGGTTAATCATAGAATTGATGAGGGAAAAAAGGTGAGTGGTGCGTTGAGGTATATGTGGAGTCAAAAAATGTTATCTATGGAGGCAAAGAAGGGAATGTATGAAAGTATAGTAGTACCAACACTCTTATATGGGTGTGAAGCTTGGGTGGTAAATGCAGCAGCGAGGAGATGGTTGGAGGCAGTGGAGATGTCCTGTTTAAGGGCAATGTGTGGTGTAAATATTATGCAGAAAATTCGGAGTGTGGAAATTAGGAAAAGGTGTGGAGTTAATAAAAGTATTAGTCAGAGGGCAGAAGAGGGGTTGTTGAGGTGGTTTGGTCATTTAGAGAGAATGGATCAAAGTAGAATGACATGGAAAGCATATAAATCTATAGGGGAAGGAAGGCGGGGTAGGGGTCGTCCTCGAAAGGGTTGGAGAGAGGGGGTAAAGGAGGTTTTGTGGGCAAGGGGCTTGGACTTCCAGCAACGTGCGTGAGCGTGTTAGATAGGAGTGAATGGAGACGAATGGTACTTGGGACCTGACGATCTGTTGGAGTGTGAGCAGGGTAATATTTAGTGAAGGGATTCAGGGAAACCGGTTATTTTCATATAGTCGGACTTGAGTCCTGGAAATGGGAAGTACAATGCCTGCACTTTAAAGGAGGGGTTTGGGATATTGGCAGTTTGGAGGGATATGTTATGTATCTTTATATGTGTATGCTTCTAGACTGTTGTATTCTGAGCACCTCTGCAAAAACAGTGATAATGTGCGAGTGTGGTGAAAGTGTTGAATGATGATGAAAGTATTTTCTTTTTGGGGATTTTCTTTCTTTTTTGGGTCACCCTGCCTCGGTGGGAGACGGCCGACTTGTTGAAAAAAAAAAAAAAATACAATGGAGGTGTGGTAGCCGGGCGGAGGGAAAACATGTCACTCCCCTTAATACATAATGCTTTTGTTTACAATTCTTGGCATGAATTATTCATTACTTCTTCCTTTGTTTATGATGGCATCTAAAGGCAGTTGTTATAAACGATTAAACTCAGTGAACATGGTATGTCGATGGTAATAATATGGCTGTGGGCCACATTAAATATCGTGTAGCTACGTAGGTAGGTATAGGTATGTAGCCCAGGCGGACTACATACCTACATTATTATTATAACTGATAATTATACGTATGTGTACCTGTACCTAAGTATGCCTTCACTCAGGGTGTCATTTCTTCTAAAAATAGTGTTACATGAGAATGGGACTGTCTATTTATTTATTCTACTGTATCAACATGGAGACATCTTGTACACAATGTAAAGTGATGAAACCAGACGCGTTCGCCTGGTTTGTTTACATTACGTGTGGGTGGCGTGGGGAGGGCTGCCCTTCCTGGCTACCCATACTTTCCAGAACTGACTTCCTACAAATAAAACTCACCTCTCACCCTACATTAAGACTTCAAATATTTTAAGGTAACATGACTCACGAAATCGTAATGACACGATTGCAAACAAACCATACCATGGGTGGGGTTTGATCCCACGGTCAGGGAGTCTCAAAACTCCAGACCGTCGCGTTATTTTAAGGTAATTAATGAATGTACTTTATGTATTTTATCGCTCTGGGGAGCTTTAATTAAATGTAGTATATTACGTGTGGGTGGGGTGGGCTGACCTGACTTCCTACAAATTAAACTCACCTCTCACCCTACATTAAGACTACAAATATTTTAAGGTAAGTAATGGGTGTACTGTGTGTGTATTTTACTATTTATTGTTTTTAATGCCTAGTTTTATTGCTAACGTAATATATGTTAGTGTAAACTTGTTACCTGGCATTTATATGCATTTATAAATGGAAAAAATGGCATTCTGCTTTCTGGCAGTAGCCTGGAACCTAACCTGCTGTATAAGTGGGGCCCTACTGTAAACTGGGCCCGCCTGTATTTGATTTGGTTAAGTTAACATTAGTTAATCAATTTATTTCAGTATAACTTGCATTAAGATGGATAAATGCATAATGCATTTATTAAGTGTTCATGTCACTAAGGAGGTCTGAAAGTCAAAATCGAATATTTGTGTTTTATTTTAACAATAGATTTACCAGTGTTATTAAATCAAGGTAAACAATGTCTTATTAGGAAGAAGGATAAGGTAATGCTTTTCTTTTGAATTTGGTGAGCCACCAACAGTCTATTTGTATAAGTTATCATCTAAATGCTGTTGCTGTTACAACTGGTACGTCAGATTTAGTTATTCTCATTGACTAATATTAAGCTTCATCGATTCTTTCGTTTGTTGTGATTTTGTTAAGTGTTGGGTAAAGGTACTGAATTATTACTGATGAAGTGTGTATGTAATTGCTATAATTATAAACTATCTATTTATTAACAGTGTTTCAGATCATTTATGTCAAAAGTTTATTAAGACTACGTGTACTTGAACATCACATAAGAGAAAGTTTTTTTTTTATATTTATGTATATTGTAATTCTCTTTATTCTTCTGATGTACAACATGCTGGTGTGGATTTCAATTAGGGACAGTTGATTACAATTGATGTTTGTGTAATCTCTTGTTTTATGTACTGTTCTCCTTATTATATTCATTTGTTCTCCCTGTAGAACTCTTCTTGAAATTTGAGAGAAAAGATTACTTAGTTATTTATCTAGATGTGCATAATATGATTGTTGTCAAAGATATATACAATAAGTTCTCTCAAACTTTCTCTATGTAGTGTGATTTTTTAAAAAATACTTTTGAAAAGGTGCTTCTAAAATTGATTAGCTTACATTATAAATGCCTTTCTGCACACTTAAATTTTTTATATACTTTCTCAGTTTGTATTTACAGAAACTTGTACTATAAAGGAACTTTATGAAATAGCGCACTGAGAGTTATATGTCTGCAAAATAAGCAGAGAAGTTTATTATTTTTTGTAAATATAATAATAATAATTATAGTAATGTTTCTATTTCAGTTGGGAAAATCACTTCTCCTCGTCATTATTCAGAAGCAGTTTCCCTCTAAGGTGATTATTGTTTGTAGTTTCCCTGTAAGGTGACTATTGTTTTTCTCTACACTGTATACTGCACTAGATACAGTGGAACCCCGGAGTTCGTCCAGTGCATATATCGTACAATTCGGATTTCAACCACTTTTTTGGGTGAAATTTTACCCCGGGTTTTGTACCTCCTCTCAGAAATCGTCCGTATTAGACGCAGCCGCTCACACGTACCTGACTCAGTCTGCCTCTGTCACTTTTTCAGTGAGCAATACTCCGTGCATTCATCCGAAACGTTTCATAATAATCCAGTGTTTTTTGTGCTTGTTTATTGGGTGCAACTGCAAAGTAAGCCACCATGGGGCCAAAGATAGTTCCTAGTGTCAGCTCTTTAGTAAAGAAGGTGAGAAACATGATAGAATTCAAGAAAGAAATTGTAGCAAAATACAAAAGTGGCGTACGTGTGGCCGAGCTCACCAGGATGTATGAATGTACAGTGGACCCCCGAATTTCGTGATTAATCTGTTTCAGAGAGTCTGCCGAAAGTCGAAATTCACGAATTTCTAAACCATTTTCCCCATAAGAAATAGTGTAAATCAAATAAATCTGTTCCAGACACCCAAAAGTATCAACAAAAATTATTTTTTTTTTATAGATTAAATATAGATTTACATACAGAAAAGAATGAGAAATCAAGTATAAAACAATAATAACATCACACTTACCTTTATTGAAGACTCTTGTTGGTGTATGGGAGATGGGAGGAGGGGAGTGGGTTAGGGTGATGTTCCTCCACAAATGTTTGCACCTCACTTCAACTTTGCACAAATATCCTTAATCTTTGAAGAAGGCACCTTCTTTCCTCTCTGTTCCTCCTCCTCTGAATCAATTTTCTCAGCTGGTGGAAATGTAAACACTTAAGCAGTATAATGTGATCCTTTATTGAAAATGTTTTGCCCACACAGTGGGCTTTATTAAGTCACAAACAGATCTGTTTGTGACTTGATAAAGTCCACTGTGTGGGCGAAGCATTGTCAATAAAGGATCACATTATACTGCTTAAGTGTTTATATTTCCATTGTGTCGGTATTTTATACCATTTATTTCCTCAGCTGGTGTACATAAGAACATAAGAAAGCAGGAACACTGCAGCAGGCCTGTTGGCCCGTGGAAATAAATGGTATAAAATACCGACACAATGGAAATATAAACACTTGAGCAGTATAATGTGATCCTTTATTGACAATGTTTCACCCATGCAGTGGGCTTTATCAAGTCACAAACAGATCTGTTTATGACTTGATAAAGGATCGCATTATACTGCTTAAGTGTTTATATTTCCACTATTGGCCCATACGAGGCAGGTCCTTCACAAACCATCCCACTAACAATATTTGCCCAACCCAATTTTCAATGCTCCCCAAGCAATAAGCTTTGATAATTTTATTCACTCATGTGCAAGTCCCACTCAAATAAAATTGTGTGTGTGGGGAATTACCCTGTTTGGTGTGTGGGGAAGTGCCCTGGCTGGTGTGTGTGTGGGGAAGTACCCTGGTTGGTGTCCATAAGAACATAAGAAAGCAGGAACACTGCATCAGGCCTGTTGGCCCATACTAGGTAGGTCCTTCACAAACCATCCTACTAACAGAATATTTGCCCAACCCAATTTTCAATGCTCCCCACGCAGTAAGCCTTGATAATTCTATTCACTCATGCGCAAGTCCCACTCAAATCAAATCGTGTGTGTGGGGAAGTACCCTGGCTAGTTTGTGTGGGGAAGTACCCTGGCTAGTTTGTGTGGGGAAGTACCCTGGCTAGTTTGTGTGGGGAAGTACCCTGGCTGGTTTGTGTCGACATAATGAGCTTGAAGCATATACAGACACTAATGAATGTATTAATAATTTTATAAAAAGAACCCACTACCTCTATAACAAGCATTGCCCTAAAAAACTAAACAGATCACAGCAAAGAGACTAAATAGTCCCTGGCTAACACCCACCATCCTCAAATCCATTAGCACAAAGCACCAATATGAAAAACAGTACAGAATGGGTCAAATAACTAGAGACCATTCTAAACATTTCTCGTCATCCCTTACCAGCCTGATAAGAAGATCTAAAAAACTGTATTATGAAAACAGATTACAAAACATCAAATGTGTTATAAAAAAGACCTGGAAAACTCTATCTGAAATTCTAGGAACTAAAAGGATATCCAAAAACAAATCAATCAAATTAACAAAATCAGATGAACCCCTACTCCCACCAACTGAAATGGCAAACAGACTCATTGTTTTCTTCTCCACCATAGGAAAGAATCTAGCAAGCAAAATCCCAAGCTCAAGCATCCGCCCATCAGACTACCTCACAGGCACCTACCCGCATACACTATTCCTAGCTCCAACCAACCCAACAGAGATCTCGATCATCATCAACACCCTTAAAAACAAGGCAGGAGACAAAAACAACTTGTCTACTTTTATGTACAAAAATGCTTCACAAGTACTGTCACCAATTATTGCAACGTTCTTTAACAAAACCATTGAATCCTCCACCTTCCCAGCAGTTCTCAAAATAGCGAGGGTTACCCTGATCCACAAAGGAGGTGATCAAGCTGACTTGAATAACTATCGACCAATTTCTAAATTACCACTACTCTAAAGTCTTTGAAAAATTAATTCATAAACAGACCTATTCCTCTCTCATCTTAAACAACATACTAAACCCTTGTCATTTTGGATTCAGGAATAATAAAAGCACAAAGGATGCTATTATACACATGCTAGAACTAATACATACCACTCTCAAGAAGAAAGAAGTCCCAATGGGAATTTTCATTGACTTACGTAAAACTTTGAATACAGTTGACCACGAATTGCTGCACACTAAATTAACACACTATGGCATAAGAGGCCACTCCCTCAACTACCTAAAGTCATACCATAGGAACAGAAGCCAATACGTGTTTGCAAATGGTGCAAACTCTCCCACACAGTCAATCACAGTAGGAGTTCCACAGGTAAGTGTCCTTGGACCACTCCTCTTTCTTGTCTACATCAATGACCTACCGAATGCATAACAGCTACTCAGACCCATATTATTTACAGATGACACTACAGGCTCTGGTGGCCTGGTGGTTAACGCTCTCGCTTCACACGGTGAGGGCCTGGGTTCGATTCCCAGCCAGAGTAGAAACATTGGACGTGTTTCTTTCCACCTGTTGTCTATGTTCCCCATCAGTAAAATGGGTACCTGGGTGTTAGTCGACTGGTGTGGGTCGCATCCTGGGACACTGACCTAAGGAGGCCTGGTCACAGACCGGGCCGCGGGGGCGTTGACCCCCGGAACTCTCTCCAGATAAACTCCAGATAAACATACGTCTTTTCACACCCAAACCCAGTCATACTCACCAACACATTTTCTGCAATTCAGCATTGACAATCTACCTGGATGATGACTAATAATTATATTTTTTTTTTTTTTATTATCACACTGGCCGATTCCCACCAAGGCAGGGTGGCCCGAAAAAGAAAAACTTTCACCATCATTTACTCCATCACTGTCTTGCCAGAAGGGTGCTTTACACTACAGTTTTTAAACTGCAACATTAACCCTTTCAGGGTCCAAGGCCCAAATCTGGAGTCACGCACCAGTGTCCAAGAATTTTCAAAAAAAAAAATTTGTTATTTTTTCTTATGAAATCGTAGAGAATCTTTTTGTGAAGGTAATAAAACAAAAAGTACGAAATTTGGTGGAAAATTGACGAAATTATGCTTTCGCGAATTTTGATGTGTCAGCGATATTTACGAATCGGCGATTTTGCCGACTTTGACTCCTATTTTAGGCCAATTACATTATTCCAATCAACCAAATTCTTAGCTATTTCACTAGTATTACTTCTATTCTATCGATTGAGCACAAGAAATCGCCAAGTCAACTGTTTCAACTACAAAATAAAGTGATCGGAAATTGTTAATTTGGCCAATTTAACACAAAGTTCAAAATATTCCAATTTCAAAATAGGGTCCAGTATGAACAATGTAGGCATTCCTGGCACTAAACTAACATTTCCTCTGTTCATTAGTTATGTTTTGAGGCTTTACAAATAAATTCCATTTTGATTTTTTATTCACATAATGAATTTTTATTCACACCAAAAAATAGAAGATTTACTGTTATGCAATACTGTAATAATTGTATAAATATCATCACCATATTTGTGAATGTATATTAGACCCACCAGCTGGTGTGTATTAGACGTGTGAGGTCGTTTGTTTACTCTTGAATATCGGCAAAAATTTAACATTTCTGCTACTTTGAGCTCAGTTTCAAGCCATTTCCAGTGCTAAAACCAATCAAAATCATCTCTATTTCTGTAATATGTCTTCCATTCTATCAAATGAGACCAAGAAATCGCAAATACAACTATAAAAAACATACGAAAAAACACTGCAAAGTTGCTGTTTTAATCGAAAAATCATGATTTCATTTTTTTTCTCTCATTATACACAGTGTGCTGCAGGATCTGTTTTATGTGGTGCACACATACCACATAGATGTATTCTCTCATATCTAGGCCCAAATGTACCACTCACAGTTTATCAGAGTGAGCTGAGCTCATGGCGTAGATCAATGGTTTGGACCCTGAACGTAAAGCCGTAGATCTACGGGACGGACCCTGAAAGGGTTAACACCCCTCCTTCAGAGTGCAGGCACTGTACTTCCCATCTCCAGGACTCAAGTCCGGCCTGCCGGTTTCCCTGAACCCCTTCATAAATGTTACTTTGCTCACACTCCAACAGCACGTCAAGTATTAAAAACCATTTGTCTCCATTCACTCCTATCAAACACGCTCACGCATGCCTGTTGGAAGTCCAAGTCCCTCGCACACAAAACCTCCTTTACTCCCTCCCTCCAACCTTTCCTAGGCCGACCCCTACCCCGCCTTCCTTCCACTACAGACTGATACACTCTTGAAGTCACTCTGTTTTGCTCCATTCTCTCTACATGTCTGAACCACCTCAACAACCCTTCCTCAGCCCTCTGGACAACAGTTTTGGTAATCTCTCACCTCCTCCTAACTTCCAAACTACGAATTCTCTGCATTATATTCACACCACACATTGCCCTCAGACATGACATCTCCACTGCCTCCAGCCTTCTCCTCGCTGCAACATTCATCACCCATGCTTCACACCCATATAAGAGCGTTGGTAAAACTATACTCTCATACATTCCCCTCTTTGCCTCCAAGGACAAAGTTCTTTGTCTCCACAGACTCCTAAGTGCACCACTCACCCTTTTCCCCTCATCAATTCTATGATTCACCTCATCTTTCATAGACCCATCTGCTGACACGTTCACTCCCAAATACACATCTGAATACATTCACCTCCTCCATACTCTCTCCCTCCAATCTGATATCCAATCTTTCATCACCTAATCTTTTTGTTATCCTCATAACCTTACTCTTTCCTGTATTCACTTTTAATTTTCTTTTGCACACCCTACCAAATTCATCCACCAATCTCTGCAACTTCTCTTCAGAATCTCCCAAGAGCACAGTGTCATCAGCAAAGAGCAACTGTGACAACTCCCACTTTATGTGTGATTCTTTATATTTTAACTCCACGCCTCTTGCCAAGACCCTCGCATTTACTTCTCTTACAACCCCATCTATAAATATATTAAACAACCACGGTGACATCACACATCCTTGTCTAAGGCCTACTTTTACTGGGAAATAATTTCCCTCTTTCCTACATACTCTAACTTGAGCCTCACTATCCTCGTAAAAACTCTTCACTGCTTTCAGTAACCTACCTCCTACACCATACACCTGCAACATCTGCCACATTGCTTCCCTATCCACCCTGTCATATGCCTTTTCCAAATCCATAAATGCCACAAAGACCTCTTTAGCCTTATCTAATTACTGTTCACTTATATGTTTCACTGTAAACACCTGGTCCACACACCCCCTACCTTTCCTAAAGCCTCCTTGTTCATCTGCTATCCTATTCTCCGTCTTACTCTTAATTCTTTCAATAATAACTCTACCATACACTTTACCAGGTACACTCAACAGACTTATCCCCCCTATAATTTTTGCACTCTCTTTTGTCTCCTTTGCCTTTATACAAAGGAACTATGCATGCTCTCTGCCAATCCCTAGGTACCTTACCCTCTTCCATACATTTATTAAATAATTGCACCAACCACTCCAAAACTATATCCCCACCTGCTTTTAACATTTCTATCTTTATCCCATCAATCCCGGCTGCCTTACCCCCTTTCATTTTACCTACTGCCTCACGAACTTCCCCCACACTCACAACTGGCTCTTCCTCACTCCTACAAGATGTTATTCCTCCTTGCCCTATACACGAAATCACAGCTTCCCTATCTTCATCAACATTTAACAATTCCTCAATCTTCCCAATACCTCTAACTCTCCATTTAATAACTCTCCTCTCCTCTTTTTAACTGACAAATCCATTTGTTCTCTAGGCTTCCTTAACTTGTCAATCTCACTCCAAAACTTTTTCTTATTTTCAACAAAATTTGTTGATAACATCTCACCCACTCTCTTATTTGCTCTCTTTTTACATTGCTTCACCACTCTCTTAACCTCTCTCTTTTTCTCCATATACTCTTCCCTCCTTGCATCACTTCTACTTTGTAAAAACTTCTATATGCTAACTTTTTCTCCCTTACTACTCTCTTTACATCATCATTCCACCAATCGCTCCTCTTCCCTCCCGCACCCACTTTTCTGTAAACACAAACTTCTGCTGAACACTCTAACACTACATTTTTAAACCTACCCCATACCTCTTCGACCCCATTGGAAATGCTCTCATTAGCCCATCTATCCTCCAATAGCTGTTTATATCTTACCCTAACTGCCTCCTCTTTTAGTTTATAAACCTTCACCTCTCTCTTCCCTGATGCTTCTATTCTCCTTGTATCCCATCTACCTTTTACTCTCAGTGTAGCTACAACTAGAAAGTGATCTGATATATCTGTGGCCCCTCTATAAACATGTACATCCTGAAGTCTACTCAACAGTCTTTTATCTACCAATACATAATCCAACAAACTACTGAATTTTCCCCATAAGAAATAATGGAAATAAAATTAATCCGTGCAAGACACCCAAAAGTATGAAAAAAAATTTTTTTTACCACATGAAATGTTAATTTTAATACACACAAACTGAAAAAGGCATGCACACTTACATGACACTTACTTTTATTGAAGATCTGGTGATTGATGGGATGGGAGGAGGGGAGAGAGTGTGTTAGTGTTTAGAAGGGGAATCCCCTTAACAAGACTGTAGACTCAAAATACAAAAGGTACAAGATTTAACAAGACCTTTGAATCTGGCCGTGAAGTATCTATGGATTACTGAACTGACCAAGAATATAAATATCAAAAAGAGTCTTTCAAAGTAAATGAGGAACAAATTGAGTCAGCTCTATAGTCCAATTCTCAAAACCATTCAACTGTACACCGTAAGAGCCAATATACAATCAGTTGTCAGGGCTAGAGCAGGGAGCAGACTCAATTTGTTCCTCATTTGCTTTGAAAGACTCTTTGATATTTATATTCTTGGTCAGTTCAGTAATCCATAGATACTTTACGGCCAGATTCAAAGGTCTTGTTAAATCTTGTACCTTTTGTATTTTGAGTCTACAGTCTTGTTAAGAAAGAGACGTAAATATTAATGAGGACTTAGATACAGGAAGAATAATTAAACTTCCTTATTAATATGACATTTCCATGATTTGGAACTAAATGTATATGGTAATTTTATTGTACAAAGTATTAAGTTAAATTAACTACAAAGAGAAGATAAAGTATTGTATTTAAATACTTTAATAAATTTGAATATTATTCTATGGAGTTTCCCAGTTAAAATTATTTCCCCTGGACTCTAAAAGACCTTTAAAGAACTCGGATCCAAAAATCTTGTTGCATAAGAAATAAATGGTAACAGGCCACATTCTGAAGTTCTTTAAAAAATTTCTTATTCGCAACAAATGGGGGCCTGTCCGGGAGCTCTGTTGTTCTAAGACATTGATCAAAAGAACAATATTAAAGTTATATACTGGGAATTTATCTCAAAATATTGATCATGGAAGATCACATTAAAGAGTTATTTGAAGATTTAACATTGTCAAAGCTGGACTCCTTGAAACTTCAAACGTGCTGGCAGATAGCCCGTAAATTGGGAGTACCATACAATAGATATTACACAACCAATACCGTAAGGGCAATAATTAGAAACAAATTGTTTCCAGGGGCCTCTAACCATCATGTAGCAGGAGATTCTGACTCTGAAAGTTTAGTTTCTCAAGTAAGGTACCAGTCGAGATTCGAAGTATTAGAAGAACAATTTCGAAGAATTGATCTTGAAATTGAATCAGACAGATTAGGTCCCGCTTTGGCCTCTAATAAAGTAGACGAAGTATTGCAGGGTGCAGCCGCTGTTAGGCATTCGCCCGTTACTGAAGGAATTCCTATTAATGGTCAGCCTGGCCCTCACCAAGGTACACGTCCAAAGGAATATCCACATACCGCCAGTTCAATTCCCTCATTTTCGATACCATCGGGGCATATTTCTCAAAGTCAGTTTGAGAAATTAGAGAGACTATTTATTTTACAGACTGCTCAAATTGAGGCTCAGCGTAAATTAAATGAAGAAGACTTTCAAAGGGAAACGCTCCGCTATATAAGACAACAACAAGGTAATGTGAGTGAAAGATGTACTGAATCCTCAAATGATTCTTTCAATATACAAAAAGCTGCTGGGGGTCTCGGACATGACTGTCAGGGTCATCCATGTGTACTTACTACTTCGTCCCATCAACGAAACGGCTTTCATAGTCATACTGTCAATATAAAAGAAAATTATTAACAAAAATATATAATATATATATATAAATTAGGCTCTGAGAGTACTCATTACTTTACCAGAAGACTTGCATAGGTATTTGATTAGTTGCCCCATAGTAAATACAGTGGACCCCCGGTTAACGATATTTTTTCACTCCAGAAGTATGTTCAGGTGCCAGTACTGACCGAATTTATTCCCATAAGGAATATTGTGAAGTAGATTAGTCCATTTCAGACCCCCAAACATACACGTACAAACGCACTTACATAAATACACTAACATAATTGGTCACATTCGGAGGTAATCGTTATGCGGGGGTCCACTGTATACTAGAAACAGTCTCGCTCGCCTATAATTATGAAATATCTCAACAATTGATTGGCGAAACAAAAAGTAAGGAAACAGTGACTAAATATGCCCCTAAGAAAGGACGATCCAATCTTACAGAGATGCATCGCATACAGAATCCTTACCCGACCTCCTATGATGCCTCCACGCCCATTAATAATAAATTTAGATCTAACTCTAGGAAAAGTTCAAAACCACTAAGGCATAACAGTGAGTTGAACTGCACTTATTGTAATAAGAAAGGGCATGTAAGGAAACACTGTTATTGGCTAGAGGGGGATACCAGGAACGAGCGACTTCGTTTCCCAACTCAGATAATATTTTTATCGACAACTAAAAAGAAACTGAACCCTAGTACTGAACAAGGTTCACAAGAATGAATCAGTAGTCATTCCAGATGACTAAATACTAGAGCTGTTTCAGAAAAAGAAATTCTCTCAGCTATGAGTCCCTACTTTGCTAAAGTGAAAGTTGGAATAGACGAGACTCAATTAGTTGAAATTAATTCCTTCCGTGATACTGGAAGTTATTTAACATTGTTGAAGCAGGACATACTTCCCGTAAGTGATATGACCTGCACAAAGCTAGATGTCTTATTAGAAGCCTATGGAGGCGCCATTATAAGAGTGCCTCTTCACAGGATATACATCCAAACACCAACCTATACTGGCTTTGTGTCGGTAGGTATATCCAGTGAAACTTTTCCTATTCAGGGCGTTGACTTACTCATAGGCAATGATTTAGACTATGCGGGTATAAGCCGAGAGCCTATAGTTATTGATAATTCTACTGACATTAACTATGCCATAGAAGCTCGAAAAGAGGCTCCTACCTTATTTCCTCTCAATGTTATAACTAGAGCAATGTCTAGAGCGCCTAAAAATCCTTTATCAACTGAAGTCCTAAGTGAAGGCGAAGATTTAGGTCTCGATTTATTGTTCAGTCGATCCTTACAACCCGGATCTTCAAATCTGAAATATTCTATGATCAGCCCTTTTCAAGATTCTGATATTAAAATGCTATCGAAAGAAGATTTAATAAGGGATCAGTTCCTTGATCCATCCCTAGAGAAATTACGAGAGATAGCTATTACAGAAGACGACGCCCAAGACCTGGACAATTGTTACTATCTTGCTAATGGTATATTAATGAGAAAGGAAAAGTCTCTTTTGTCTTCCGATGATCATCTGTCTACCAGCAAACATCTAGTAGTGCTACCTAGCACCTTTAGAGAATTGGCTATTAGTTTCGCCCACCATAGTCCCATGGGAGGACATTTGGGAGTAAAGAAAACGCTAGGCAAAATAGCCAAGCATTTTCATGGGCCCAGAATGAAGGAGACTGTGGAAAGCTATCTAAAAGGTTGTCAAGTCTGCCAAGTGACCGGCAAACCTTTGCACACACCTCCACCAGCTCCCCTCATTCCGATTCCCGTCAGTGGTGAGCCCTTCTCACGCCTGATAATAGATTGTGTTGGTCCGTTACCCAGGACTAAACAAGGGAATCAATATCTGTTTACAATTATGGATGTCATTACTCGATATCCAGAGGCTATCCCTTTGAGAAAAATTACTTCTCGCATCATTGTTCGAGCTTTGCAAAAATTTTTCTCACAGGTGGGGATTCCCCGAATAATTAAATCCGATCAAGGTTCAAATTTTACCTCTAAGATGTTTCGTGATGCCTTATCACGCCTCGGAATTAAGTCCGTATTTTCTGTTGCTTATCACCCTCAGTCGCAAGGAGCCCTCGAACGATTTCATCAAACATTAAAATCAATGATGAGAGCGTACTGCGAGCAGTTTTCCAGAGATTGGGACGAAGGAATACCATTCCTCTTGTTCGCCTTAAGGGAAAGCGAACAAGAAAGCACTGGGTTTAGTCCATTTGAATTAATTTACGGACACCAAGTACGCGTCCCCCTCGCCGTACTAAAAGATTCATGGACCGGAAAATCAGAACCCTCGCTTAAAACAACTCCAACTCTAATGCAAAAGCGTTTGTCGCAACTGAGGGAATTAGCCTCAAAAAACTTAGCTAAGGCCCAATCCAAGATGAAGCATTGTTATGACAAACACACACGCTCTCGTTTCTTCAAACCAGGTGACAGTGTGATGGCACAGAAATTCTTACCTGGACACGCTCTGCAACCTAGATACGAAGGTCCTTTGGAAGTGATTGAGCGGCTGAATGAGGTAAATTATGTACTACAAACTCCAGGAAAGAGAAAAGCAAAATGTACTTATCACATAAACCAACTTAAGGCTTACCACCCTAGTATCGTACCAGTTTCGACAGTTCTTCCTTTAGCTGAAACTGAAAATGTAAGTCTGCCCAGCATCTCTAAAGCGATAGAAGTACAGTGGACCCCCGCATAGCGAACTTAATCCGTGCAAGAGGGCTGGTCGTTATGCGAAATGTTCGCTATGCGAATTAATTTTCCCCATAAGAAATAATGGAAATAAAATTAATCCGTGCAAGACACCCAAAAGTATGAAAAAAATTTTTTTTTACCACAAAAAAATGTTAATTTTAGTACACACAAACTGAAAAAGGCATGCACAATTACATGACACTTACTTTTATTGAAGATCTGGTGATGATTGATGGGATGGGAGGAGGGGAGAGAGAGTGTTAGTGTTTAGAAGGGGAATCCCCTTCCATTAGGACTTGAGGTAGCAAGTCCTTTTCTGGGGTTACTTCCCTTCTTCTTTTAATGCCACTAGGACCAGCTTCAGAGTCACTGGACTTCTTTCGCACAACATATCTGTCCATAGTGGCCTGTACCTCTCGTTCCTTTATGATTTGTCTAAAGTGGTTCACAACAGTGTCATTGTAACAGTCACCAGCACGGCTTGCAATAGCTGTGTGAGGGTGATTTTCATCAAAAAAGGTTTGCACTTCAAGCCATTTTGCACACATTTCCTTAATCTTTGAAGTAGGCAATTCCTTCAATTTCTCTCTCCCCTCCTTTGAACCAGTTTCCCCAGGTCTGGCCTCTTGCTCTTGAAGTTGATCTATCAGCTCATCAGTGGTTAGTTCTTCATTGTCCTCCTCCACCAACTCTTCCACATCCTCCCCACTAACCTCCAACCCCAAGGACTTCCCCAATTCCACAATTGATTCCTCAACTGGTATACTACTCCTCTCAGGGTTAGCCTCAAACCCTTCAAAATCCCTTTTGTCTACACATTCTGGCCACAGTTTCTTCCAAGCAGAGTTCAAGGTTCTCTTAGTCACTCCCTCCCAAGCCTTACCTATAAGGTTTACACAACTGAGGATATTAAAGTGATCCTTCCAAAACTCTTTTAGAGTCAATCGAGTGTCTGTGGTCACTTCAAAGCACTTTTGAAACAGAGCTTTTGTGTACAGTTTCTTGAAGTTGGAAATGACCTGCTGGTCCATGGGCTGCAGGAGAGGAGTGGTATTAGGAGGCAAAAACTTCACCTTAATGAAGCTCATGTCCCCATAAAGTCGCTCTGCCACGTCTGTAGGATGACCAGGGGCATTGTCTAACACCAGGAGGCACTTAAGGTCTAATTTCTTTTCAGTTAGGTAATCTTTCACATTGGGGGCAAATGCATGGTGT
This sequence comes from Cherax quadricarinatus, assembly GCF_038502225.1. Taxonomy (NCBI): domain Eukaryota; kingdom Metazoa; phylum Arthropoda; class Malacostraca; order Decapoda; family Parastacidae; genus Cherax; species Cherax quadricarinatus. The sequence continues at coordinate 26,656,942 of NC_091329.1, forward strand.
AACCAGTTATAGAAAAATTCCCTAGTGACCCATGCCTTACTGTTTGCCCTCCACAGCACACACAAATTATCCTTGAGGACATTCTTTTGCCTGAACGCTCTGGGAGTTTCAGAGTGATACACTAATAAAGGCTTAACTTTGCAATCACCACTAGCATTGGCACACATCAACAAAGTAAGCCTGTCTTTCATAGGCTTATGTCCTGGGAGTGCCTTTTCCTCCTGAGTAATGTAGGTCCTGCTTGGCATTTTCTTCCAGAACAGGCCTGTTTCATCACAATTAAACACTTGTTCAGGTTCCAGTCCTTCAGTTTCTATGTACTCCTTGAATTCATGCACATATTTTTCAGCCGCTTTGTGGTCCGAACTGGCAGCCTCACCATGCCGTATCACACTATGGATGCCACTACGCTTCTTAAATCTCTCAAACCAACCTTTGCTGGCCTTAAATTCACTCACATCATCACTAGTTGCAGGCATTTTTTTAATTAAATCGTCATGCAACTTCCTAGCCTTTTCACATATGATCGCTTGAGAGACGCTATCTCCTGCTAGCTGTTTTTCATTTATCCACACCAATAAGAGTCTCTCAACATCTTCCATCACTTGCGATCTTTGTTTCGAAAACACAGTTAAACCTTTGGCAACAACAGCTTCCTTGATTGCCGTTTTCTTGCCCACAATAGAAGCGATGGTTGATTTTGGTTTCTTGTACAACCTGACCAGGTCGGTGATACGTACTCCACTTTCATACTTATCAATGATCTCTTTCTTAATTTCAATGGGTATTCTTACCCTTTGAGGTGTAGGGTTGGCACTAGAAGCTTTCTTGGGGCCCATGGTCACTTATTTTCCACAAACAGCACCGAAAACACTGTAATAATACGAAATATTCCGAGTGTATGCTTGAATGTTACCGCGGAGGCTGGCTGGTAAACAATGGGACGGGCGGCACATGTGAGGCTGGCTGAGGGCGCACATTGGACGCGTCTCGGACGAAGGTCGCTGAGCGGGTTTTTGTCCACTATGCGGGGCAAAATTTTAGCGAACAAAGCGTTCGCTATGCGGATTGTTCGCTATGCAAGGCGTTCGCTATGCGGGGGTCCACTGTACGTTTAAAAAATTCAGAGACATTGCAATCTCTTGATACCTTTCTTATGGACCTTGATTTGAAGAAAGCAAAAGATATCAAAGGCTTTATATTACGTTATGAGGTTTTATTCGATGACGTCCCTAGGTGTTGTACATTGGGAATTCACGACATAGATGTACAAGGAGCAAAGCCTTGCAAACAGTCACCTTATAGGGCAAGTCCACTCAAACAAGAAACAATAAGCAAAGGAGTAGAATTTTTGTTGTCCCATGGACTCATAGAACGGAGTAAAAGTCCGTGGGCCTCGCCCTGTATATTAGTTCCCAAGCCTGATGGAACTTCTAGAATGTGCACTGATTATCGTAAGGTTAATGCTCTCACGGTACCTGATGGTTTCCCACTACCCCGTATTGATGATCTAATAGACAGAGTATCAGGAGCCGCCTATGTCACCCGCCTGGATTTATTAAGGGGCTATTACCAAGTGCCGCTTACCCAGCAAGCCCAAGAAATATCCGCATTTACTATACAAGGCGGATTATTCAATTATCGTGTTATGCCCTTCGGGTTGTGTAACGCGGCCTCTACCTTTCAGCGCCTGATGAACCTGCTGACCAATGATTTAGAAGGAGTGGATGCATATCTAGATGATCTTGTTATATATAGCAATGAGTGGGAGCAACATTTAATTCGCCTGGAAACCTTATTTAAGAAGTTAGAAAAGTACAACTTCACCATAAATTTAGCCAAGTGTCAGTTTGGACAAGCCAAGATTAAATACCTCGGTTTTTGTATAGGTCAAGGTGAGGTACGTCCTGTTGATGTAAAAGTTAGGGCCATTGCCGAGTTTCCTATCCCTCAAGATAGAAAGTCTATACAGAGGTTCCTTGGAATGACTGGTTATTATCGACGTTTCTGTCCTAATTTTTCTCAGGTTGCATCTCCTCTTACTGAGTTAACCAGTAGTAAGATGAAGTTTTGCTGGACGAAAGATTGTGAGATAGCTTTTAATCGGTTGAAGCGGTTGCTTTCTTCGTCACCCGTATTGAAAAGTCCTGACTTTAATCAACCCTTCTATTTACACATCGATGCCAGCGGTTATGCTGTGGGGGCGGTGTTACTTCAGAAATCCCCCTCTACTGACATTTTGCATCCTATATCTTATTTTTCTTCAAAGTTGAAACGTCACAAAAAGAACTACGCCACTGTAGAGAAAGCTCTTGCCCTAGTAATATCTTTGGAACATTTTGACATTTATCTGGGAACCTTCCCCCATAAAATTATGGTATTTTCTGATCACAACCCTTTAATTTATATTAATTCTATGAAATCAAAGAACACCCGGATCCTCAGGTGGGCTCTGAGGATCCAACCTTATCTGATTAGTATTCAACACTTAAGAGGATCCCTTAACATAATTGCTGATACCCTTTCTCGCCCCTGAAAAAAAAATGTATACCTTAAAATGTAAAATAAAGTAATGGGGTACCCGTCCGGGAGCTCTGTTGTTCTAAGACATTGATCAAAAGAACAATATTAAAGTTATATACTGGGAATTTATCTCAAAATATTGATCATGGAAGATCACATTAAAGAGTTATTTGAAGATTTAACATTGTCAAAGCTGGACTCCTTGAAACTTCAAACGTGCTGGCAGATAGCCCGTAAATTGGGAGTACCATACGATAGATATTACACAACCAATACCGTAAGGGCAATAATTAGAAACAAATTGTTTGAACCTTGATCGGATTGAATTATTCGGGGAATCCCCACCTGTGAGAAAAATTTTTGCAAAGCTCGAACAATGATGCGAGAATTAATTTTTCTCAAAGGGATAGCCTCTGGATATCGAGTAACGACATCCATAATTGTAAACAGATATTGATTCCCTTGTTTAGTCCTGAGTAACGGACCAACACAATCTATTATCAGGCGTGAGAAGGGCTCACCACTGACGGGAATCGGAATGAGGGGAGCTGGTGGAGGTGTGTGCGAAGGTTTGCCGGTCACTTGGCAGACTTGACAACCTTTTAGATAGCTTTCCACAATCTCCTTCATTCTGGGCCCATGAAAATGCTTGGCTATTTTGCCCAGCGTTTTCTTTACTCCCAAATGTCCTCCCATGGGACTATGGTGGGCGAAACTAATAGCCAATTCTCTAAAGGTGCTAGATAGCACTACTAGATGTTTGCTGGTAGACAGATGATCGTTGGAAGACAAAAGAGACTTTTCCTTTCTCATTAATATACCATTAGCAAGATAGTAACAATTGTCCAGGTCTTGGGCGTCGTCTTCTGTAATAGCTATCTCTCGTAATTTCTCTAGAGATGGATCAAGGAACTGATCCCTTATTAAATCTTCTTTCGATAGCATTTTAATATCAGAATCTTGAAAAGGGCCGATCATAGAATATTTCAGATTTGAAGATCCGGGTTGTAAGGATCGACTGAACAATAAATCGAGACCTAAATCTTCATACTCATACTGTCAATATAAAAAAAATCATTAACAAAAATATATAATATATATATATACATTTAGTTCCAAATCATGGAAATGTCACATTAATAAGGAAGTTTAATTATTCTTCCTGTATCTAAGTCCTCATTAATATTTACATCTCTTTCTTAACAAGACTGTAAACTCAAAATACGAAAGGTACAAGATTTAACAAGACCTTTGAATCTGGCCGTATAGTATCTCTATGGATTACTGAACTGACCAAGAATATAAATATCAAAAGAGTCTGCTCCCTGCTCTAGCCCTGAAAACTGATAGTATATTGGATCTTACGGTGTATAGTTCAATGGTTTTGAGAATTGGGCAACCTTATTACATACTTCGTTGTCTGGTAAAGCTCGAAGTTGTACGGCTACGTTACCTTTTGAGAAATATGTGGATTATGATTCCGTTAAGAAGGCTATCCTAAAGGCTTATGATCTCCTCCCAGTAAGTTATCAAAAAACCTTTAGAGCATTAAAACGCCAGCCAACTCAGTCGTATGTGGATTTTGCTCGTGAAAAGAAAATCGCTCTTAAGAGATGGTGTAGAGCTTCTAACTGTAAATCTATGGAAAGTCTTTCCCAATTGATCCTGCATGAGGATTTCTATAATAATTTACCAGAAGACTTGCATAGGTATTTGATTAGTTGCCCCATAGTAAATATACTAGAAACAGCCTCGCTCGCCGATAATTATGAAATATCTCAACAATTGATTGGCGAAACAAAAAATAAGGAAACAGTGACTAAATATGCCCCATCAGTTACACAACCCAGGGCAACATGGGTTTAGAACAGGTCGCTCCTGTCTGTCTCAACTATTGGATCACTACGGCAAGGTCCTAAATGCACTAGAAGACAAAAAGAATGCAGATGTAATATATACAGACTTTGCAAAAGCCTTCGACAAGTGTGACCATGGCGTAATAGTGCACAAAATGCGTGCTAAAGGAATAACAGGAAAAGTCGGTCGATGGATCTATAATTTCCTCACTAACAGAACACAGAGAGTAGTCGTCAACAAAGTAAAGTCCGAGGCAGCTACGGTGAAAAGCTCTGTTCCACAAGGCACAGTACTCGCTCCCATCTTGTTCCTCATCCTCATATCCGACATAGACAAGGATGTCAGCCACAGCACCGTGTCTTCCTTTGCAGATGACACCCGAATCTGCATGACAGTGTCTTCCATTGCAGACACTGCAAAGCTCCAGGCGGACATCAACCAAATCTTTCAGTGGGCTGCAGAAAACAATATGAAGTTCAACGATGAGAAATTTCAATTACTCAGATATGCTAAACATGAGGAAATTAAATCTTCATCAGAGTACAAAACAAATTCTGGCCTCAAAATAGAGCGAAACACCAACGTCAAAGACCTGGGAGTGATCATGTCGGAGGATCTCACCTTCAAGGACCATAACATTGTATCAATCGCATCTGCTAGAAAAATGACAGGATGGATAATGAGAACCTTCAAAACTAGGGAGGCCAAGCCCATGATGACACTCTTCAGGTCACTTGTTCTATCTAGGCTGGAATATTGCTGCACACTAACAGCACCTTTCAAGGCAGGTGAAATTGCCGACCTAGAAAATGTACAGAGAACTTTCACGGCGCGCATAACGGAGATAAAACACCTCAATTATTGGGAGCGCTTGAGGTTCTTAAACCTGTATTCCCTGGAACGCAGGAGGGAGAGATACATGATTATATACACCTGGAAAATCCTAGAGGGACTAGTACCGAACTTGCACACGAAAATCACTCACTACGAAAGCAAAAGACTTGGCAGACGATGCTCCATCCCCCCAATGAAAAGCAAGGGTGTCACTAGCACGTTAAGGGACCATACAATAAGTGTCAGGGGCCTGAGACTGTTCAACTGCCTCCCAGCACACATAAGGGGGATTACCAACAGACCCCTGGCAGTCTTCAAGCTGGCACTGGACAAGCACCTAAAGTCAGTTCCGGATCAGCCGGGCTGTGGCTCGTACGTTGGTTTGCGTGCAGCCAGCAGCAACAGCCTGGTTGATCAGGCTCTGATCCACCAGGAGGCCTGGTCACAGACCGGGCCGCGGGGGCGTTGACCCCCGGAACTCTCTCCAGGTAAACTCCAGGTAAGAAAGGACGATCCAATCTTACAGAGATGCGTCGCATACAGAATCCTTACCCGACCTCCTATGATGCCTCCAAGCCCATTAATAATAAATTTAGATCTAACTCTAGGAAAAGTTCAAAACCACTAAGGCATAACAGTGAGTTGAACTGCACTTATTGTAATAAGAAAGGGCATTTAAGGAAACACTGTTATTGGCTAGAGAGGGATACCAGGAACGAGCGACTTCGTTTCCCAACTCAGGTAATACTTCATCTACTTTACTAGAGGCCAAAGCGGGACCTATTCTGTCTGATTCAATTTCAAGATCAACTCTTTGAAATTGTTCTTCTAATACTTCGATTCTCGACTGGTAGCTTACTTGAGAAACTAAACTTTCAGAGTCAGAATCTCCTGCTACATAATGGTTAGAGGCCCCTGGAAACAATTTGTTTCTAATTATTGCCCTTACGGTATTGGCTGTATAATATCTATCGTATGGCACTCCCAATTTACGGGCTATCTGCCAGCACGTTTGAAGTTTCAAGGAGTCCAGCTTTGACAATTAGTAAAGTAGATGAAGTATTACCTGAGTTGGGAAACGAAGTCGCTCGTTCCTGGTATCCTGTTTCATTCAATTTGGAACCAGAGCTGCAAATGTTTCTCTTAACATTTGCATCACAAGACTCACAGAGGGAAAATTCCTAGGAATCCACCTAGACAGTAGCCTGAAATTCCAGACACACATACAACAAATTTCCAAGAAAATCTCAAAGGCAGTAGGCATACTATCAAAGATATGGTACTATGTTCCACAATCAACTCTCCTTGCACTGTATCATTCACTCATCTACCCTTATCTCACATATGGAATTTGTGCATGGGGATCAACAACATCAAATCACCGAAGGCCTCTAATAACCCAGCAAAAGACTGCAATCAGAATGATAAATTCCCACTCCCGACAGCATACTCCACCTCTATTCCAAAGTCGAAATTTGCTCACCATAAAGAACATCCACACTTATTCATGTGCCTACTACATACATAGAACAATACACGCAAACATAAATCCTCCACTCAAACTTCTCCTCACTAACCTTAACAGGACACATGACCGTAACACAAGACAGATCTCTTTTTGATGTACCCAGTGTCCATATCACACTGTGTAAAAACTATGTACATAAAGGGCCCCAAAATCTGGAATTTATTACCAGAACATACTAAAGTAACCAGGCCTGAAAATCAATTTAAGACTTCTCTAAAAAACCACTTACTCACCCAGGACTAAATAATCAACACTCAGTATTTAACATTACCAATAGATCTCCCAGTTACTTAAATCTTAAAACTTCAAGACGACATGCAGTAAATTGGTCATATTGTTTGTTATACATTGTAATGTGACAAATTTGCACTACTATATTACGATAAACTTTATAAACCGTAGGCGTTGTTAGTCTAGGGGACTTTTTGATGAGAATTATTCTCTAGTTATATCGTAATAAGGTTGTAAGGAGATCAAAATTTTTTTTAAAATGTATCTTTAATATAAAGTAGATATTGTTATAGACAAAGTATTTTGTTGTACCTTATTCTTAATTATATATAAACAGACTTGATATACCACTTATAAATTAAGAAGACTTTCATTCTTAGTTGAATGAACCTTTAAAATTCAGTTGAACAAAAAGTTACATTATTCTTTATTTTCTAAGGAGATTAGGCTGATGGCTTAGAAAACTTGAAGTCTCTACACACGAGAACTTCTGTATAATGAAAATTCCACAATTTCTGGTGACTTAAGCGAATAAAGCTCTAGTCCAAAAGCTTCACCGCTTAGGTTAAAAATGAGTAAGCTGTGGAGACCCTCTCTGTACCGAGAGAGTTGCTGTACTCCTTAATCTACCCCATTCACACCTGACGTCAGCTCGCTTCAGGCGAGTGGTGTAGAGGCGAGGCCAAACAAACTGGTCGTTACCCATTTCCTCACCAGAATAAATACATCTACCATCCGACTTACGACCGAGTTCGGTTCCGAGAAACCAGTCGTAAGTTGAAATAGTCGTAAGTCGAACTTTACTACTGAATATCAACAAAACATTTTTGTAATGACTTTATTTTATTGTTTTATTTTGGTATTTCATGTTTTACTTTACTTTTTATGTTGTTAGTACTGTATTTTATACTGTAAGGTTTAGGATGAACACTATGTACAACATAAATAGCTGTTTATTTCCCAGAAATTTGGCATAAAAAACACGGTCGTAAGTCGAGTGGTCGTAAGTCGAGCAGGTCGTAAGTCGGATGGTAGGTGTATATACACACATAATGAAAAATGGGAAAGATGAAATTGAATATTTATTATTATAAAGCTGTTTACTCTCGTTTTAGCATTTAACGATGGTAATCGCAATGTAATATTAGAAAGATGAACAAATATGAAAGACATATATATCATAACTGCATCTCTGTGTAACATACTATAATGCTTCAAAATCAAAATGTTCAAATATGGACTTCCAGCAGGCATGCGTGAGCGTGTTTGATAGGAGTGAATGGAGACAAATGGTTTTTAATACTTGACGTGCTGTTGGAGTGTGAGCAAAGTAACATTTATGAAGGGATTCAGGGAAACCGGCAGGCCGGACTTGAGTCCTGGAGATGGGAAGTACAGTGCCTGCACTCTGAAGGAGGGGTGTTAATGTTGCAGTTTAAAAACTGTAGTGTAAAGCACCCTTCTGGCAAGACAGTGATGGAGTGAATGATGGTGAAAGTTTTTCTTTTTCGGGCCACCCTGCCTTGGTGGGAATCGGCCGGTGTGATAATAAAAAAAAAAAAAAAAAATTGTACTTCATATTGTAAATTGTTTACAGTAATTTTTACCACTGAACCTTTCATTGCTTAGTTAATTTTAAGTTAATTTTAAGCCTGCCCATAATGCTCTACATACAAGGGGCTTTTGGCATGTACACCCAACTACTATAATTCCTTGTACAACTATGTATCATGTTCAAATAAACTATATGAATATGAAGTACCCTGGCTGGTGTGTATGGGGAAGTACCCTGGCTGGTGTGTGTGGGGAAGTACCCTGGCTGGTGTGTGTGCGGAAGTACCCTGGCTGGTGTGTGTGGGGAAGTACCCTGGCTGGTGTGTGTGCGGAAGTACCCTGGCTGGTGTGTGTGCGGAAGTACCCTGGCTGGAGTGTTCTTTCTTGAATTCTGTCGTGTTTCTCACCTTCTTTACCAAGGGGCTGGCACTAGAAGCTTTCTTTTGGCCCAAGGTGACTTATTTAGCAGTTGCAAGCACAAAAAACAATGGATTATTACGAAATTTATCGTGTGAATGTGTGGGGTGATGGTCACTCACCAAGAAACAATGCCACAATGACTTTGAATGGTGTATGTGGGAGCCTTAGTGTGCACGTGGCTGCTGGGAGGCTGCTTGGACGCATTTCGTATGACTGCCGAATTTTGAGGCAACTCAAAAAACGCGAGGTTATATTTTCACAAAAAAAGTTGCCGAAAGTTGAAATTCACGAAGAGCGGGGATCATGAAATTTGGGGGTCCACTGTATTCCAAACAATAACCTCTCCTCCCTCTCCCCTTCTTCCATACGCCAGCAAGTCTTCAATAAAGGCATGTAATAGTGATTTAAATGTTCATTTATCCATTAAAATTAGTCATTTATGTTTATTTCTCATTGTTTTCTGTATGTAAAACTATAGTTATTCTCTATAAAATGTATTTTTTGTTAATATTTTTGGGTGTCTGGAATGGATTAATTGGATTTACATAATTTATTATGGGAAATATTACTTCAGTTTTTGTCCATTTTGGATTTTGACCTTCTGGAATGGATTAAGGACGAAAACTGGGGTTCTGCAGTAATTCTTTTAGAAGCAAGGTTGCTAATGTTATACCTTGTTAACTCTATAGCAACTAAAATCATACAAGGCATGCCCAGAGACTAATTTTTAATAATAAAAAAATGTTCATAGGGCATTTTTTTGCAATAATATTGTATATTTGATCACCCATTAACCTTTGTTCTATTACAGTAGAACCCCTGTATCCACTGATTCAGTATCTGCAGTTTCAGTTACCCATGGTTTACTGTGGCCCAAAAATACCTCAATTTTGCACAAAGCATAAAAATAGAGAAGCTGGCAGTTCTTCAAAGACTAAGAGAAGCCGTGAAGGGCTTCCCATCAATGAAAAAGTGATAATTCTTCACTTATTGTGGATAATTTATCAATTAAACTTTATAATAGGTATGTATAGGACTTGTATATAGGGTTTTCTACTATCTACTGTTTGGGTATCCACAGCACATCCTTGGAATGTATCCCTCATGGATATGGGGGTCTTACTGTATTTGGCTTTCACCTATATCTATACTGTATCGAATTGTCCAAGTTTTTTTCCTCATCATGAAACAGCAGTTTGTTTTAAGACATGGGTTTAAAAACAATAACCTGTTGTCTGGTTAAGCTCCTGCTGGCCTACCATAGCTATTGTGGCTTTCAGTTTATTTCTGTAAGACTATTTTTGAAACTAACCATAGAATTTTGTTCAAAATATACACAATAAATTTCCCATTGTCTAATCTGTTTCCTTTCTGTTTAGCATTTCTTATGAATGTCAATACATAAACCATGTAATTGATATGTTAAGATATATTAATAAATCAAGTGTAGCTGTGAATACATATCTCCCTGCTATTCTTTCTTCCCTCCCTCCACCCCTGGTACTGTTGTATCAACCCAACTCAGTTTTGTCTGACTGCATGTTCATTTTCTTTTGGCTTGATGCATGACACTAATTTGAAAATGAACCATAGAATTTTGTTCAAAATATGTCTATCGGATTTCCATATTTGTTTTCTTCTTGAAGGCCTTTCCTATCACTGTTAATAGAAATCAATTTAGAGTGATATTTAACCCTTTGGGGGTTGAGAGCCTCGATCCTGAACCACCACTGGGGGATCAAAAAATATTTGAAAAAAAAAAATTATTTTTCTTACCAAAATCTTAAGATTATTTTTGTTAGTGTTTTAATAAAAAAAAATTTGCGATCAATACTTACTGAGATATAGAGGCGTGAAGTTGACAGCATGTGAGCCGCTTATGGCAACATCGCCGACTGCTGGTCAGGCGGTAATCATTTATTTTTTTTCTACTTTTTCATTTTATTTTTTAACATTTTATTTTTTCAAGTAACTTTTATGGCCTGTGAGACCAATATAAGCCATATTTTGTATACATTTACTCGTTGCATGCTACACAATAACCACACAAATATTGTCATTACATTGTTTACAAAACATGTTTACACAAACCAACAATAAAAAATGTTGTTTATTACTATTTTTCTATCATATATATACACATATAGAGTCAATGGACACGTTACTAGAACAGCTAAAGCTTCTGGACGCTTGGTGTTGTGTGTGGGTGGACTTGTGTCACAATGAGGCATTACCACCACTCGCTACCCTCAGTGACTTCCACAACAAACGTGCCTTCCTCTCAGCCCCACAACCCACATGGAAATAAGTCACTGTCTGACTTTTTTGGGTTATCCTGGGTCGTCCTTCCTACCTTCCTTCCTTCCCCCCTTCCTTCCTACCTGCCTTCCCTCCTTCCTTACTCTCATCTCTTCCTTCCTTCTGGTTTCCTGGGCATTGCTTTCAGTCACAAACTCCTCAGAACCATGAAATTCATCTTCACTGACACTTTCATCTGTGTTAGAACTGTCACTTGGGACAATATGATTCCCAGTTCGCTGGGAAGTGAGGAGTTTCTTACCGTGAGGCATGGTAAACAAGGTGTGCTGAAATGGCATTCCCACAATGCAATGTGGGTGCCTCGATTTTTTTTCTACTGTGCACACCACCACACAGACCCATTCTCTCACATGTAGGCCTACCAGCTTTCTCCCACTCGATCTGAAGGCGCTAGAGTTTACGCGTATTAGTACAGTGGAACCCCGCATAACGATCACCTCCGAATGCGACCAATTATGTAAGTGTATTTATGTAAGTGCGTTTGTACGTGTATGTTTGGGGGTCTGAAATGGACTAATCTACTTCACAATATTCCTTATGGGAACAAATTACGTCAGTACTGGCACCTGAACATACTTTTGGAGTGAAAAAATATCGTTAACCGGGGGTCCACTGTATATGACCGACCCTGGCTGTTATGACATACCTGTATGTGACCGACCCTCAAAGGGTTAAGGTGATGTACAACATCAAGCTGGGTGTCCGTTTTTTTTCTGACTTGACACAAAGCTCTCAAATTGAAAACAAAGGATTTTCTTCAAAAATGCTAGTGTCCTAAAGTCAGTTCCTGATCAGCCGGGCTGTGGCTCGTACGTTGGTTTGCATGCAGCCAGCAGCAACAGCCTGGTTGATCAGGCGCTGATCCACCAGGAGGCCTGGTCACAGACCGGGCCGCGGGGGCGTTGACCCCCGAAACTCTCTCCAGGTAAACTCCAGGTTACTCATGAGTGGCTATAAATCAGTTTAGAATACCATAATATTTAAAGAGACATTGCTAAAAAAAATAGTTTGCGTTTGTCAGCCATTAGTTGGTTTTATCACCCACTTAGCCTTTTTTATATCTGTCCTTTCCTTTTTTTTCTCTTCCTTAGCTAACATACTAAACACCTAAATAATTAATGCTAAAAAAAGTTATCAAGAACCCCTCACTGATATCAAGGAATGTTTCGTGAGGAGTGATATAAAGAAATGATCATTATCTGAGATTTTAAAAAAATCTGGTGCACCCTCTTTCCCTTCAGAGCTAGATACTTTGTGATTGACTCTGTGAGCATGCTGGTATCACAATTCAGATTACCCTGTGACTAACATCCCCATCCTTCCTTCAGAGTGCAGGCAATGCCCCTGCCACTTTCTGGACTCAAGGTCCAGCTAACTGGTTTCCCATGAATTCTTTTGTAAAAGTTACGTTGCTCACATCACAACAGCACACCCATTAAAAAGCATTTGTTTCCATTCACCCCTATCTAACATGCTCACACAAGCCTGCTGGATACTCAGTGCTCCTAAAACTTTTTTGTTTTTTTCCCCGTTCCAGTCATTTCTTGGATGACCTCTACCCCTCCTACCTTCTACCCCAGATTTTTACCCCCTCCCTGAGATTTTTACACCCACGCTCCTCTGTTAACCCTTAGAAGGTAACATGAAGAGCATGACTTAGAAAAAAAAAGTTTTTCTTTGTACATTTAGTAATTTATACAGGAGAAGGGGTTACTAGCCTCTTGCTCCCAGCATTTTAGTTGGCTCTTATAATATGCATGGCTTACATTTTATAAATATTTTTAACACACCCATAATTATGCAAAACATTTTGGGCAGATTAATTCTAGACCTTAAAAATCAGGATGGACATATTTATTTTTTTTTAACAAGTTGGCCATTTTCCACTGAGGCAGGGTGACCCAAAAAGAAAGAAAAACTCAGAAAGAAAGAAAAAAACTTTCATCATTCAACACTTTCACCATCACTCATACATAATCACCATCTGCAGAGGCACTCATATATGACAGTTTAAGCATCCTTCCAAACAGCCAATATCCCAGCTCCCTCCTTTAAAGTGCATGTATTGTACTTCCCATTTCCAGGGCTCAAGTCTGGCTAACTGGTTTTACTGAATCCCTTTACAAAATATTACCCTTCTCACACTCCAACAGCTCATTAGGTCCCCCAAAAAAACATTCATCTCCATTCACTCCTATCTAACACACTCACCCACGTTTGCTGGAAGTTCAAGCCCCCTCGCCCACAAGACCTTCTTTACCCCCTCCCAGCATTTTCGAGGATGGCCCCTACCACACCTTCCTTCCCCTAATGATTTGTATTCTCTCCAAGTCATTCTACTTCGTTCCATTCTCTCTAAATGACCAAACCACCTCAACAAACCCTCTTCACTCCTCTGACTAATACTTTTAGTAACTCCACACCTCCACCTAATTTCCACATTACGAATTCTCTGCATAATATTTACACCACACATAGCCATTAGACACATTTTCACGGCCTCCAGTCTCCTCCTTGCTGCAGCATTTACAACCAATGCTTCATATCCATATAAGAGTGTTGGTATCATTATACTTTCATACATTCCCTTCTTTGTCTCCAAGGATAACATTTTTTGTCTCCACAGATACCTCAATGCACCACTCACCTTTTTTCCTTTATCAGTTCTATGGTTAACTTTATCCTGCATAAACCCATCTGCTGACAAGTCAACTCCTAAATATCTGAACACATTCACTTCTTCCATACTCCTTCCCTCCAGTGTTATATCCATTTTTTCTTTATCTAAGTCATTTGATACCCTCATCACCTTACTCTTATCTATGTTCACTTCCAACTTTCTACCTTTACACACCCTCCCAAACTCACCACTAATCTTTGCAACTTTTCTTTAGAATCTCCCCAAAGCATAGTATCATCTGCAAAAAGTAACTGTTAACTCCCGTTTTGTATTTGATTCCCCATAATTTAATCCCACCCCTCTCCCCAACTCCATCGTTAAATGAGGAGAGGCTGTATACTGAGGTGCTGTATAGTCCTTGTGGCTTAGCGCTTCTTTTTGATTATAATAATAATAATGTATACTGAGGTACCACTGTATATTATCCTTACTCAGGCACACTACACTCCATGTTAATCTTAACTACTCCCTAGCTTTTGTAACCTACATAAATATATTATTTATCTCAGTTACTAAATGCTGTAAAGTATTTTTCCGAGGATAGTGAAGCTCAGGTTAGGGTGTGTAGGAGAGAGGGAGATTACTCCCCAGTAAAAGTAGGTCTCAGACAGGGATGTGTAATGTCACCATGGTTGTTTAACATATTTATAGATGGGGTTGTAAAAGAAGTAAATGCTACATTTACTCTGTCTGCAGTCTTCTTTGTCCTTCCCCAAGCTTCATGGCTTTGCATTTGGTGGGGTTAAATTCGAGGAACCAGTCACTGGACCATGTGTCCATCCTGTCCAGATTTCTTTGTAGTCCAGCCTGATCCTCATCTGATTTAATTCTCCTCATTAACTTCACATCATCTGCAAACTGGGCTACTTCTGACTATCCCTTCCATCATGTTATTCACATATACCAAAAATAGCACTGGTCCTAGGACTGACCCTTATGGAACCCCATTTGTCACAGGCACCCACTGTGAATCTTTGATACCTCATCATGTACCATGACTTGTTGTTGCCTTCCTGTCAGGTATTCTCTGATCCATTGCAGTGCCCTTCCTGTTACACTGGCCTGATCCTCTAGCTTTTGCACTAATCTCTTGTGAGGAGCTGTGTCAAAGGCCTTCTTGCAGTTCAAGAAAATGCAATCTACTCACCCCTCTCTCTCATGTCTTACTTCCGTAGTAGGTTTGTAACACAGGATTTGCCTTCCATGAATCTGTGCTGGTTGTCGTTTATAATACTGTTCTGTTCCAGGTGCTCCACCACTTTCCTCCTGATAATCTTCTCCATGACTTTGCATACTATACACATCAGTGACACTGGTCTATAGTTTAGTGCCTTGTTTCTGTCTCCTTTCTTAAAAATGGGACTACTTTTGCCTTCTTCCATACCTCAAGTGGTTGACCAGTTTCAATGGATGTGTTGAAAATTGTGGTTAGTGGCACACACAGCATCTCTGCTCCCTCTCTAAGGACCCATGGAGAGATGTTGTCTGGTCCCACTGCCTTTGAGGTTTCAAGGTCGCTTGGCAGTCGCCTTGGTTGTGTGTATTTCGTCCAACACTTGTTGGTATATCCCTTGTTGGTGTACCCCTGTGTTCTGTAAGTTGTGTGTAAGTTAAGGTGCAAGGAAGTTTGTGATCTTCTATGGAGGTTGAAAATTGTGTGGGTTAGAGTGGAGTGTGCGGTATTTAACCCTCTCAGGGTCCGTCCTGTAGATCTACGGCTTTATGGTGAGTGTCCAAACCGTAGATCTACGCCATGAGCTCAGCTCACTCTGATAAACTGTGAGTGGTACATTTGGGCCTAGATATGAGAGAATACATCTATGTGGTATGTGTGCACCACATAAAACAGATCCTTCAGCACACTGTGTATAATGAGAGAAAAAACTGAAATCATTATTTTTCGATTAAAACAGCAACTTTGCAGTGTTTTTTCGTATGTTTTTTATAGTTATATTTGCGATTTCTTGGTCTCATTTGATAGAATGGAAGACATATTACAGAAATAGAGATGATTTTGATTGGTTTTAGCACTGGAAATGGCTTGAAACTGAGCTCAAAGTAGCGGAAATGTTAAATTTTTGCCGATATTCAAGAGTAAACAAACGACCTCTCACGTCTAATACACATCAGCTGGTGGGTCTGGTGAATATTTATACAATTATTACAGTATGCAAAACAGTAAATCTTCTATTTTTTGTGTGAATAAAAATTCATTATGTGAATAAAAAATCAAAATGGAATTTATTTGTAAAGCAAACATAACTAATGAACAGGAATGCCTACATTGTGGACCTCTTTGTGTTAAATTGGCCAAATTATTTCCGATCACTTTATTTTGTAGTTGAAACAGTTGACTTGGCGAAATTGATAGAATAGAAGTAATACTAGTGAAATAGCTAAGAATTTGGTTGATTGGAATAATGTAATTGAAAATGGGAGTCAAAGTCGGCAAAATCGCCGATTCGTAAATATCGCTGACACATCAAAATTCGTAATTTCGTCAAGTACTTTTTGTTTGATTCTCTACGATTTCATAAGAAAAAATAACAAATTTTTTTATTGAAAATTCTTGGACACTGGTGCGTGACTCCAGATTTGGGCCTTGGACCCTGAAAGGGTTAAGGTTTGGTTTAGATGAATGGGAATTTTAATTGCTGTGCTTGTACTTGTTGCCTAATAGGCCAGTAGGCCAACTGAAGTGTTCCACTGTCTCTCAGTGGTAGGTAATTACCAGCATCAAGATTCCTTGATGCTGGTAAGGGGCTCTTGATCTAGGGAATTGGATCTGTGCTCCAGTTCCCTAAATTCATAATAATAATAATAATAATAATAATAAAAATAAAAATAATACTAATACAGTGGTCCCCTGACCTACGATATTAATCCGTTCCTGAGAGCCCATCGTAAAGCGAAATGATCGTAGGTTGAATTAATTTTCCCCATAAGAAATAATGGAAATCAAATTAATCCATGCAAGACACCCAAAAGTATGAAAAAAAATTTTTTTACTACATTAACCCTTTCAGGGTCGACAGGCTCTCTCCCAGACTTGTTATCAGGGTCGCCAAATTTTCAAAAAAATTTTTTTTATTTTTTCTTATGAAAAGATAGAGAATCTTCTCCCGATCATAATGACATCAAAAGTATGAAATTTGATGGAAAACTTACGGAATTATGCTCTCGCAAAGTTAGCGGTCTTGACGATGTTTATGCATCGGCGATTTTGCCCACTTTGAGCCTTATTTTCGGCCAATTCTAGTGTACTAGTCAACAAAAATCATAACTATTTTTCTAGAACTCCATTTTTTCTATCGAATGAGTACAAGAAACCACCCATTTACCAATTTCAACTATCCAATTAAGTGGTCAGAATTCAGCAATTTTGCCAATTTCACACAGATTTCAAAAGATGCCAATTTCCAAATAGGGTCCAGAATAAACAAGAAAGACATTCCTGGCACTAAAATAACATTTCCTCTGTTCATTAGTCACGTCCCCATGCCCCTCTTACATTCTTATGCTTTCCACTTTGAATTTTTATTCTCACAAAAAATAGATTTACTGTTATGCAGACTACTGCATTAGTGTAGAAATGGTATAAATAATATCAGCGCACTTGTGAAAGAATATTAGACTTGCCAGTTGATGTGTATAGGACGCTTAGCATGATTTGTTTACTTTTGAACTTTGGCAAAAATCGAAGATTTCTGCTACTTTGAGCACAATTTCAAGGTACTTTTCATTGTAAAACCTATCAAAATTGTCTCAGTTTCTGTAATACGCCTTCAATTCTATAAAATGAGACCAGGAAAACTAGAATACCATCATAAATACCATACGAAAATACAATGCAAAGTCGCTGTTTTAAACCAAAAACACTGTCAAAGTTTTTTTTTTTTTCTCATTACACACTGTGTGCTGCAGGATTTTTTTTATACTGCACACACTGACCACATAGACCAGTTATTTCATATGTAGGCCTACCAGCTTTCTCTCACTAGATTTGAGGGCACTAGAATTTAGACGTACTAGTACGTCAAAAACCCTGATGCGTAAGCCGTACTAGTATGTCAGAAACCCTGAAAGGGTTAAGTATACATTTTCCTACACACAAAAAGAAGGATACTTGCACAATAGTAGAGTAGTATATGCACAATATACATTGTGCATGTACTACTCTACTAAATGAAGAATAAATGACACTTGCCTTTATTGAAGATGCAGCAATGACTGATGAGACACTGCGTCCTGGGAGTGCCTTTTCCTCCTGAGTAATGTAGGTCCTGTTTGGCATTTTCTTCCAGAACAGGCCTTATCACACTGTATGCCACTACGATTCTTAAATCTCTCAAACCAACCTTTGCTGGTCTTAAATTCACCAATATGAGCACTAGTTCCAGGCATTTTTTCCTGTTCACCTGTGTGTTAGTTGACTGGTGTGGGTCGCATCCTGGGAGACAAGATTAAGGACCCCAATGGAAATAAGTTAGACAGTTGTGTAAGACAGGTATACAATACTGACAAGATGAAGTAAAGACACTTGTGCAACATCTGGTTATCTATATTGTAGACGTTTTGCCATCCAGTGGCTTTGTCAATACAGATTCTTGGACATAATTAGAAAACAGAAGAACTATATACAAAAGATGAGGTAATCAATCCCTCAGCCTTGGAGGTGGTGTTTAGAGCACCGTGGTTGTAGAGATTCTGAAGCACAGGCAAGGAGACTGGCGCTTATATAGGCGTCGGTGAATAGGGACGTGTAGCAGACGAGGGTATAGTCACTGGTAGGCGGGATTCCCCAGTGGAAGTAGGTCCTACCATAAAAAAATAATGGAAATCCAATTAATCCGTTCCAGACAACCAAGAGTATTAAACAAAAAAAAAAAATTCATGAAATATACATTTCCCTACAAAGAAAACAATGAAGCATACACAATAACTACATAAATAAATGCTAAAATGACACTTACCTTTATTGAAGAGTATTGATGAGTGATGAGACATTGTTTTTCTTCAACACTCTGGGATTTTCAGAGTGATGCATGAGTAAAGGCTTCATTTTGCAGTCTCCACTAGCATTACAACAAAACATGAGAGTTAGTCTTTTATAGGCTTGTGTCCTGGGAGTGCCTTTTCCTCCTGAGTAATGTAGGTCCTGTTTGGCATTTTCTTCCAGAACAGGCCTGTTTCGTCACAATTGAACACTTGTTGGGGGTTGGAATTTTTCAACTTCGCCATGCCTTATCACACTGTCTGCCACTATGATTCTGAAATCTCTCAAACCAACCTTGCTGGCCTTAAATTCACCAATATGAGCACTAGTTCCAGGCATTTTTTCCTGTTCACCTGGGTGTTAGTTGACTGGTATGGGTCACATCCTGGGGGACAAGATTAGGGACCCCAATGGAAATAAGTTAGACAGTCCTCGATGATGCACTGACTTTCTTGGGTTATCCTGGGTGGCTAACCCTCTGGGGTTAATTGTTTCTCGGTAATTGTTTCTCGTTAAGCCACACCAACAAAACTCTCTCCACATCTTCGAGTAGTACAGCTGACGGTGGTGCAGCAGCAGCTGACGGTGGTGCAGCAACAGTTGACAGTGGTGCAGCAGCAGCTGACCATGGTACACCAGCAGCTGATGGTGGTGCAGCAGCAGCTGACGGTAGTGCAGCATTATCAGCAGCTGACCATAGTACAGCAGCAGCTGACGGTGGTGCAGTAGCAGCTGACCATGGTACGATAGTATTTCTCACCCTTTTTTACCACAGGGTTGGCACTGGAAGCTTTCTTTGGTGGCTTATTTAGCAGTTACAAGCACTAAAAACAATGGAATAATACAAAATGTATCGCATATATGTGTGGAACCATCTGCCCTGGCTTGTAAACAATAGGACGCTAGCTGAAGGCAGGGCAGCTGAGGCGCTCAGGTTGGCTGACGCGTTCGGGATGAATGTTGTTACCCGAGTTTTTCACTGTTGGTCGAGCCAATACTTTTACGCAGAAACGCATCATTAGGCAGTTTTATCGTTAGATGATGCCAACATTGGTCGAGGGTCCACTGTAATTAATAATAATAATAATAAAGAATTACTTCGGAATGCTGCCACTAGGTGGCACAATGAATGCCAAAACATCCGGTAGGCAATGCACCAGATTACCTTGCTGTGGGAGGATTTCTCTCGTGCTTGTTTGCATTTTTCTACAGTAATTTGGCCAAATTTTTTTTTTCTAACCATGGGTCCTAAGAAAATAAGTGCAAAGGACAGTGCTGAGAAGAAAAAGAGGATGATGTCTATTGAATTAAATCATGAAATCACAGATAAACATAAGCAAGGTGTATGAGTTGTGGACTTAGGGAGGCAATACCAGTGTAGTACATCTACGACATGGATGATACTAAAGCAGCAGTTAAGTTCAGTGATAAAACAAAACAAATTGTATCAGTTAAGTTCAGCGATGAAGTGTAGCATTAACAGTGTAGCAAGTAAGTTAAGCAATTAAGCAATAGAAAAAGGACATGTACATCCTGAAGTCTACTCAACAGTCTTTTATCTACCAATACATAATCCAACAAACTACTGTCATTTTGCCCTACATCATATCTTGTATACTTATTTATTCTCTTTTTCTTAAAATATGTATTACCTATAACTAAACCCCTTTCTATACAAAGTTCAATCAAAGGGCTCCCATTATCATTTACACCTGGCACTCCAAACTTACCTACCACACCCTCTCTAAAAGTTTCTCCTACTTTAGCATTCAGGTCCCCTACCACAATTACTCTCTCACTTGGTTGAAAGGCTCCTATACATTCACTTAACATCTCCCAAAATCTCTCTCTCTCCTCTGCATTCCTCTCTTCTCCAGGTGCATACACACTTATTATGACCCACTTTTCGCATCCAACCTTTACTTTAATCCACATAATTCTTGAATTTACACATTCATATTCTCTTTTCTCCTTCCATAACTGATCCTTCAACATTACTGCTACCCCTTCCTTTGCTCTAACTCTCTCAGATACTCCAGATTTAATCCCATTTATTTCCCCCAACCGAAACTCCCCTACCCCCTTCTTCTTTGTTTCGCTTAGGGCCAGGACATCCAACTTCTTTTCATTCATAACATCAGCAATCATCTGTTTCTTGTCATCCGCACTACATCCATGCACATTCAAGCATCCCAGTTTTATAAAGTTTTTCTTCTTCTCTTTTTTAGTAAATGTCTACAGGAGAAGGGGTTACTAGCCCATTGCTCCCAGCATTTTAGTCGCCTCATACGACACGCATGGCTTACGGAGAAAAGATTCTTTTCCACTTCCCCATGGACAATAGAAGAAATAAAGAGGAACAAGAGCTATTTAGAAAAAGGAGAAAAAACCTAGATGTATGTATATATATATGTGCATGTGCGTGTCTGTGAAGTGTAAGTAGGAGTAGCAAGATATCCCTGTTATCTAGCGTGTTTATGAGACAGAAAAAGAAACCAGCAATCCTACCATCATGCAAAACAGTTACAGGTTTCTGTTTCACAGTCATCTGGCAGGACGGTAGCACTTCCCTGGGTGGTTGCTGTCTACCAACCTACTACCTATGAACACTGACAAAACCTACTATATTATGTTTGTTAGCAGAGCAGGTATGGCGCAACTTAACATTAAGATCGACAACACTCTAATTGCCAGACATAATGAGGGCAAATTCCTAGGCCTATACCTCGACAACAACCTGAATTTCAGCACCCATATCCAAAACATAGCAAAAAAAGTATCCAAAACAGTTGGGATCCTCTCCAAAATAAGATACTACGTGCCACAAAATGCCCTTCTCACACTGTACCATTCACTCATTTATCCATACCTCACCTATGCTATTTGGGCCTGGGGATCAACTACAGCAACACACCTAAAGCCAATAATAACCCAACAAAAAGCCACAGTAAGAATAATCACTAAATCCCATCCCTGGCAAAACACCCCCCCACTCTTCATAGATCTAAACTTACTCCCTGTTCAGAACATCCACACTTACTACTGTGCAATCTACAATTACAGGACCTTAAATTCCAATATTAACCTTGACCTAAAACGCTTTCTTGATAGTTGTGACAGGACCCGCAGGCTTAACACCAGACACAAACATCTCTATGACATTCCCTGTGTCTGACTAAACCTTTACAAAAATTCAATGTATGTCAAAGGCCCTAAAATCTGGAACACCCTACCTAAAAACTCTAGAACTGCAGACACATTCATCACCTTCAAAACTACCATTAGAAAACATCTTATCTCCCAGATACACCCCGTCAACTAACTACATAAAAACCACCTGGTGGTTCACACTTACACTTTCACTCACTCACCCATTTGACCATAAACACAGAAATACGAATCTTAATCTTAAAATAATGATTCCTAACTAGTCATAAGTTTGCCTGTGATACTCCAATATAGAAACTATGTATTGTGCCAAAACAAAAGCATTCACATTGCTAAACTCACAAACTAGTATTTAGTCACTTAGTATTTAGTCAACCTACTCCATAATTTGTAATAATTTAGGGCTAAGAATAAATCTAAGTTTGCCCAAAATGCCTAGCCATGCTAAGTGTCCTAGTGGCCCCCTCTGTAATTAGTATTTTATTACATGTAAACCACACAATAGCCAAAATCTGTAAACCCCACATTGTAATCCTTATAGAGAATAAACTTGATTGATTGATTGATTGATTAGTGCTTTATAATATATTTGTCATTCTTTTCTGTATGTAAATCTGTATTTCATCTCTTAAAAATAATTTTTTGTTAATACATTTGGGAGTTTGAAATGGATTAATTGGATTTACATTATTTCTTACGGGGGAAAATGGTTTCAGTTGTCGTCAGTTTCGCATTTCGTCGGACTCTTTGGAACGGATTAATGATGAAAAGGGAGGGTCCACTGTATTACTTAGGCTTTTGGCCTTTTTGGATTTAGGCCGACCTTCTGGAACGGATTACGGCCGAAATCCAGGGTTCCACTGTATATGTTTTTGTGTTAATTATATTGTTTATGTCATATTAGATGAATTTTAATAGACAAATAAGCTGTAAAGTTGATATTAGCATCATATTCAAGTATTCTGTCCTGCCTCCAGAGAGCAGGAATTCCACTGGAATGGATTAATGGCATTTCAATTAATTTAAATGAGGAAAATTTATTTGATATACAGTAGACCGTCGTTTAACCCATAAACGGCCCAAACGTATATACAGTGAACCCCCGCTTAACGATCACCTCCTAATGTGACCAATTATGTAAGTGTATTTATATAAGTGCGTTTGTACGTGTATGTTTGGGGGTCTGAAATGGACTAATCTACTTCACAATATTCCTTATGGGAACAAATTCGGTCAGTACTGGCACCTGAACATACTTCTGGAATGAAAAAATATCGTTAATCGGGGGTCCACTGTATACGTTTTTTCAACATTTGAAAGTATGTAAAAAAGTAGATCTTCTTTTTGCTTTTTACATTTGAAAATGTGTAAACAAACTTTGATCTATCTTTTTTTTTTTTTGTTATATTTGAAAATATGTAAAAAAAAGTAGATCTACTTTTGTAGCACTACACATGTGAACGTAGATCTGCTTGGATCGTTTACGGGTTAACACGGTAGTTACATTCCTGAAAACACTGCGTTAGACAAACTGAAGAACTTATGGGAAAAATAGGGTTACATTCCTTGGAGCCCCCAAAAACCCAAACAACTTTTTTTTAGAGCAACAGATCTTACAAAAATAAAAGTGCATATGTAATTGTAGTTCATTGTTGTGATATATTACTGCTTAAGACTACAAATGCAATAGAAATAATAGTATTTCTTACCTTAAATTGTGGGTGATGGTGTTTGTGGATGATTGTGAAGAGAGTTGATATGCATGGTGTGGCCCTACTGGGCTGAGGTGGATAGTTGTTGGTTGTTGGCAGAAGTGGATGGTAGAGGTTCTGGTACTAAAGTTGATGGTTGTATGGGAGTGTACATAAATTCTGTAATAGATCTTTGGGCTCTTTTACCCTCCAATACATTATACAGCTGATGGTGAGGCATCGTCAGCTGGTCTAGGCTATTTCAAAGCACTGCTTCTAGATTTGTTATTGCATAATTATACTATTACTATCAATAAATAATATCTACCTATCATATTTATTATAGAATAATATTAGGTATAACATAAATAACGTAGAAGCATGATCAAGATGCACAAATTAAAACTGACATATAGAGAGGTTTTGAAGGGTATGCGGGGCTATGAGAGGGAGAAGGCACAAGCAGTGTCTCTCAGTAACTCATGGATCACCGTGACGTGTGGATGTGTGACCTCAAGTAATAGTATTATTATACAAAGTAATAGTATTATTATACAAAGTATTGTATAATAATACTATTACTATCAATAAAGGTTATCTACCTATCATATTTATTCCAGAATAATATTAGGTATAACATAATGTAGAAGCATGATAAAAACACATAAAAACTGACATATAGTGAGGTATTGAAGGGTGGGTGAGGCTATGAGTAACTGTGAGACACGAGCAGTGTCTCACAGTTACTCATGGACCACCATGGTGTGTGGAGGTGTGAGGTCACGGCACTATAAAATATTGTATAGTAATACTATTACTATCAATAAGTTATCTACCTATCATATTTATTCCAGAAAAATATTAGGTATAACATAACATAGAAGCATGATCAAGACGCCCAAATTAATAAAAAACTGACATTATCGAGAGGTATTGAAGGTTGGAGGGCGGGGAGGGATAAAAAAAAAAAGTGACCATAACTATTACAGAAAATGTTATGCGCAATGCGTTTAACAGCCTGTGCTAAACATACACTCTTTTTCAGGCATTCCTTCCTTATCACACACTGCTTTAAACAACTGTAAGGCCTTTTCCCTAATTAAGATGAAATTAAGTGGTGCACCTTTGTTTTTTGTTTGATCCACTCAAGCAACAAGTTTTCATTGAGTTATTCAGTAAAGTCAGTAAGTCATTCAGTCAAGTCAGTAAGTTATTCAGTCAAGTCAATACGTAAAGAAACACAGTGAGCTTCCCGAGTGCCGTCCTAGAAACGTATGAACTAAACTGAAGGCTGGGAGGGTGGTGTGGGTGGCTGAGGGTGGCAAGGGATGATGGTAGGTCTCCCCCATTGACTCAATGGTGCAACCGACAGACCATCCCGCCCGGCGGGCAACTGTGCACTCAAAATTTTTTCCCCTCCCCCAACCATGTTACACTAATTTTATGAAGTGTTAAACAAAAATATGCCGCAATTCTTCAGTCATGCTATAACCAAAGCGTGCGAGACAAAACCGTGTTAAACAATAGTCTACTGTATGTACGAGCAAATTGAGTTACGAGTTAGGTCATGGAACGGGTTAAACTCATAAGTCAAGGTATATGAATTATTATTATTATAATCAAAAAGAAGCGCTAAGCCACAAGGGCTATACAGCGCTGTAGGGTAGGGAAGGAAGCGAGGGTATTGGGCGGCAGAAGGGAGGAGGGATGATCAGTAGGTTACAGAAAAGAGCGGGGCAGGGGATAGTACGGGGGTAGAGGGTAGCAAGAGATTGAGGTAGAAAGGGCTGAAGGTATCAGAATTTGTGAAGTAAGTCAGTTGTTGTCAAACGTCAATGAGACAGTCCGGATGAAAGGTGAGTCCATCAGCGAGAAGGGAAGGTAAAGAGAGAGCAGCGGAGCGAAGACGACGACGGAGGTAAATTCTGTGTGCTAGTTGATAAAGTGGGCAGTCCAACAGAATGTGACTGACTGATAATGGAGCCTGGCAATTCTCACAGAGAGGAGCAGGGCGCCTCTCCATGAGATATCCATGAGTAAGACGAGTATGGCCAATGCGAAGACGGTGATAAGAATATAAGACGGTGATAAGAAGACGGCCAGTAACCTATACTCGGTTTAATAGATTGAAGTTTGTTACCGAGCATAGTAGACCAATGTTGTTGCCAGCGGGTGTGAAGGTGGGAAGATATTGCAGCAAAACAGTCCGTAAATGGAATACCTCTATATGAAACTGGTAGGTCATGTACTGCTGACCGCGCAGCAGTGTCTGGCTGTTCATTGCCCTGTACATCAACATGACCAGGGACCCAACAAAAAACAATATCTTTATGCTTGGTAAAGATGCGGCGTAGCCAAAGTTGGATACGGAGGACTAAGGGGTGAGGTGTATCAAATTTCTGTATAGCCTGTAAAGCACTAAGGGAGTCTGAGACAACAACAAATGATGACACAGGCGTAGATGCAATACGGATAAGTGCTGCAAGGATGGCATACAATTCAGCAGTAAAAATACTAGCCGAAGATAGTAAATGCCCTCATACGACTCTGTCCGGAAACACTGCTGCGAATCCTACGCCGTCAGAAGACTTAGAGCCATCTGTGTACACAGCAATGGCATGAGAATGAGAGTGGAAGTGGTCAAGAAAAAGAGAGCGGGAAGCGACCATAGACAGTTGGGCTTTTGAGCAAGGGAGAGAGAAAGAACAGACTCGAACAGCTGGAACTTCCCAGGGGGGTAGGGAAAAGTGAGATGCTACATGAACATAGAAAGGTGGTAATTGAAGAGAAGACAAGAGCGAATGAAGGCGAAGAGAGAAGGAACGGAGTAAACAGGGGCGGCGAACAAATAAAGAATGTCTACTAATATCAGTGACCATTCTATAAATGGAAGGATTGCGGAGATCATGAGAGCGTACATAGTAGCGAAGGCAATGGGCATCACGGCGATCGGATAAGGATGGAACGTTCGCTTCTGCATAGAGGCTCTCAACAGGGGAAGAGCGAAAAGCACCAAGGCATAAACGTAATCCTTGGTGATGAATGGGGTTAAGACTAGAGAGAGTAGCAGGAGATGCCGCTGAATAGATCTGGTCACCATAATCAAGTTTCGATAAAATGAGGGTGGAATGTAGGCGAAGGAGGGTTCGACGATCAGCTCCCCATGAAAGATGAGCAAGGATTTTAAGAAGGTTCAGCCGGCTGTGACAAGTTGCCTTCAGAGAGGTAATGTGAGGTTTCCAGGATAACCTACGGTCAAAGAGGAGGCCCAGAAACTTGACTGTATCACGTTCAGGGATACGGGAGCCATAGAGGTAGAAAGGATGATCGGAGATGACAGAGCGTCTAGTGAAAGTAATTTGGTGGGTTTTAGTGCTGGAAAATTTAAACCCATGTGTGGTGGCCCAATTGAAAACACTGTAGACCGCATGCTGGAGAGAAACTGTAATGAGGTGACAGTCAGCGCCTGCACAGGCAATAGCGAAGTCATCAACATAGAGTGATGACCAAATATTTGATGGAAGACTAGAGGCCAAATCATTAATAGCAACTAGAAAAAGTGTTGTGCTCAGAACACATCCCTGGGGGACACCTTCAGCTTGGATAAAGTCCGGGGAGAGCACATTATTAACCCGAACACGGAAATGTCTATCAGTTAAAAAGTTCTTAAGGAAGGATGGTAGATTACCTCGGAGGCCTAAGGAGTGGGCTTGGGCCAAAATATTATACCTCCAAGTTGTGTCATATGCCTTCTCAAGGTCAAAAAATATGGCAATAACTGAGTGGTTATTCACAAAGGCATTACGAACATACGTATCCAAGCGTAGCAAGGGGTCTATGGTAGAACGTCCCTTACGAAAGCCATATTGACGAGTGGAGAGACTGTCGTGTGTCTCTAAATACCACACTAAACGTCTATTTACCAGGCTTTCCCTCACTTTGCAAACTGCACTGGTAAGAGCAATGGGACGATAGTGGGAGGCTTCATGTCCCGTAGTGCCTGGTTTGCGGAAAGGAAGAACAATGCCAGATTTCCACAGCTGTGGAAGAACTCCTTGTGACCAAATAAGATTGAAAAGGCATAATAGGACTGCAAGGGCTGACTGATGTAAATGTTGTAGCATACGAATATGAATGTCGTCGGGCCCAGCTGCCGATGATCTGCAAGCTGAGAGTGTTGCCTCCAGTTCTTGAAGTGTAAAAGGCACATTATACTGTTCTTCTCTGAGAGAAGAAAAGTCCAAGGGTGCTAACTCTCTGGCAGACTTTGAGGAAAGAAATGAGGGGCATAGATGGAACCCCTGAGAAATACGGACCAGATGATTGCCAATTTCATTGGCAACATCTAGTGGGTTTGCTATATCAACACCGGCAACCCGCAGAACAGGAGCCGGGTCAGGAGAATATTTACCACTCGGTTTTCGTACTTTTTCCAGACTGCACTCATAGAGGAAGCAGAGGTGATAGTGGAGACATAATCTCGCCAGCAAGTGCATTTAGCATCACGGATGACACGGAGAGCGATGGCACGCTTCTGCTTAAAATCAAGAAGTCTCTCCGTGGTTCTGTTGTACCAGTACCTGCCCCATGAAGTGCGTTTCAAATGTACTGCACGAGCACAAGCAGGAGACTAAGGCACGCATTTCTGAGAATGCCTGCCCGAAGTTTGGGGTATAGAATGAGAAGCTGCGGTTAAAACGGAGGACGAGAAGAAGTGTAAAAGTTCATCAATGGAGGACGAAGAAGGAACCTCACTAAAAACAGTTACTTGTGAGTAAAGGTTCCAATTTGCCTGATCAAATTGCCAGCGTGGGTTACGAAGAGGTGGTGAATATGAAGGGGAAGAAAGAATGATTGGGAAATGATCGCTGTCATGTAAATCCGGGAGAACAGACCAGGTGAAGTCTAATGCGGCGGAGGAAGAGCAGACTGAGAGATCAATGCAAGAGAGAGTGTGAGTCCGAGGATCAAAATGGGTGCGAGTACCTGTATTTAAAACATGGAGGGGGTGGGTGGCAAGAAAAGCCTCGTAACTGAATGCCACGGGAATCACAGTGAGACCCCCTCCCAGAGGAAATGACGGGCATTAAAATCGCCAAGTAACAGAATCGGCGGTGGTAATGACGAAACAAGGCAATATCCGGAATAGATAATGCCCGAGAAGGAGAGAGATATAAAGAACAGAGCGTATACCACCTATGCAAGTGGATACGGGCTGCTGTGTAATGCAGTGAAGTACGAACAAATAGCTGATGGTACGGAATATCAGTGCGTAGAAGAAGGGCACTTTCATTAAAGGTCCCATCAGGAAATGGATCTGAAGAATACAATAAATTATAGCCTGAGATGGGAGAGATAACAGCAGTGTGTAATTTTGGTTCCTGTAAGCAAATACCAACAGGGGAAAACTGGGAGAGTAACATCTGAAGCTCACCCCGATTACCCCTGAGGCCGCGTATATTCCACTGTAAATAGGCCATGATTGGCAATGATAAAGATACTTGAAATCCGCAGGTAAGGGTTCCTACGGACTAGAGGGGTTACAAAAGTCCACATGCAGAGGCAGCGGAAAACGTTCAAGCAGCGAAGGAATGGTGCGCTGTGAAGAAGGGAGTTGCGCAGATGGAGGAGAGGAGAGAGAATGAACAGAGGGTGGATCAGTGTCCATTGATGGTTTGGTCTCTGCAATATACATGTATTCAGAGATTGCTTTAAGTGTTTCGGAATTCAGAGACGTCGTATGGGAGACAATATTGGAGATGGTAGGGGGAGGATGAGTAAAGATTGGAACTGTAATGGACTGTACCAAGGTAGGGGGGGGCGAAAGGGTGGAGGGAACTGGAGAAGAAGCGTGGAAGGGGACAGAAGAGGCAGAAACCTGGGAGGTGGCAGAAGAGGAAGAAACTTGGGAGGGAACAGGGAAGGTAGGTATAGTACGAGGAGGAGGGTGAACCTCTACACTTGTAACAGAGCCAGTGAGAGGGGAAGAACCCAGTACAGAGACAGGGAAGGTAAAATGAGGAGGTGGAAGAAGGGAAGGAGGGGTTAAAGGACCTTTTTTTGACTTCTGAGAAGTAGAGGGACGATTGGGGGGAGGTGTCGTACGAGGTCTCGTCGATACTGAGGCTTGTGAGGGAGAACACCAAGAAGCGAGAACAGGCTGAGGCGTTGAAGTAGGGACGTCTGAGCCTAGGACAGCAAAAGAATTAGATACAGGCGTGACTGTGGGAGAGGTAACCACAGAGGAGGTTGCAGAAGATGGGACCCCAGAAGTGGGGGGACGTTTTGAAACACGGGAATAAGAAACACGAGGTAGTCTCCCTTGGATGCGGAGATGAGAAACTGCCATGGCATAAGGGAGACCTTCTGCCTCTTTGAGGTAACGTATTTCCCGCTCATTTAAGTAGACTTGGCAACGGTGAGAGTACGAAGGGTGAGCTTCATGACAATTAAGGCAAGAGGGAGGTCGATTGCAAGACGTATTAGAATGGTCATCGACACCACTGACTGGGCATTCGGCTATGGATCTGCAATATTTCGCTGGATGGCCAAATCGCCAGCAATTTCTACACTGTTGCTGTGTAGGGATCACCTTTCGAACTTGTAACCGATGTCCTGCTACATAAACTGAGGATGGGAGTTCACGGCTGTCAAAAGTTAAATGAGCCACATTGCTAGGGTATCGTCTCCGCCCATGGGCAGGAAGAACATAAGTGTCTACCTTGAGGATTGGGAGATCTTGGAGTTCAAGCTGTTCAAGAATGTCATTGCCACATGTCTGGAAATTTTGTTGAACTATGGTATGGGGCAGAATGACGGTACCACTACAAGAATTGAGGGAATGATGTTTTTCAGTAGTGACAGGAACAGTATCTATATGGGAAAGAAGAGAAAGATCATGAGCTTGGGTAGCATTCTGTACCGTGATGATGTGCGTACCGCTCTTAAGAGCATGAAAAGAAATATCTTTACCAACATGGCGTAGGAGTGCCTTGCCAATACTGTGGTCGGAAAGATAGGCGGTAGAGGAAGTCGGTCGTAAAGTGAAGAATTTAGTCCATTGTGCAGTCTGAAACTGAGCTTGGAAAGGGAGTGCAAGATGTGTCGATCTTTTCTGAGAAGAACGAGAAGGTGGAGAAGTATCATCAGCAGGTAATTGTCGTTGGCGTTTAGGGTTGGGACCAGAGTTGGTCTGACGTGGAATGGGCCGGTGATTTGAAAATTGCCGCACCGTAGAGGGAGAGGCTGGAAGCATAGTCAAAGGAGAGCGGAGGTCAGGTAAATCAAAGGAGTCAGTCGAGACCTCAGTACCTGAAGCGGGTGAGGAAACAGCACCGGCAAGAGGTGCAGAGGCATGAGGAGTGTCCAAAGAGTGGTCCAAAGACGAGGCGGGGTCAGAACGGGGTGCGGTATCAAGAAGGGGCCCGGGGGTACCAGGTTCATGGATTGGGTTCTCCATGGTTAGGTTACTTCTTTCTTTTTTGTTTTTAAGAAAAAAGAAGAAAGAAAAAAAGAATAAAAAAAGGGGGGGACCGGGAAGGGATAGTTCCTAGGAGGAATGAAAGGGCCAGAAATCTCCCTCCTCGTCCAAGAGGACCTCAGCACCGCAAGTAGTGTAGATGCAGCATGGAACGCGTGCCATGCCCTACCCATCATGCCAGTAAACCAGCAATCCGGGATAGCAACCTCACATCTGCCAAGCTACCTCGGTGGACAAAAGAGAGGGCGGCCGGATATCCGCCACAAAGCATACCTCCTTCGGCCACGATCCCCGGAATCCAAAAGGTGGCTTCCAGAGATACACCCGTCGCCCGAAAGACACCCAAAGCCACTCTCCAGGATACCGGAGAGGGATCGGGACATCCCCAGGCGATCCAGATTCCACGGCAAACTACGCCACCGCTAAGAACCTCAACGGAATGGGATGGACCCAGGTACCCTTTCCCCTACCTAGGAACTAGTGTGCCTGTGGGAAAAATCCCAAAGGCCAAAAAGAGGAAGGGCAAAAGGGAGGGGGGAGGAGGAAATGGAAAAGGGGAGGATGGGATAGGGAAGGGGGGATTGGGGAGTAATTAGGTTCGGTCTGAGGAAGGAGACCGACAGGTCTAATTCCTCAGACCAAGAGCCTCTTCACCACGCCAAGGAGCCCCCCTTGAAGAGGCACTGTATATGAAAGAGCTTGTTAACTGCACGTGTGTGTGTATGCACACACAAAGGCACCTGGCCCTGCATCTAAATTTGCCACTTGGAAGATTCACTCCCTTCTTGTCCCTGTCATTCCTGCTCTTGAAACTATGTATGGAGCCAGCCTCCACCTCTATCAAGATCATTCCTCTTCACAGCCACTCTGAGACTGAAGAAATACTTCCTAATATTCCTGTAGCTCATTTATGTCTGTAACATCCAGTTGTGTTCTGGAATACCTGTTGCCTACTTCGAATAGCTTATCTCCTCTGGTCCTTATGTCCTCCAGTGTCATTAATCTTGCCTCAGCTCATGTCCCTTCGTTCTGGAACATACCTTGTTGCATACTGCTGCACTTTAGAATTTCATAACACGTTTTATCAAGTGTGGACTCCATGTCAGTTCTACAAACTCCAGGATGGACCCAACATGTCATATAAAGAGCCTGGAATAACTTTGTTGAGATTCCTGAAGGCCACTCTTAGATTTACCAGGCAAGCATTACCTGTAAATAGTATTCAGTTGATGTGAGTTATGGTGACAGGCTAGGCATTATGCTTAGATTTAGGTCTTTCTATTTGAGCAAGGTTTGCAGCTTCTTTCATCCAAGTCTCTGCTCTGTGTCCAGTTCTTCTGGCCACTTCCCCAACCTTCATAACCTTGAATTTACTATATATTTTTTATGTGAGTGTGTGCATGTATATTTACTATTTTTAATAATTTTTATCTACTTTTTTCCAGGTTGGGTCAGAGCAAGTTTGCAAGTTTGTATTTTTTTACTTGATAACTCAGGGTATGAAGGTGTTCAGTTCAGGAACAAAATATAAGATTACAGAGGTTTTTATTACACGAACAAGACTATTTGAGAGATTAATTAGGAGCTTAGAATCAGAACATGACAAAATATAATGTTTTAAGTTGTTCAGTACAGGAGTATCACAGGATAGATTGTTGAGGTTTTCAGTACAGGAGTATTACAGGATTGATTATTGAAGTGTTCAACACAGGAGTGTCAAAGGAACAATTATTGAAGTGTTCAGTACAAGATTGTCAAAGGATCGATTACTGAAGTGTTCAGCACAGGAGTGTCCAAGGATCGATTATTGAAGTATTCAGTACAGGAGTGTCACAGGATACATCATTGAAGTATTCAGTACAGGAGTATCACAGGATACACTATTGAAGTACCTGTGTTCAGTACATGAGAATCAAAGGATCGATTATTAAAGCGTCAGTTACTGGAGCTTCACAGGATACATAATTGAAGTATTCAGTACAAGAGTAATCACACAGGAATATTTTTTTTGTGGAGTTTAATACAGAACTATTTAACTTACTGTCATTATGTACAAATTCTTATTCTTGAATTACACTTGCATTGTCAGTTAAACATGTTATAAGTGAATAATTGTTTTATAATAACTGAAGAATATATGTTATCTGGAATCTCTAATATTATATAGGTGGTTATGTATACAGGTTGGCCATTACTAATCCGGCAATCAGTTATTCAGCTCCATCAATAATCCGGCACTAATTTCAGCTAGAATAATTTCAAATTTCCGGGGTCACCACACAAACTTGCTGCTACTGTTTGGTGGCGCTACTTGCTGCACGAGTCATTTCAGTTTGTTTTTCTCCATTTATTATTATAACCTGCTCACTTTTAGCCCTAGCCATGGTTCCAGTGAATGAAAAAAATGCTTCTCATTGTGTAAAGCACCTATGCAGTACATTGTCCATAAAAGATAAGGTGACTTTGAAGCCACTGTCGGTTGCCATGAGCTCCTGAGTCTCATGATGTCAACACAACTATGGCTTATTTAGCTATCACAATTGATCTAATATGAGATAATAAACAATATAAATAGCATAAAACCATGGTAAATACTCCAGAATGAATAATATTTGGCATAATACCAAGCTGTCTGATGGAGGTATGAAGTTACCTCTATAGAATATGGGGTAAAAGTACCATCCTCCTATCCTTGTCTTGGGGGCTTATATTAGACAAAAATGTAGTGTAGTACAGGGCTAACCATGATATACACATTTTCGTTGATTATCTCGGAAGTAGGTTATTCATTTATATCTTGACATACCCCCTGAAGTGAGGTTCCTTGATGCTGGTGAGGGACTCTTGATGTAGGGAATTGGTTCTGTGCTCCAGTTCCCTGAATTAAGCCTGAATGCCTTCCATCCCCTCCCCTCCATAAGCGCTGTATAATCCTATGGGTTTGGCTCTTCCCATTATAATAAATAATAATAATTAATAATAATAATAATAATAATAATATCATAACATAGTGGCATTAATTTTTTTTTTGAAAATTCTTGGACACTGGTGCGTGACTCCAGATTTGGGCCTTGGACCCTGAAAGGGTTAATAATGATAGGAATGCAATGAATTTCACAGACAACATAAAAGGACCCCAATGGAAATAAGTCACTGACTTTTTTGGGTTATCCTAGGTTCTCTACATACATCTCTGTATTTGTTGGGCTGTCTTATTGAAACTTGGGAATGTATGATGGAGAGATGGTTCTTAATGTGCACCAAAATTGAAAGAAATCAGACGATAAATGATGGCATTCACTTCCCAGCTATTAGCCGCCCCTTAGCGGTATAATTTTTTTATGGTTTTTATGGTTGTATTCTTGTTTTTTTAGGTTTCATTCCTCTTCAAGGGGGGCTCCTTGGCGTGGTGAAGAGGCTCTTGGTCTGAGGAATTAGACCTGCCGGTCTCCTTCCTCAGACCAAACCTAATTACCCCCCAATCCCCCCTTCCCTATCCCATCCTCCCCATCCTCCCCTTTTTCCTTCCTCCTCCTCTCCACCCCTCCCTTTTGCCCTTCCTTTTTGGCCTTTGGGATTTTTTCCCACAGGCGTGCTA
Source organism: Cherax quadricarinatus (assembly GCF_038502225.1). Lineage (NCBI taxonomy): Eukaryota > Metazoa > Arthropoda > Malacostraca > Decapoda > Parastacidae > Cherax > Cherax quadricarinatus. The sequence continues at coordinate 26,691,821 of NC_091329.1, forward strand.
GTTCCTAGGTAGGGGAAAGGGTACCGGGGTCCATCCCATTCCGTTGAGGTTCTTGGCGGTGGTGTAGTTTGCCGTGGAATCTGGATCGCCTGGGGATGTCCCAATCCCTCTCCGGTATCCCAGAGGGTGGCTTTGGATGTCTTTCGGGCGATGGGTGAATCTCTGGAAGCCACCTTTTGGATTCCGGGGGTGGTGGTCGAAGGCGGTATGCTTTGTGGCGGACTGCCCTCTCTTTTGTCCACCGAGGTAGCTCGGCAGATGTGAGGTTGCTATCCTGGATTGCTGGTTTACTGGCATGATGGGTAGGGTATGGCACAGGTTCCATGCTGCATCTGCGCTACTTGCTGTGCTGAGGTCCTCTTGGGCGCGAAGGGAGATTTCTGGCCCTTTCATTCCTCTTTTTTTTTCTTAAAAACAAAAAGAAAAAAGTAACCTAACCATGGCGTATCCGATCCATGACCCCACTACCCCCGGGCCCCTTATTGTTACCGCACCCTGTTCTGACCTTGCCTCGTCTTTTGGCCACTCTTCGGACAATCCTAAGGCCCCTGTACCACTTGCTGGTGCTGTTTCGTCACCCGCTTCAGGTGCCGAGGTTTCGACTGACTCCTTCGATTTGTCTGACCTCCACTGTCCTTTGACTATGCTTCCGGCTTCTCCCTCTATGGTGTGGCGATTTTCAAATTGCCAGCCCGTCCCACGTCAGACCGACTCTGGTCCCACTTTAAACGTCAACAACAATCTCCTGATGATGTTATTTCATTTCCTTCCCCTTCTACTCGGAAAAGACCGACATGTCATGCACTCCCTCTCCACACTCAGTTTCAGACCACACAATGGACTAAATTCTTTACATTAAGACCGACTTCTTCTACTGCCTATCTTTCCGACCATAGTATTGGCAAAGCGCTCATACGCCACGTTGGTAGAGATATTTCCTTTCATGCTCTTAAGAGTGGTACTCACATCATCACAGTCCAGAATTCTACCCAAGCTCATGATATTTCTCTTCTTTCACATGTTGATACTATTCCTATCACTATCGAAAAACATCATTCCCTCAATTCTTGTAGTGGTACTGTTATTCTGCCCCATACCATAGTCCAACAGAATTTCCAGACATGTGGCACTGACATTCTCGAACAGCTGGAACTCCAAGATCTCCCAATTCTCAGGGTAGACACTTATGTTCTTCCTGACCGCGGGCGAAGACAATACCCTTACAATGTGGCTCGTTTAACTTTTGACAGCCGTGAACTCCCATCCTCTGTTTATGTAGCAGGACATCGGTTACAAGTCTGGAAGGTGATCCCTACACCACAACAGTGTAGGAATTGTTGGCGATTTGGCCACCCAGCAAAATATTGCAGATCTATAGCCAAATGCCCAGTCTGTGGTGCCGATGACCATTCTAATACATCTTGCAGTTGAACTCTCTCTTGCCTTAATTGTCATGAGGCTCACCCTTCGTACTCTCGCCGTTGCCAGGTCTACTTAAATGAGCGGGAAATTCGTTGCCTCAAAGAGGCAGAAGGTCTCCTTTATGCTATGGCGGTTTCTCATCTCTGCCTCCAAGGGAGACTGCCCCATGTTTCTTATTCTTGTGTTTCAAAGCGTCCCCCCACTTCTGGGGTCACATCTTCTGCAGCCTCCTCTGCGGTTGCCAGTCCCATAGTCACTCCTGTATCTAATTCTTTTGCTGTCGTGGGCTCAGACGTCCCTACTTCAACTCCTCAGTCTGTCCTCACTTCTTCGTGTTCTCCCTCACAAACCCCGGTATCGACAAGACCTCGTACGACACCTCCTCCCAATCGTCCCTCTACTTCTCAGAGGTCAAATAAATCTCCTTTAACCCCTCCTTCCCTTCATCCACCTCCACATTTTACCTTCCCGGTCTCTGTACCTGGGTCTTCCCTTTTCACTGGCTCTGTTACAAGTGTGGAGGTTCATCCTCCTCCTCGTACTGTGCCTTCCTCCCCTGTCCCCTCCCAAGTTCCTTCCTCTCCTGCCACCTCCCAGGTTTCTGCCTCTTCTGCCCCCTCCCACACTTCTCCAGTTCCCTCCACCCTTTCGCCCCCCCATACCTTGGTACAGTCCATTACAGCTCCGATCTTTACTCAAACTCCTCCTCCTTCCATCTCCAATATTGTCTCCCATACGACGTCTCTGAACTCCGAAACACTTGAAGCAATCTCTGAATATATTGCAGAGACCAAACCATCAATGGACACTGATCCACCCTCTGTTCCTTCTCTTTCCTCTTCTCCATCTGCGCAACTCCTTTCTTCACAACGCACCGTTCCTTTGCTACTTGAACATTTTCCTTTGCCACCGCATGTGGACTTTATTAACCCCTCTAGTCCATAGGTACCCTTACCTGCAGATTTCAGGTATCTTTATTGTTGCCAATCATGGCCTATTTACAGTGGAATATTCGCAGCCTCAGGGGTAATCGGGTTCAGCTTCAGATGTTGCTCTCCCAGTTTTTCCCTGTTGGTGTTTGCTTACAGGAACCAAAATTACACTCTGCCGTTATCTATCCCATCGCAGGCTATAATTTATTGTATTTTTCAGATCCTTTTCCTGATGGGACCTTTAATGAAAGTGCCCTTCTTCTACGCACTGATATTCCGTACCATCAGCTATTTGTTCGTACTTCTCTGCATTACACAGCAGCCCGTATCCACTTGCATAGGTGGTATACACTGTTCTTTGTATCTCTCTCCTTCTTGGGCATTATCTATCCCGGATATTGCCTTTCTTGTTTCGTCATTACCGCCACCATTTCTGTTACTTCGCGATTTTAATGCCCATCATTTCCTCTGGGGGTCTCACTGTGATTCCCGTGGCATTCAGTTAAAGGTTTTTCTTGCTACCCACCCCCTCGATGTTTTAAATACAGGTACTCACACCCATTTTGATCCTTGGACTCATACTCTCTCTTGCATCGATCTCTCAGTCTGCTCTTCCTCCGTCACATTAGACTTCACCTGGTCTGTTCTCCTGGATTTACATGACAGCGATCATTTCCCAATCATTCTTACTTCCCCTTCATATTCACCACCTCTTCGTAACCCACGCTGGCAATTCGATCAGGCAAATTGGAACTTTTACTCACAACTATCTGTTTTTAGTGAGGTTCCATCTTCGACCTCCATTGATGAGCTTTTACACCTCTTCTCATCCTCCGTTTTAACCGCAGCTTCTCATTCTATACCCCAAACTTTGGGCAGGCATTCTCAGAAATGCGTGCCTTGGTGATCTCCTGCTTGTGCTCGTACAGTACGTTTGAAAAGCGCTGTGTGGGGCAGGTACCGGAACAGCAGAACCACGCAGAGACTTCTTGATTTTAAGCAGAAGCATGCGATCGCTCGCCGTACGAGGGCATTTACTATCTTCGGCTAGTATCTATACTGCTGAATTGTATGCCATTCTTGCAGCACTTATGCGTATTGCATCTATGCCTGTGTCATCATTTGTGGTTGTCTCAGACTCCCTTAGTGCTTTACAGGCTATACAGAAATTTGATACACCTCACCCCTTAGTCCTCCGTATCCAACTTTGGCTACGCCGCATCTCTACCAAGCATAAAGATATTGTTTTTTGTTGGGTCCTTGGTCATGTTGACGTACAGGGCAATGAACAGGCAGAAACTGCTGCGTGGTCAGCAGTACATGACCTACCAGTTTCATATAGAGGTGTTCCATTTATGGACTATTTTGCTGCAATAGCTACCCACCTTCACACCCGTTGGCAACAACGTTGGTCTACTCTACTCGGTAACAAACTTCAATCTATTAAACCGAGTATAGGTTACTGGCCGTCTTCTTGTCACCAGTGCCGAGGTTGGGAGTCTACTCTCTCCTGTCTTCGCATTGGCAATACTCGTCTTACTCATGGATATCTCATGGAGAGGCGCCCTGCTCCTCTCTGTGAGAATTGTCAGGTTCCATTATCAGTCAGCCACATTCTGTTAGACTGCCCACTTTATCAACGAGCACGCAAAATTTACCTCCAACGTCGTCTTCGCTCCGCTGCTCTCTCTTTACCTTCCCTTCTCGCTGATGGACCCACCTTTCATCCGGACTCTCTCATTGACTTTTTGACAACTGACTTACTTCACAAACTCTGATGATACCTTCAGCTCTTTCTACCTCAATCTCTTGCTACTCTCTATCCCTGCACTATCCCCTGCCCTGCTGTTTTCTGTAACCTACTGATCGCCCCTCTCCCCCTTCTGCCGCCCAATACCCTCGCTTCCTTCCCTACCCCTGCAGCGCTGTATAGCCCTTGTGGCTTAGCGCTTCTTTTTGATTATAATAATACAGTGGACCCCCGCTTAACGATCACCTCCCAATGCGACCAATTATGTAAGTGTATTTATGTAAGTGCGTTTGTACGTGTATGTTTGGGGGTCTGAAATGGACTAATCTACTTCACAATATCCCTTATGGGAACAAATTCGGTCAGTACTGGCACCTGTACGTACTTCTGGAATGAAAAAATATCGTTAACCGGGGGTCCACTGTAATAATTTGGGTTTCATTTGATAGAATGGAACATATATTACAGAAATAGAGATGATTTTGATTGGTTTCACAATGAAAAGTACCTTGAAATTGAGCTCGAAGTAGCAGAAATGTTCGACTTTTTGGTGATGTTCAAGAGTAAACAAATGACATCACTGTCCAATACGTGTCCAACTCGCCAGTCTAATACACAGTCATGAATGGGTTGACATTATTTATACAGTTATTACAATAATACAGTAGTTTGCATAACAGTAAATCTTATATTTTTTGTGTGAATAAAAATTCAAAATGGAAAGTAAGAGTAATATAAGATGGGCCTGGAGACATGACTGATGAACAGAGAAAATGTTATTTTAGTGCCAGGAATGTCTGCACTGTTTATTCTGGATCCCATTTTGAAATTGGGATCTTTTGAAATTTGTGTGAAATTTGCCAAACTTCCAATTTCTGACCACTTTTTTGGGTAGTTTAAATAGGTGACTGGGCAGTTTCTTTTACTCAGTCGACAAAATAGAAGTAAGTTTATTCAGGTTTACACAAATACAGTTACATAGATTATCATACATAGCAGCATATGTTTAGAGAACCTAGGATAACCCAAAAAAAGTCAAAGCGACTTACTTCCACTGGGGTCCTTAAAGACCATCATGTAGTCGATGGGTTTTAACACATAATAAACCAGCTAGGCATTTTGTATAACAAAACAGAAAGAACAGATCCTGCAAGAACCCTTGCAAGATCTGTTCTTGCAAGAGTTGCACTGAGGTGAAGGTTCAGTGCAAAGCTTGTATAAACATTGCTGAATTTAAACAGCACTACAGAAGGAATACTAGCAAAATATCCATGAGTTTGGTTGACTGGAACAACAGAATGGGCCAAAAACGGGGTGTCAATTGGGTGAAATCGCCGATGCGTAAATATCGCTGTTGGGTTAAGTGTATACTGCCCTAACCACTCTGTGATCTGGCAAAGTCACTAATCCGGCTCCTTATGGGTCCCGATGATGCCAGATGAGTGATGGCCAACCAGTACATTTAAATGGGTAGAGAAAGGTAAAGAAATTTTTCACCTGAAACATAAGCTCACCTAACATGAATTATGTAAATATATCACTAGGCTTAGTAAGACATGGTTGGTTACTTTTTTGTGTCTCCAGCCTTGATAAAATATATTATTAATTTTAAATTATATATATTTGAAGTTATACATGGTCTTTTATTGGAACCCAGAATGGGAAATATATGCCTTGGTTAATTAAATACCATATTTTTTGGCAAACAAGACGATCTGGTGTCAAGGACATCCCTCAATTCTGACTGGCTGAATTCTGGAGGCATTATGTGTAAAAACACACATGTTGATAGTTTGTTCTGCAGTTGTTTACTACTGATGTGCTGTCTTGAGTGCAAGTGGATGTGCCTATGGCTAGGACTGCATATTGGTTTGTGATGGTTTTTTCATTCATTTAAAAGTATACAGGAGCTTAGATTACTGTCTAGTATCAAAAATTCTCTAGGTTTAGGTTGAGGCCTATGAGCAATGTAACCTTCAGCCTTCAAGACACTGGGTAAATTTTTGAGACTTATTTTTGGAAAAAAAAAGAGATAGTATTTTTCAGTGCCAAAAAATGCGGTAACCCCTCTTTCAGTGGCCATCACATAGAGCTACATCACTGAGGCCAGAGTCCCTTGCATAGTTCTGTATCATGAACTCAGTTTGCTCAGATAAGCTGTGAGTGGTAAATTTTATTCTAGATTTGAGAAAATGGGTTTGTGCAGTGAGTGTGCACAGTATAAAAAAATCCTGTCTCATGCAGTGCATGATGGGAAAAGCAAAACTCTGACCTAGTAAAATAGCAAATACAGTGGACCCCCGGTTAACGATTTTAATCCGTGCAAGAGGGGTAATTGTTATGCGAAATAATCGCTATGTGAATGAATTTTCCCCATAAGAAATAATGGAAATCAAATTAATCCATGCAAGACACCCAAAAGTATGAAAAAAAAAATTTTACCACATGAAATATACATTTTCCCACACACAAAGAGAAGGATACATGCACAATAGTAGAGTAGTACATGCACAGTATATATTGTGCATGTACTAGTCTACTAAATGAAGAATAAATGACACTTACCTTTATTGAAGATGCAGCAATGACTGATGAGACACTGTGTCCTGGGAGTGCCTTTTCCTCCTGAGTACTGTAGGTCCTGTTTGGCATTTTCTTCCAGAACAGGCCTTATCACACTGTGTATGCCACTACGATTCTTAAATCTCTCAAACCAACCTTTGCTGGCTTTAAATTCACCAATATGAGCACTAGTTCCAGGCATTTTTCCCTGTTCACCTGGGTGTTAGTCGACTTGTGTGGGTTGCATCCTGGGAGACAAGATTAAGGACCCCAATGGAAATAAGTTAGACAGTCTTCGATGACACTGACTTTTTTGGGTTATCCTGGGTGGCAAATCCTCTGGGGTTAATTGTTTCTTGGTATTCTCAATAAGCCACACCAACAACGGTGCTACAGCAGCAGCAGCAGCTGACAGTGCAGCAGCAGCAGCAGCTGTACCACCAATAGTAGCGATGGTTGATTGGGGTTTATTATACAACCTGGCCAGCTCGGAGACATGCACTCCACTTTCATACTTATCAATGATCTTTTTCTTCATCTCTATTGTAATTCTCACCCTTATTGCTGTAGGGTTGGCACTAGAAGCTTTCTTGGGGCCCATGGTCACTTATTTTCCAGAAAAAGCACCGAAAACACTGTAATAATACGAAATATTCCGATTGTATGCTTGGATGTTACCGCGGAGGCTGGCTGGTAAACAATGCCACCGGCGGAACATGTGAGCGTGGCTCAGGCCGCACATTGGACGCGTCTCGGACGAAAATCGGTAAGCGGGTTTTTAAGCGGTATGTGAGGCAAAATTTTTGCAATTAAAGTAAGCGGTATGCGAAATAATCGCTATGTGATGCCATCGTTATGCGGGGGTCCACTGTAAATGTCAGTATACAGTGGACCCCCGGATATCGGCCAATGTGGATATCAGCCAAATCGGATTTTGACTGCTTTTTTGGCCAAAATTTTATCCTGGATTTCGGCCGGCAACTCGGAAATCGGCCGTATTGGACACATCCTCCTGCCATGCCGTGTGTGAGAGTCAGTCTGGCTGTGTCTCAGTGAGTAAGCAACACTGCATTCATCCAAACATTTCATTATAATCCATTGTTTTTTGTGGTTATTTTCCTGGGTCCTTTGCCTTCTGTATGTTTTCCATTCTCTAGTGCACTTCGTTTTTGCCTCCCTACACTTTTGGGTGAACCAAGGATTCGTTCTGGTCTTCCCATTATTTCTGTTTTCCTTGGGAACAAACCTCTCCTCTGCCTCCTTGTATTTTGTTGTCACATAATCCATTTTTTTTACTGGTTATCCTGTCAATTCTCTCTCCCACTGAACATCTTGCGGGATGTTCCTCATGCCTGTGTAGTCCCCCCTTTTGTAGTTTGGTTTTTCCCATCCTATTCCTGCTACCCTCTCCACTTGTAGCTCAACTATGCAATCAAAGCACAAAACCACATGATCACGAGCTCCATGGGGCCTTTCGTACATATCTGATGTCTGAACTACTCAAGGCGAATATAGGTCCATTCTTGCTGAATCATCCTCACCTCTCTCTCTCTGGTAGTGTCTCCTAACATGTTGATGCATGAGGTTTTCCATTACCACATCCATCATCTTGGCTCTCCATGTTTTGGGACCCCCATGGGGCTCCAGGTTTTCCCAGTCAATCTCCTTGTGATTGAAATCACCCATAACTAGTAACTTTGCTCTACCTATGTAAGCTCTTCTGGCCACCTCGGCTAGTGTGTCTACCATTGCTCTGTTGTTGCTCTCTTCGTATTCTTCTCTTGGCCTCCTACAGTTCTGTGGTGGGTTGTACATTACTGTAATTACCACCTTATGGCCCTCAGACTGGACTGTTACCACTATGTAGTCCCTTTTGCCTATTCCATCCATTCCTTCTGTTTCCTCAAATCCCCATCAGTTTTTAATGAGTAGTGCAACTCCTTCCCCTCTGCTCCCTCTATCTTTCCTCAGGATTTGATAATAGGGTGGAAAGATTGCATCTGTTATCCTGGTGAGTTTCATTTCTGCGAGTGCTATTATGTCTGGGGATGTCTCCTCGATTCTTTCATGTCACTCCACACATTTATTTATTTTGTCTGCGTTTGTATACCAAACCTTCAATTTCTTTTCTAAAACTGTGGTCTGTGGGGTACATTGGGACTGGAGAAGTGGGAGACCTGATGAACTATGGGTGGTTTCTGTGGAGTGTGTAGTGTGTGTGTGTGTGTGTGTGTGCACGTGAGATGTCAAGTTGCCGGTGGCTGCAGATGCTATCACAGAACTTTTAAAATTATACACAAGTATTTTTGACGAGGGTCTGCCACTTTTCAGCATTACAAAATGGAATTCGAAAAAAATATAAAAATGCACAGCCCTAATATATATACATGCATACACATATACATTACATACATACACACTTATACATTACACATATACATACATACATGCATAATAAACATAACTGAATAATGGCTACAGCAAACACAAGAGGCATATTTAAGAGCAGGTTTCAGGAAGCTTAACGATGAGGCTTTCCCGTCCATGTACACTGCGTATGTCAAGCCCATCCAGGAGTATGCAGCACCAGTATGGAACCCGCATCTGATAAAGAGCATCAAGCTGAAAAAAAAATGCGAAGGTTTGCAACGAGACTAGAGCCCGAGCTGAGGGTTCTGAGCTATGAGAGACTACAGAGGTTAACCTGATAATGGACAGGAGGACTAGGGGTGCCATGATTACGATGTACAAAATACTGAGAAGAATTGACAGAATGGAGAGAGCGAGTCATTTTGAGAGGTGCATCTCAGGTGCAGGTGCACGAGGTGACAGCAGGAAGTTAAAACAACAGGCAAATTACATGGATGTTAGGAAATTCTTCATCTTTAGAGTGGTCACAAAGAGAAGTGACCATGCCAGCGAAGTGGAAGAGGCATTATCCATACATAGTTTTAAGATTAAGTATGATATAGATCATGCAGCCAGGAGAGAATGAACCCAGTAGCAGCCAGTGGAGAGGAGCCAGGAGCTAGATGATATTAGAACACTGCAATCAAAGGATAAATACAAATAATTCATACATGCATGCATACACATGTACCCACATACATAAATAAACAGAAGAATGGACAAAGAGTCTATCTATGGTCCTTGTATGTAGCAAACTCAAAGTTTTTACTAGTCAGCCATGGAGCTTACAATAGAATGATTTTATAAACAGCACTCTGTGACATGGTTGTATCAGCGGCACCAACAGTAATCCTATTGTCTCTTCCCCAGCCCCTGTAGTTGTCATGGTTCATTTCTTCTCATTCCCTTCAAACACACACACAGTACAAAAGCCCAAGATAAGTCACAATAAGCTAATGTTAATAAATGGAAGAATGGATGAGGCTTTGAATCGTTGTCCTTGTATATAGCAGGTCCAGTGATGTTACTACTCAGCCACCGAGCTATTAAGAGGATAATTTTACAAAGGGTACTACTGTTACCCGTCTGACTCAGCAGTGCCAACTGTTACCCTACTGTCTCATCCTGCAGCCACAGATGTTTTCATGAAACATTTATTTCCATGCCCCTAAGTCCTGTACTTTTAAACGCAAGGTAAGCTATAATTAACCCTTAAATTGTCCAAACGTAGATCTACGTTTTTTTGACATTTAAAAGTATGTAAAAAAACATAGATCTTTATTATTATTATTATTATTATTATTATTATTATTATTATTATTATTATTATTATTATTTGAAAACGTGTAAAAAACTGGTCTATTTTTTTTTCAAAATATGTAAAAAACCGTATTTCTACTTTTGGAGCACTATGCATGTTGATAAATTAAACATGTGCAACTCTTGGGTATCTTTATTGAGGAAACGTTTCGCCACACAGTGGCTTCATCAGTCCATATGTAGGAGAAACTTGAAGAACAGGAGGAGAATGAGGTAATCAGTCCCTCAACCTTGAGTCGATGTGTTCAGTCCATCAATCTTGAATAGAATACGGCATATGAGCGGAGAAGCAGCTTATAAACCGTATGGCAGGAGAGGTGCAGCAGTCATAGGCGGTGTCACATTTGTTCAATGTGGAAGTAGGTCGTGCCCAAGAATTAGGCAAGCGAAGAATTCCTAAGTATTAAGATACCAAGAAGTTGCAGTGTCTGACAGGTTTGTAGATGAATGGTTCAGAGAACCGACATGTTGATAAATAAGAGTTGCACATGTGTCTAATTTATCAACATGTCGGTTCTCTGAACCATTCATCTACAAAGTTTAAGGGTTAACGACTTTCAGTGAATAAACAGACAAATGGATGGAGACTTGAACCGTGGTCCTTGCTTGAAGCAGGTCCGGAGCTGTTACCAATAGACCATTGAGCTTCAAGGATGATGTCAACACACACGCTTATGTTTGTATCAGTGCCACTATCTTTGACCATACATGCCCTAAAGCAGTGGTTCCCAAACTTTTTCAGCTTGTTACCCAATTTAACATGCCACATAAAGCATGTTACCCCTTTCACAAAATGTTGTTATTATTGATATATATGGCTAAACGTGAACGTATACAGCCTCGCATACTCTGCTAATCCTAGCAAAACCATTGGAAACGTAAGAACCACACATACATTATATATAAAATTAATAATAGCTACAAATTCACAGTAACAGTGGGTAAATACTAACTATATACTGCACAGGGCAGTACACATACTTACCAGCTTATGTCTACCTCGGCTGATGCTCACAGATAAACTGACAGTGTGAAATAGAGGCAGCCTCAGGAAGTGAGTGACGCATACTGGACAGGTCGATCTGGGCTACTGAGTGACTTTTGTCCTGAAGCATACTTGTCAAAATACTTTTGGGTTTCCACACACTTAGCTATATATTTCTTCTTTTCTAATACTGTATATTAGTTTTTGATGTTTATTGTTATTTGGTTTAACTTTATTACTTACTTATAATAGGTTTACTTTACAACTTTATATACTAAGACAAAGTTAACAATAATCCTCATACCGGGTACCGCATTGTTTTCTTGATTTTCAGAATTCATAACTTTTTTTCTGTCACCCCTCCATTACCCCCCAAAAATGGTTAAATTACCCCCAGGGGGTAATTTACCCCCAGTTTGGGAACCACTGCCCTAAAGGCTTTGCCTACTACATGCAAGGACAATGGTTCGAGTCCCGTCCAGTTTAGAAATAAATGGATTCATAAGAGACACCCAGCATGGACTGGTTTCAAGATGGTGAGTGTTATCTTATATATCTCGCAGAGTTTTATGACAAAGAAACAAGAATAAAGCAAGGGAAGGAAGGTATTCCTGTATCTTCCTAGGTCGTTAAAGAGCAGCTTGTATACAGACTAGAAGAGAAACATGGGAGTGCTCTAGTAGTTACAGGAATACAAATTCCTAGTAAATACTGTAGAAGGCAGAGAATGACTCACGAAATCGTTATGACACGATTGCCAACAGATCATACCACGGGCGGGGTTAGAACCCGCTATCAGTCATAAAACTCCAGACCAGCGCGCTAGCCACTGGGCCAGCTGGCTACAATAAGATTCGTCCAATTAGGTATAATAATGATACGAAAGAAGTTGCCCAGAGATCAGTGCTGGAGGCACTGCTGTTCGTGACATACATGATTAATTGCCGGAGAAAATTCATTTCAATGTATCATTCTTTACAGACGGTGTGATGTGAAAAAATATTAAATGACAGGACAGATAAAGGCATCAAGATGACTGGAATAGGTTTCAAAGGTTATCAAGGGGGTGGTTACTTGAATTTATCTTGAAAAGTCAGTTATGAAAATAAGAGTTAATAAGAAGAGCAGTCACTCATTACAAGCTGGGAGGTGTAACGCTGCGGGAAACGTGAAAGAGAAACATCTGGGAGAGTCACAACATGCTCATCACTAGAAACATCTGGGAGTGCCACAACATGCTCATCACTAGAAACATCTGGGAGTACCACAACATGTTCATCACTAGAAACATCTGGGAGTGCCACAACATGCACATCACTAGAAACATCTGGGAGAGCCACACCATGCACATCACTAGAAACATCTAGGAGTGCCACAACATGCTCATCACTAGAAACATCTAGGAGTGCCACAACATGTTCATCACTAGAAACATCTGGGAGTGCCACAACATGCACATCACTAGAAACATCTGTGAGTGCCACACCATGCACATCACTAGAAACATCTGGGAGTGTCACAACATGCTCATCACTAGAAACATCTAGGAGTACCACAACATGTTCATCACTAGAAACATCTAGGAGTGCCACAACATGCACATCACTAGAAACATCTGGGAGTGCCACAACATGCTCATCACTAGAAACATCTAGGAGTGCCACAACATGCACATCACTAGAAACATCTAGGAGTACCACAACATGTTCATCACTAGAAACATCTAGGAGTGCCACAACATGCACATCACTAGAAACATCTGGGAGTGCCACAACATGCTCATCACTAGAAACATCTAGGAGTGCCACAACATGCTCATCACTAGAAACATCTGGGAGTACCACAACATGTTCATCACTAGAAACATCTAGGAGTGCCACAACATGCTCATCACTAGAAACATCTGGGAGTACCACAACATGTTCATCACTAGAAACATCTAGGAGTGCCACAACATGCTCATCACTAGAAACATCTTGGAGTGCCACAACATGCACATCACTAGAAACATCTGTGAGTGCCACACCATGCACATCACTAGAAACATCTGGGAGTGCCACAACATGCTCATCACTAGAAACATCTGGGAGTGCCACAACATGCACATCACTAGAAACAATTAGGAGTGCCACAACATGCTCATCACTAGAAACATCTGGGAGTACCACAACATGTTCATCACTAGAAACATCTAGGAGTGCCACAACATGCTCATCACTAGAAACATCTGGGAGTACCACAACATGTTCATCACTAGAAACATCTAGGAGTGCCACAACATGCTCATCACTAGAAACATCTGGGAGTGCCACAACATGCACATCACTAGAAACATCTGTGAGTGCCACACCATGCACATCACTAGAAACATCTGGGAGTGCCACAACATGCTCATCACTAGAAACATCTGGGAGTGCCACAACATGCACATCACTAGAAACAATTAGGAGTGCCACAACATGCTCATCACTAGAAACATCTGGGAGTACCACAACATGTTCATCACTAGAAACATCTAGGAGTGCCACAACATGCTCATCACTAGAAACATCTGGGAGTGCCACAACATGTTCATCACTAGAAACATCTAGGAGTACCACAACATGTTCATCACTAGAAGCATCTAGGAGTACCACAACATGTTCATCACTAGAAACATCTGGGAGTGCCACAACATGCACATCACTAGAAACATCTGTGAGTGCCACAACATGTTCATCACTAGAAACATCTGGGAGTGCCACAACATGCTCATCACTAGAAACATCTAGGAGTACCACAACATGTTCATCACTAGAAACATCTGGGAGTGCCACAACATGCACATCACTAGAAACATCTGTGAGTGCCACACCATGCACATCACTAGAAACATCTGGGAGTGCCACAACATGCTCATCACTAGAAACATCTGGGAGTACCACAACATGTTCATCACTAGAAACATCTGGGAGTGCCACAACATGCTCATCACTAGAAACATCTGGGAGTACCACAACATGTTCATCACTAGAAACATCTGGGAGTGCCACAACATGCACATCACTAGAAACATCTGGGAGAGCCACACCATGCACATCACTAGAAACATCTGGGAGTGTCACAACATGCTCATCACTAGAAACATCTGGGAGTGCCACAACATGCTCATCACTAGAAACATCTGGGAGTGCCACAACATGCTCATCACTAGAAACATCTGGGAGTGCCACAACATGCTCATCACTAGAAACATCTGGGAGAGCCACACCATGCACATTACTAGAAACATCTGGGAGTGCCACAACATGCTCATCACTAGAAACATCTGGGAGTGCCACAACATGCTCATCACTAGAAACATCTGGGAGTGCCACAACATGCTCATCACTAGAAACATCTGGGAGAGCCACACCATGCACATCACTAGAAACATCTGGGAGTGTCACAACATGCTCATCACTAGAAACATCTGGGAGTGCCACAACATGCTCATCACTAGAAACATCTGGGAGTGCCACAACATGCTCATCACTAGAAACATCTGGGAGTGCCACAACATGCTCATCACTAGAAACATCTGGGAGTGCCACAACATGCACATCACTAGAAACATCTGGGAGAGCCACACCATGCACATCACTAGAAACATCTGGGAGTGCCACAACATGCTCATCACTAGAAACATCTGGGAGTGCCACAACATGCTCATCACTAGAAATATCTGGGAGTGCCACAACATGCTCATCACTAGAAACATCTGGGAGAGCCACAACATGCACATCACTAGAAACATCTGGGAGAGCCACACCATGCACATCACTAGAAACATCTGGGAGTGCCACAACATGCTCATCACTAGAAACATCTGGGAGTGCCACAACATGCTCATCACTAGAAATATCTGGGAGTGCCACAACATGCTCATCACTAGAAACATCTGGGAGTGCCACAACATGCTCATCACTAGAAACATCTGGGAGTGCCACAACATGCACATCACTAGAAACATCTGGGAGAGCCACACCATGCACATCACTAGAAACATCTGGGAGAGCCACAACATGCACATCACTAGAAATACATATTAATCGTTTAGCACCAGTGGCATATGCAAAATTTGTTAATCTAATAATTGCACTAAGAAACCTTAACAAATATGCATTTAGGTGTTACATTCTAGAACATTATACGTTACGAAGTATTTTCTCAGTCTCTGGGTGCTGAGCAAGCGGTACTTGCTCAGTCTCGGGATTTAGATTAGATTTTGCCACCGAAGTGGCTAGTTTATTGTGCACCCCATATCCATCCTGTGGACGGTAGCGCGAGAGCATATGGATACACAAAAGGCCTAGGAACTAGGCCCCCAAAGGGTTGACAGGAATATATATGGATTTATATCTACATATCTATAGTTCACTTATCTGTTACAAGCAAATTTAGGAAATTTGCTTAGTATATCTGGTATCTTATTTTCATTAATAAGATATCTTGACGTGTCACATAGGTTATTATACTGTCTGTCTCTGTATTCCTCAATAAGTGGACAATTAAGCACATAGTGTTCAAGACAGTGACCATATGCCTGATCACATAATTTACATTTAGTTTGATCATCATCTGTGTGTCTCCCAGACTGCCAGAAGTACTTGTAACCAAGCCTAAGCCTGGCCACTACAACATCAGTCAGTCTGTTCACATTGCACGTTGCTCCATAAACATACTTATCTACGTTCATGTTATCATAGTGGGTTATAGATCTACTCAGGCTTCTAACTTCATTCCTATAACAATCATTTTCATTATTTACTTCTCTCCTAATATTATTCCTAATGCTAGACACAGTTATACCAAAGTTATATTCTACATTCTCCTTCTGGGTACTCTTCTTGGCTAACATATCAACTTTATCATAAAGGAGTAATCCAATGTGTGATGGGATCCATGGCCTCGGGGTGCTGGGCAAGCGGTACTTTCTCAGTCTCAGGGTGCTGAGCAAGCGGTACTTTCTCAGTCTCAGGGTGCTGAGCAAGCGGTACTTTCTCAGTCTCAGGGCGCTGAGCAAGCGGTACTTTCTCAGTCTCAGGGTGCTGAGCAAGCGGTACTTTCTCAGTCTCAGGGTGCTGAGGATACAAGACAAATGAGCCCAGCCACCGTGGAGAGAAGACGTCGTCGTTCCTGCTCTTCAGCTGAGCAACTCTGAACACTGTTGCTCGAGAATTTACTTGGGTTATCCTGAGTAGTTCTTCACCAGAGCTGAGAGGAGACTTGCTTGCAGTCACTTCGAGCCCCATCCCATCAAGAGGGTAAGGCGGTGACTTGCTTGCTTGTTCACCCCTCTCATCCCCATCCCCCCATCCTTCCCCATCCTCCCCTCACCCATACAACAACACTGGCCCACACACTTAACACACTACATACATTGCTATCCTTCTGACTGTCCTATCTTCTTCTTTTTCGGCAACTTCGCTTTGGCGAGTTAACACAAGGCATTTTGACCATCTGGTAGCCCGTGTGGTTTTTTAAAATCCAGCCGATCTTTGCCTTGGGCCCTTTCTCCTCACTACTCGAGGGTAGGCTATCTTAGGGGCTGACCTTCATAAGTCAGCTGAAATAGGATGTTAGGCTAACATTAAGGAAAGATACCTTTTTGTTAAGCAACTCCTCTGCCAGATGCTCCTTCCCAGGCATCATGGCGAGGATTCGTGTAAGATTACGCATTGATGGAAATCAAATGTCCATGAAAGACATTCTCAAATGTATTTGCTCCAACTCAACTGTTGCTCCAGTGGATGTTTTTCAAACCCACGCTGGAGCAGTACTTCTCCTCTCTTCAGAAGAAGAGTTACTTCAACTACTAAAGCATGATGTCTTGGATAAACTGAGGACTTTTGGTGTTACCCCAGTTGCACCTGACAGCTATCAAGCTCAGAGGACTGTGTTTGTGGCCAGAATCAACAGTTTTATGAAACACAGCACTGTTAATGAAATTGTTGATAACATTAATACCGAGAATTCTGACCTTAGGGCTGTAGAAGCACATAAATTCTCGAATCCCAACAACAATAAGGTAACTTTAAAATTAATACTCGAGACACCTGAGGAGGCCAAACTTGTGTGTCAAAATGGCTTCAAATGTTTTGGCACCAGATGTACACCTGACCAAATTTCTCTGGAACGCTTTGTCAGTGTGACACAATGTTTCAAGTGTTATGCCTTTGGTCATAACAACAACAAATGCAGTATACAAGGGCAAATTTGTAGCATTTGCTCTGGCCAACATTCCTATCGTGTTTGTACCAATAAAAATTCACCTAAATGTGTCCTCTGTAATGGAAATCATCATGCTGTTTCTGCTATTTGTCCTGAAAGAAAAAAGGAAATGCAGAAAATTCTTGACGCCAAGAAACTATCCACTTCTAAGAAGACCACTCCCCAGGCACCGCCAACCATGTCCCAAACTTCCTTCCCAGCTCTGCCTGGATCAAGTGGGACTCCTCAGGTCTCTACCAATGGTTCCAATGTTTGGAATTCTGCCCCTCTTGGAGCGCCCCAATCTAACCCTCACTTACAACAGACACAACAACAAGGTTCAGTCGCATCTCATATGTCTCAGGTATCCACAGACGGGGATATAATGAGAACACAACTAATGTACTTGATGGCCAAAGACATAGCAGGTGGTGACATTCAACTCTGCTCTCATGTTTTAAATGATCTGTTAATGGCTAATGGGATCACTCCCATCACTAATGTACCATACTCTACATCTAAAAATAAGCCTAAGTCATCCCTGGCCCAGGGATCGCCCTCCTCGCAAACCCAGGTTGTCAACTCCTCTCAACCCGATAAGTCAACACCTGAACATAACAATGCCCCAGAAAGTGGTGCCTACTCTCCCGCTATTGTAGCTGATCCTGTTGTACAGGAACTTTCCCAAGGTAACTCACCTTGCCTATCTAATATTCCCTTGGAGCCTACACAGTCTCCCATTAACTCTCACGAGCCTCTGCTTCCTGAAACTGAGAATAGCACAACTCAGTTTTATGATGATGACTCTAACGACTCTAACGATTCCAATGAGTCTGTTAATATTACTACCTGTAGTGAAGATGATGGCATTTTTAATACACAAGCATCCACGCAAAAGTTCCCTCCTCCCCTTGACGAGTCCAGCAGGGATAGTGTAGATACAACACATGACATTACTTGCAGGCGTTCAGAACGCTGTGTACGAGCGAAGAAAAAGAAATAATGGGGATTACAATTTTCCAACTTAATGTTCAACATTTCTTTAATAACCGTTACCTTCTTGAGGTTGAACTACATAACTACAATCCCGATGTTATACTTTTGAACGAGACAGCTGCAAGAGTTGATCAACATATTAAATTACGTGGTTACTGTACTGTGGAGAAATCGAGAGGACCCTTTAGTGGTGTAGCCATCTTGGTTAAATTAGGATATACATTTAACAATATTCATGTTGATGAAGATAACATTCTTGCAATAGAACTAACAACGTCGCATGGACAACTAGTGATAGGAACTGGATATTTTCCCCCGAGACAGCCATATATAGAGTCAATTCCTCTACATAGGATATTAAGCAGAAATATTCCAACAATTCTAGCTGGAGATTTTAATGCTCATCATCCTGCCCTCTTTAACTGTGGAGCTGGTATTCCACTGGGTGACTTAAAAGGAAAACAACTCTTTAATATCATGACAGCTAGAAACTTGTCATTTCAAGGCCCATTCTTCAACTCGTACATTGGACCTCATCCAGGAACACCAGATATAGTACTGACAAACAGAGACTGTGACATCTTTCACTGTCGTATATCTCCTGGTGGAAATGTAGGATCTGACCATATCCCTGTTATAATACAACTACAAACTTCTCCATTTAGAATACCTGTAACTCCTAAACCCAATCTTAACACCCTAGGATTTGACCCCTTCAGGGCATATCTGGGTGAGGATGAAATTGTGTCTTTGGAAAATCTACCTTCCAGTGCAATTGATGATGCAATCAGGTCCCTGCACAATCGAATAATTGAAGCTACCGATGCAACTTGCCAATTAGCTTCCACAAAGATATACCAACAATATAAACCTACTAGAGAAATTAGAGACACTTTAAGAAATTATCAAACAGAATGTCGAAGGCATCTTCAAACGCGACAACCACCAGCAGCTACACTGCACCGATTAAGGCACGAATTAATTAACATGATTAGTCAACACAAACGAGACATATGGAAATTTCTAGTTCTTCAAGCTAATCAATATAAACGTGAACCAGCAAAATTTTGGAGTAAGATCCGACAACTTTTAGGGGGAAAGCACAAGGTTCCTAACCACCTAGTTCATACCTTCACTGATGAGGATGATGAAGATGTTGAAATTAAACTTGACGATCCACAGGACCAGGCTAATTTGATGGGTGAAGTATGGGAGAAAATTCTCTCTCACAATAACAGTCGTCAATTTAATAATAATCATTATCAGTTAGTAAATGAATGGAGAGATGAGAACTTGGATGATCTACAACCACTACCTACCATCGATACTTCAACTCTTGAAGATACCCACCCGCTTACTAGACCTATTACATTACTAGAGATAAGTCAGGTTATTGGAAGAATGAGAAATAGAGCCCCTGGCCTCTCTGGAATAACAATGAAACAAATAAAGTACCTACCTAGAAATTGCAAACAGTCCTTGGTAAATATCTTTAATGCCATCTTGGCCTCAGGACATTTTCCAGTTGTTTTTAAGACTGCTAGGATGATCTTTCTTGCTAAGCCCAATAAAGACATCCACCAACCTGGGAACTATAGACCTATATCTTTACTTGAAGTCACTGGAAAAGTTCTTGAGAAAGTCATTTCCAACAGATTGAATTACTATATGGAGTTTAATCATTTGTTTACTGAAAAACAATTTGGCTTTAGAACACATAGAGGTACCAATCATGCAATAAATGTGATTTTTGACACTAGCAAGTCTAAAACAACAGGGCAATCTTACCTTAATTGCCACCAGAGATGTTCATAAAGCTTTTGATAGCTTATGGCATGATGGCCTTATATACAAACTCATTGACCTACCAGACCATAACTGGACTTTTCTCAGAGTAATTTATAATTTCTTAACTCAAAGAAAAAATCATTCCCACCTTTCATGGCAAGTCGACAGAACCTTTTATACCGACGGCTGGTGTCCCACAAGGTTCTTGTCTCAGTCCACTTCTGTTTAACATTTATGTGAATGACCTTCCTCAACCAGAGTTTAATGACACAATTGTGACACAGTTTGCAGATGATGTTATTCATGTCGTCTCATCAACTCCAGTAACAGGAAAATACAAGTATGAGAGAGTCATAGAAAAAATGAATATTGAACTTCGTCGAACATCTAATTGGGAGAAGAAATGGAGAATTACGACTAATCCTGACAAGGTCCTTGTTAGCACGATAGGATGTTTTGCATCAACCATTGAAGATAAAGGGGGTATCTCCATCAGAGGTACACCTGTAGCCATTGGAAACCCTAACAAGATCTTGGGATATGAAATAGACAGGCTGCTCCACTCAACATCTCATGTAACTAAAAAGATCAACACAGCCAAAGCCGGTCTTAGCAGACTCTTTCGATTCAATCAAGCCCCTCAACATGTCAAAAAACATCTGTATAAAATGATAATAAGACCTATACTCGAATACCCTTGTGTCCCAATGTCATTAACAACAAAGACCAACATGCTACGGTTACAAAGGGTCCAGAATAGTGCTCTTCGCTTTATTAAAGATACCAGGAGGAGAGACAGAGTTAAAATGGCAGATTTACACACACAACAAGATATTACTGCCATAAATGTACGCCTTGACACCCTAAAAAAGAAACAACTTTATACAATGCAAGAACTATACATGCCAGATAGAGAACATCCTATACAAGTGATAAATACCACCGATTACACCATCAATACTCCGCCTCACAGGACTCAAAGAATGACTCTCCCACAGAGGGTTTGTCGTTTTATTCATAAAGATGATTACCCTCGACCCATGATTTTGAGCAACTTACCTGATGAAGAAGATTGGATACCACCAGAACCCTTCTATGTATACTGAGAAAATCATCGCCCCCAATTAGGGAGACGTCTTAAATAACTTTCTAATGTAAAATTATGTTATTGACTATTGTTGGACACCACCATTAAGAAGCTATTGTCACGAACTTATAAACTGGCCAGAAAATTAATGCCTTTCTTGTCGTATAAATATCCGTTGTGCAATCGCGAAAAAAAAAAAAAAAAAAAAAAAAAAAAAAAAAAAAAAAAAGCAATTGCAACTTTTATAACTACTACCAATTCAGAGTCATGTACTTATATACCTATTATATTTATGTGACTCTGATGGGTTAGTATTATACCCATTAAAGAATATCTTATCAATTCACATACACTTTTTAAATTACACCAAAGTGGTTGGGCCACTTACCTTTTATATCCTACCTCTCCCCCCTTCCAACCCTTTTCCAATATTTTCATCCTTACCCATCCTTCTTCCTTACCCATCTTACCAAAGCTCTGGTCATCATCATCAGAAGAAGAAGAGGGTGCTGAGCAAGAGGAATAAACTAGACGAAAAACTAGTCTACATACACAATTTAAGCCATGGATACTAGGAATCAATAAAACTTGTTGATGTTAATTAAAAAAAAGTGGGCCAGGGGCTATGAAGCGACCCCTGTAAATACAACTAGTAGATGAATACACAGCCTAGCCTGGAGACCTGGAGTACCTGGAGAGAGTTCCGGGGGTCAACGCCCCCGCGGCCCGGTCTGTGACCAGGCCTCCTGGTGGATCAGAGCCTGATCAACCAGGCTGTTGCTGCTGGCTGCACGCAAACCAACGTACGAGCCACAGCCCGGCTGGTCAGGAACCGACTTTAGGTGCTTCTCCAGTGCCAGCTTGAAGACTGCCAGGGGTCTTTTTTTTTTTTTTTTTTTTTTTATTCGCCGGTATTCTCCCGGCCCGGGTCTTTTCCAAGTAGTGGTGACCCGGCCTTGGCTCCCTGTCTGGGGAGTGTCTCGAGACTTAAGCCAGGGGTCTGTTGGTAATCCCCCTTATATATGCTGGGAGGCAGTTGAACAGTCTCGGGCCCCGGACACTTATTGTATGGTCTCTTAACGTGCTAGTGACACCCCTGCTTTTCATTGGGGGATGTTGCATCGTCTGCCAAGTCTTTTGCTTTCGTAGTGAGTGATAATCAAGGGGGAAGCGCTAAACCCGGAGGATTATACAGCGCCTGGGGGGGGATGTGGAAGGCATTCAGGCTTAATTCGGGGAACTGGAGCACAGATCCAATTCCTTAAATCAAGAGCCCCTCACCAACATCAAGGAACCTTCCTTGAGGGGAGAATCAGTGAAAAAAGCCTGTGTAACACACCAAAACACTCTCGACACTCCAGGTATGAGAGTCCACTTCTTTCAAGTATTGTTTCCAAATTATTTTCTTTGAATATAATGGTATGGCGGAAGATACGCATTAAAAAAAGCGAGTTAGGATCAGGTCAAGAGCTCGCCGGCTGGCTTCCATGGGCACAGTGCAGTTTTTCCCCAAACTCTCACTTTCCTTCCTTCTCTCTCACTTTCTTCCTGCAGCGGCAGAGCGAGGGAAGATTCCTTTAACAACGCTCTATTTCCCACGGAGGCGGGATCACCAATTTCATCGACGGAATGGAAATAGCAGCGTCTGAAGCGACTCCTGCCGCCATTATTTACCAGGAGTTGAATATTAGATCCAGCTGCTGTTTGGCTAGGCTGCTGGCGTAAGTCCCCCCCCCCTCCCTCAACCCACATCCCTATCCCTCCAGCCCACTCACTATCCTGCTGCTAGTCTGCTTTTATCCCCATCCAAACCTTCCCCAACCCATCCACACCTGCTCCAACCCATCCACACCTGCCCCAACCCATCCACCTTCATCTTCCGGCTCCCACCCTGCCATCCCCCTCCCATCATCCAGGAGCTGAGGCTCGACCCCTGCAACGACATACAGGTGAGTACAGCCTTGCTAGGACATTCACCTAGTGTGGGAACCTAACAACACTGACCAGGATAACCACATAACGGGACAAGATAACTACACAATAAGGCAGTATACCCTTACCATGGGATAAGATACCCACATCATGGGGAAATATACCCACGCTGTGAAGGACAACCACGCCATGAGAGGAAAAACCCACATCATGGGGCAGGATACCCACATTATGAGACAGTAAACCCCTACCATGAAGAAGGGTATTCACACTATGACACAGTAAACCCACCCCATGGGGCATGGTACTCACGTAATAGGACAAGCTACCAACCCAATGGGACACGGTACCCCTTCATTTTGGGACAAGATACCAACCCCATTCGCAGGATATACACATTTATGGGACAACATAGGTGAGTACACACACACACACACACACACACACACAATGTATCTTCAGTTCTTCACCATGGTACTGAAGGACAACATTATGGATCAACCTGCATAATGAGGCTGTGTTTTCTACCCACAAAGGCTGTAGCAATTTCATGTAGGAGAAAAAATAACAAATGGAAAAGTTATTCTTTCGGGTACCAAAAACTCTTGACTGTTTGCTGTTCCAAGTTATACCCAGACTAAGGTTTACTGTTCCAAATTATACCCAAACTTCAAGGTTTACTGTTCCAAGTTAAACCCAGAGTTCAAGGTTTACTGTTCCAAGTTATACCCTGACTTCAAAGCCTACTCTTCAGAGTGATACCCAGACTTATTCAGCCAATGCAACCATAATAGACCACATATGGACCAATATACTAGCCCCCCTTAAATCAGGGATAATCACAGATAGCACTACAGACCACTACCCTACCTTCCTCCTGACAAACATGAATAAATCACCACTTGAATACAACAAAGTCTCATTTAGACTCCATGACGAGGCCTCAATAAGGAAGTTCACAACTGACCTAGAGATTGTTGACTGGCCTACAGAATTCTCCAAGGCCAATGGTATTGATGACTGGACAGACATTTTTCTTAACAAATTACTTAGACTATACAACAAACATTGTCCTATAAAAACGAAACAGATCACAAACAAACGGCTTGGTTGCCCATGGCTAACCAGCACCATTCTGAAATCCACTGACAAGAAACACCAATATGAAAAGCAATATAGACAGGGCTTAATACACAAAGATATTCTAAAACACTATTCATCAGTTCTCACCAAAGTAATAAAGAAAGCCAAACAACTATACTACTCCAGTAGATTCACAGACACTAGAGGAGATATAAAAAAGACCTGGAAAACACTCTCAGATTCTAGGGACCCACAAACTGAAAAAAAAACAAGAATATTGTCCTAACTAAACCTAATGAAACACCACTACATCCCACTGACACAGCTAACAAGATAAACGACTTCTTCTCAACCATAGGATTTAATCTCGCCAATAAAATCCCACATACTAATGCCCATGCCGGGGACTACCTAGATGGGAATTTCCCAGATTCCTTCTATCTTGCACCAACTGAGCCCTCGGAAGTCACCGAGATTATAAAGTCACTTAAAAACAACTCAGGGAATCTGTCTAATGTCCCACCATTACTGTACAAGTGAGCGGCCCATATCCTTTCGCATGCTATTTCATTACTTTTTAACAAGTCACTAGAAACTAGCACCTTCCCGAAACTACTCAAGATGGCAAGGGTTACACCAATACATAAAGGTGGTGACCCTACAGACTTAAACAACTATAGGCCAATATCAAACTTACCATTGCTATCCAAAATCTTTGAGAAACTCGTGCACAGGAGACTATATTCATTTATAACAGCACAAAACATACTCAACCCCTGCCAATTTGGATTTAGGAAAAATAAAAGCACTAATGATGCAATCATAAAAATGCTAGATCTGCTTTACACAGCATTGGAAAATAAGGAATATCCACTAGGAATTTTTATTGACCTAAGAAAAGCTTTTGACACAGTAGACCACGACATCCTACTCCACAAACTTGACCATTACGGTATAAGAGGCCATGCGCTTGCTTATTTCAAATCTTACCTTACTAATAGGTATCAGTATGTTACCATTAAAGACACAGCATCAACAACACGGCCACTTGATACTGGAGTTCCACAAATAAACCATACCCCCGGGAAGTGTCCTTGGTCCCCTGCTCTTCCTCATATACATCAATGATCTTCCAAATGTATCCCAACACCTGAAACCCATTCTCTTTGCTGACGACACGACTTATGTCATCTCTCACCCTAATCTTGCCACCCTCAACACCATTGTTAACGAGGAGCTGATCAAAATATCGACTTGGATGACAGCCAATAAACTTACGCTTAACACTGACAAAACCTACTATATTATGTTTGGTAGCAGAGCAGGATATGCACAAATTAACATTAAGATCGACAACACTCTAATTACCAGACATAATGAGGGCAAATTCCTAGGCCTATACCTTGACAACAACCTGAATTTCAGCACCCATATCCAACACATAACCAAAAAAGTATCCAAAACAGTTGGGATCCTCTCCAAGATACGATACTATGTGCCGCAAAATGCCCTTCTCACACTATACCACTCACTTATTTATCCATACCTCACCTATGCTATTTGTGCTTGGGGATCAACTGCAGCAAGACACCTAAAGCCAATAATAACCCAACAAAAAGCTGCAGTAAGAATAATCACTAAATCCCATCCCTGGCAACACCCCCCCCCCCCTCTTCATAGATCTAAACTTACTCCCTGCTCAGTACATCCACACTACTACTGTGCAATCTACATCTACAGGACCTTAAACTCCAATATCAACTTTGACCTAAAACGCTTTCTTGATAGTTGTGACAGAACCCACAGGCATAACACCAGACACAAACATCTCTACGACATTCCCCATGTCCGACTAAACCTTTACAAAAATTCAATGTATATCAAAGGCCCTAAAATCTGGAATACCCTACCTGAGAACTCTAGAACTGCAGACACATTCATCACCTTCAAAACTACCATTAGAAAACATCTTATCTCCCTGATAAACCCCATCAACTAACTACACGAATACCACCTGGTGGTTCACACTTACACTCACTCACCCATTTGACCATAAACAGAAATATTAATCTCAATCTTAAAATAATGAATCCTATGATACTCCAATACTGAAACTATGTACTATGCCAAAACAAAAGCATTCACATTGCTAAACCCACAAACTAGTATTTAGTCACTTAGCCATAATACCAACTTACCTCATAATTTGTAATATTTTAAAATAAAGAATTAAACTAAGTCTGCCCGAAATGCCTAGCCATGCTAGGCGTTCTAGTGGTACACTCTGTAATCATTATTTAACTACATGTAAACCACACAACAACCAAATTCTGTAAATTCAACATTGTAATCTTTATAGAGAATAAACTTTGAATGCAAGCTTTGAGAGAAGTACTAGCATGATGAAAGACAGAAGGAGAGAGAAAGAGAGAATGGGAAGAGAGTGAGAGAAAGAGAACATGAAATTCCGCCTCTAAATGGGCAGAATGGGACCACCTCTACTAGCAATCAGGAGAAGCTGACTTCTATGTTACACAACCTAGGGTATCATGGGTTTAGAGGAGGTCGCTCCTGCCTGTCCTAACTACTAGACCACTATGACAAGGTCCTGGAAGCTCTAGAAGATAAAACGCAGAGGTAGAATACACAGACTTTGCAAAAGCCTGTGACAAATGTGACCATGGTGTAACAGCACACATTTGCTCCTGAGAAAACAAATGATGATGGTCTCTAGGCACCATGATGGTAATGCAGGAGCAGTAGTAAGAATGAATGGGAGAGTGTTGGTACCCGGGGACGAAATTGATATCCTTGGGGAGAAATTTGTCTCGAAACTGAAAATGAAGAGCCACTTTGTAAATCTTGCAAACAAAGCGGCCAGAGAGCTCACAGCACTTCGATGTATTTCGCATCTACTCGACATCTGAAGCTGTAAAATTCTATATGAGGCACAAGTACACTCACACTTTGAGTATGCTCAACTTTCTTGGATTGCCTCCCCTTTGTCTCATCTGTGACTTCTTGACAGAATAGATAACAGAGCCAAATGGCTCATCTCTTGCCAGGACCCAGGCTGGATAGATCTGTCATTTCTGTAGAGCCTTCAACACTGGAAGAATGTGATGGCCTTACTGTTATGGACAAGGCCAATACAGTCAAAGTACCACACTTGGCTTCACTCCGAGGGAAGCAAGGAGCTACACAACAAGACGGGCAGCAAGTAGCAACTTCACTCTGTACCCTTCTCCAGAACATCACTTCATCTGAGTTCATTTGTTCCTACGATGACTCGAGTCTGGAATACGTTCTTACACCATAATGACATCGACGAAATAAAGTCAGTTGAAAAATAGAATAGCTGGCCCCACAGATGGCCCCAACTTCATCCTGTTCCACATTTGTACGTCTTATAATATAAAGGCTTTCAGATGAGCTGGTGTATGCAACAGCTTTTAGCTTGTAAATAAAGTTAGGAAACTTAACCTAACCTTGTAAAATACTGTAAAAAATGTAAGAGAATATCGGCTGAATAACTCTCACAGACCCACTCACCCAAGTGACTCACTCTCACAGACCCACTCACCCAAGTGACTCACTCTCACAGACCCACTCACCCAAATGACTCACTCTCACAGACCCACTCACCCAAGTGGAGTACTCACTCTCACAGACCCACTCACCCAAGTGGAGTACTCACTCTCACAGACCCACTCACCCAAGTGGAGTACTCACTC
Source organism: Cherax quadricarinatus (assembly GCF_038502225.1). NCBI lineage: Eukaryota > Metazoa > Arthropoda > Malacostraca > Decapoda > Parastacidae > Cherax > Cherax quadricarinatus. The sequence continues at coordinate 26,720,052 of NC_091329.1, forward strand.
TCACAGACCCACTCACCCAAGTGACTCACTCTCACCGACCCACTCACCCAAGTGGAGTACTCACTCTCACAGACCCACTCACCCAAATGACTCACTCTCACAGATCCACTCACCCAAGTGACTCACTCACAGACCCACTCACCCAAATGACTCACTCTCACCGACCCACTCACCCAAGTGGAGTACTCACTCTCACAGACCCAGTCACCCAAGTGACTCACTATCACAGACCCACTCACCCAAGTGGAGTACTCACTCTCACAGACCCACTCACCCAAGTGACTCACTATCACAGACACACTCACCCAAGTGACTCACAATCACAGACCCACCCACACATTAACCTAGGTGACTTACTCACTCATCCAAGTGACTCAGATACTCAAGTGACTCACTCTCACCCAAGTGACTCACTCTCGCATAATCACTCACCCAAGTGACTCGCTCACATAATCACTCACCCAAGTGACTCGCTCACATAATCACTCACCCAAGAGATTCACTCTCACATACTCACCCAGGTGACTCACTCATAAATTTAATGGACGACGAAGCCATTAAGCATAAGTTCCCAAGTTGCTTTGTTGGTAATTGAGAAAATGCAGAAGACAAATTAGAATTAGGAAATAGTTTTATAACGTTTAATGGTTTTCCTTTCCAAGTTAATAACCCATTGTGCTGTGTCCTTCATTCCTCCTCTTTCTGAATAGTGTGTTGAGCTGAGTAATGCCAGTGAAGATGTCATCATTTAAAATCGCAAGTCCAGCTTGCAGAGTTGTGGACCAGTGAGGATTAGGTTAGGTTAGGTTAGGTTAGATATGATTCGTCATAAAACTGACGCGGGTCTTAGTCATGTGATGACCCGCAGCTGGAGTTTTGGCTGTCTGACCGAGGCCTTCCACTAGTTTACTTTTTTTTATATTTTATTTAAAAACTTCATGTACAGATATTAATAGGTACATATACAAAAAAATGATCAAGGACAACATCAGTAAATCAATATATAAACACAAAACAATCCAGGCAACATCTGCCAGTCTACTATATACAAGTTTTTATAACATATCACAATTTAAGAAGGAATAAAGTTATAATAACAAAGGCCACAAAATGGCTATTAATAAAACTCCTAAAATTACAACCTCAACACAATAATGCTCCAAGCTTAATGACAATCACCCATAATACCACCCTCAACAAATACACCAGACCTACAATATGCCTTATTAAGAAACCTGTGCTGCAACACAGGTGACCCATCATCCCCCCCCCCCACTCACACACACACATTGAAAACTAACCCTATCACCAACCTGAATAATCATGACATTAATTATCCTCAATTTAGGATTATTATGACACATGTCACTTGAGGAAGCATTATTTACAACCATGAATGGTACAGGACTACCAAAATTACAATACCTTAAATAAGAACAATAATAATAGGTAATTACTACCAAAACTGATGCTGGCCCACGTTACAATAAAACAAAAATAACTCAGTGCTTCAAGGAAATAGTGAAAGGAAAACCCTCTCAAGAAAATTCAAATTCAATTGCAATACCAGTGTAAGTGGAACATAATACGCTACCAAAGAAATATACATGTTATACAATTTATAGGTTATACATTAATACATGTTATATATTTAATCTGCTCCTTACACCTTCCCCATCAAGGGTGCTAAGCAAAACTTATCTTGCACAACCTCTCATCTGGTCACACACTAGTACCTCCAATCACACCCAACCACATCACTGCATTCCCAAGGAGGTGAGCCCGTTGAAATCCCCTGAACCCCCCCCCCCCCTTTTACCAACCCACTCACCCCGGCAGTTAAAGCCCCTTATAACGCCAATAAAATCCCTATTGTTAGTCCTCTATAACCTTCAGAAAAATACTCTTCCCACCTTTTCCCAAAAATGTCTCTGTTGCGACACAAAGTTCGATAAAACGTCGCCGCCAAAGTCCTTCTCAGCACATCCCCACCCACCTTCCCCCTCATACCCCATAAAACATATATGTAGTCCACTATGACATATGCTAAACCTCTTACCACACTCTCCTCCACACCACTCATATCAAGACTCAACGCTCGCAATACCGCCACACCTTGGCCCCCCACCCTCACCACTACCTTACGCATCCATACCCTGATGCACTCCAAACCTTCACAAAAATAGACGACATGATACGCAGTCTCTTCCCCACTGCATCTGCCACACCCCCCACCCTCAATAACCCTCCTGTCTCGGAGCATCGCTCCCGTTGGCAAAATCCCATGCAGGAAACGGTACATAACCTCACGCGCCCTAGGTCGTATCCTTAATTTACTAAACCTTCGCCATATTACATCCCATGCATACATGGGGTAGATCCCTTCAACCGGCGCCACTACATGTCTCTCTAACAATTTACACAACGTTCCCACCTTTACTTTTCCTGGTTCCCTGGCTAACATTAAGGCGCGTAACACTGTCTCGCATTCCTTCATTTCCGCCCCTCCATACCATTTCCTCAGGTGAGCATGTACCTTTTCTAGCTGACCCTCCCTCCATCCACCTGCACTCATCACTTCCCTCTTAATAAACACACATTTCACGCGCTTTCTCAAGTCCAACAAACCCAACCCTCCCCTACATACCGGCAATGTCACTACCTCCCTTCGCAACCAGTTGCACCCTGAACCCCACAAAAATTTGAACACCATTCTAAGAATACTCGTGATCGCCGTTCCTGTTAACGGCATCACAGCCGAAACAAACCAGACTTTACTATATAGTAATACATTGATGACAATTACACGCTGCCTAAGGGTTAAATGGTGAGGTCGCAGCATTCCCAACCGTCGCTGCACCTGCTCCACCATCCTATTCGAATTGCTAACCCTTGCAGCACTCAGGTCAGCCTCATACATGACACCGCAGATTTTCAGACTCCCGGTCCTCCGCTGCACAACATCACATCCCCACTCTAATCTCTCTGTCCACTCTCCCAGCCCCATGATCATTGACTTTTCCAGATTTACCTTCATCCCAGTAGCTCTCCCAAAAGTGTGTACAACTTCCCCCAAAAGTCCTAACCGTGTCTCCTCACTTGCCAAAATAGTGGTATCATCAACATAGCCCACCAAACCAGGCCACGGCTTCAGCTCACCATCCCTCCCCCCCGGCCTTAGACGATCCTCCACCATCCTATAAAAGGGATCCTGAACACATGCAAACAATATTTGTGATAAAGTACATCCCTGCCGAAGACCCCGCTCCATGTTGACACCCCCCCCCACACACCCATTGATTTGCACCCTTACCTTCGCATTTGAGTACAGCGTATCCACCCACCCCACTATTTCTTCGCCAAACCCCTGTCATAGGAGAATATCCCTCAAAGCCTTTCTTTCCACCCTATCATAAGCCCCTTGCCAATCCAATGCCACCAACGCTCCTCTTTCCCTTTCCATGTCCTCCAGGAACCCCTTGATAATCCCGTGGCCCACGCTCATTGACCTACCAGGTAAACCAAACTGAGACTCAAACACGACCCTCCCCACAACACATTTAAGCCGATTCCCAAGAATTTTCGCAAATAATTTATAATCAGCACAAAGCAATGAAATGGCTCGATAATCCCGAAGGGTACTCTGCTGTTTACCCTTTGGGACCAACACCACCACCGCCGTTGCCTGAGATTCTCCCATCTTACCTCCGTCTTTCATGGCATTCATTAACCTTACTAGGAAACCCCTAAGCAGACCCCAGTGCTGTACATAAAATTCGCTAGGTAAACCATCGATCCCGGGTGCCTTACCCTTCCTCATGTCCATAAGGGCTCTCCATATTTCCCCCTCCTCAATGACCCCACCCAGTGCCTCCCGATCACTCCTCCCCAGTTTGCACGGCACATACTCACATACCTTCCCAAGAACCTCACCATCCACCCCACTACTTTTCCCGTATTCCTCAAACCATCTATCTGCATATGCACTCATCCCCTTGGTGTCCCTTAATACCTGACCCTCTCTAAAACCCCCCACAGAAGATATGACTTGCAAACCTGGTATTGTAGTCGTTCGCTGTCGTACCTTCTGTCCTCGCAGCACACAAGCTGATGGCTTGTCGCCCCAGAGTACTTCGTCTAACCCCGCCTGTACCCGTACAGCTGCAAAACGTTCTTCTTGCAAATCCCGTATTCTGTCCTTCAACATGTGTATATCCTCCACCGGGTACACCCCGGCCACTGCCCCCCCCTCGTAACAATTCCGTAATCTAGATTCTAAGTAATTTGACAAACCATACCGCAATTGATTAATGCGTTTGCCCTCCCTCACATAAAAATGACGTATTCGTAACTTAGCCACACTATCCCACCATCCTACCACGTCTTCCTCAGTTCTTCTGTCGGCACAGAGCTGTTCCCAAAATATTGCAAACGCTTCCACTCCCTCCCTATCCCCCAAAACCATCGTGTTCAGTTTCCAATAACTTCCCTGCCTACGAGCCAAAGCATCCCATCCCACCTCCACTAATACCGCCCTATGATCGGAAGACACCATCTCTATAGTTTTAAAAGACTCTACCAAAACCCTCCGAGATAAATATAACCTGTCCAAACGAGCCGCATATCCCCTTCTTATAAACGTATGTTCCACCTCCCACAGACCTCCCCCGAAAGCATCACGTAACTGAAGATCTCTAAGCAGGCCCCCCAAGACTGAGGAAAAATATCCCGCTCCTCTGGGTTCCACGTCTGTCTTCTTAATTACACAATTCCAATCCCCCCCCACAATCGCGACAGACGGTAACGTGCGTAGGTAATACACGAGCTCCTCCCGCACAAAATCCATCTTCACTTTCACGTCACTTTCCGCTGGGGCATACACACACACAAACGCCACTCTCTCCCATCCACCATCCTTCCACACGTAATACTCTCCCCCCTCCCCCCCCTCTTTCCTATGCAATACAAACGGGCCCGCCTCCCTGATCAACACACCCACTCCTCCTTTTAAACGCTCAGACGGCAACACATAAGCCTGATACCCAGGGACCACTAATTCACGACCAAGCTTAAAAATTGTGCTCCTGCACAAAAGCTACGTCAACCTTATACCTATTCAAAAACATCCTGAAGCACTCCCGTTTAACACCATCACACAGACCATTAATATTTATTGTTACACACCTGAGGCCAGCTTAAGGTTTCCTTCCCCGCCTCATGTCAAGATTCTTCCCTTTCAGACTGTTCCCCTGGACTGTGCCTTTGCCACAGTTTCCCCCCTCCTTCCCAACCATCCCCCCCCCTTCTGTTGTGGCCCTCTCGCAGAGTCACTCTGGGTACCAGAACCCCATGTCTTTTTCCCCGGCCTTTGCGCCGGTGTCAGAACATCGTCCGAATCTGACGCTGCTGCCCTTTTCCTTGTAGCTCCCTCAGTTTCCATATCGGAGTCCTGGGAGCCAGCACAATGGACTTCCACCTCTACCACCCTTAATCCGCCTCCATGCCCCTCCATGGCACTCGCACTGTCCACCACAGGTGCCACCTGATCCTCCCCTTCCCCACACACACCTTCTACCCTGATCCCAGGGTCTTGTTCGCTGTAACTCTCCACCTCCGTAGACTGTAACATAGCCTGTATCACCGTCTCCAACTCCTCCTCAATAGCCTTCACTGCTGCGCCCTCCTGTACCTCCTCACTTGACAACTGTACTGTTGATGGGCCAGGTGATTCATGGATCACCACTTCTTCCGATTCCCCAGGAGGAGCCACCACCACTTCACTCCACATGCGACCACGCCCTCCTCCTTGCACCCGTTCTTCTTTAGGCATTGGGTGCCCATGCGCAGGTGCTCCGCCCCTTGCCGGCCCAGGAGCCACTGTTGATGGGCCAGGTGATTCATGGATCACCACTTCTTCCGTTTCCACTGGAGGAGCCACTTCCTCTTCACTCCACATGCGACCACGCCCTCCTCCTTGACCCCGTTCTTCCTTAGGCATCGGGTGCTCATGCGCAGGGGCTCCGCCCCTTGCCGGCCCAGGAGCCATACTCCGCTTGCCACAGTCTGCCGCCATATGGTCAAATTCGCCACACAGTCGGCACGTACGCCTCTGCCCAGCATACGCTACCATTACCTGGGTTCTAAACTCTTCGAGATATACATACGAGGGTATAGGATGCCTAAGCGTCATCTTGAGATTAAAAGAACCCTCAGGAAATCCTGTGTAAGCACCTTTTACCCATTTGCCAGGTTGGGCCAGATGTACAGTTCCATAACGTTCGAAAACATTTCGAATATCTACCTCATCAGCCTCAAAAGGCACGTTGCGGAGCTTAACCCACGAATAATGTCGTGATACATCAATCAACTTGACCCTCACTGCCGGTGTTACAGTAATGCTGACATCTTGGTAACGATCAACCAAAGCCTCGTATACTTGAGCAGTTAGCACTTTCACGAAAATTCTATATACACCGTTCAGTGCCACTCCATATAAATCCTCGTCTCTGATGCCATATGTCTCTCGTATAATTTTAGGCAATAACACATCGACTGACGTAGGTGTTAAAGCCCCACTAATAAGTTCAATGCCCACAGTATTCACTCTCCTGCGAACACCTGGCGCCATGTCGTTGACTGATTAGCTCGTCTGGGAAACAGTAGAGGGGTGCAAAGCACGTCCGCACTCTACCTCATCCAGGCAGCGAATGCACAACACCTCCTCGTACCACTGCTGTCAGGTTACTGAGGAGCGTCAGGCAAGGGGGTCTGCACGGCCCAATAGCGATGCAGACAATACTCCACTAGTTTACTAGTCCACTAGGAATTTTTATTGACCTAAGAAAAGCGTTTGACAGTTGACCACGGCATCCTACTCCACAAACTTGACCACTATGGTATAAGAGGCCATGCGCTTGCATATTTCAAATCCTACCTTTCTAATAGGTATCAGTATGTCACCATTAAAGACACAGCCTCATCAATACGGCCACTTGATGCTGGAGTTCCGCAGGGAAGTGTCCTTGGACCCCTGTTCTTCCTCATTTACATCAATGATCTTCCAAACATATCCCAACACCTGAAACCCATTCTCTTTGCTGACGACACGACTTATGTCATCTCCCACCCTAATCTTGCCACCCTCAACACCATTGTTAACGAGGAGCTGCTCAAAATATCGACTTGGATGACAGCCAATAAACTTACACTTAACACTAACAAAACCTACTATATTATGTTTGGTAGCAGAGCAGGTGTTGCGCAACTTAATGCAAAATGAAGCTCTCAGAATTATTCTTGGTTGTCCCAAATCTACAGAGGTTCTTAATATGAGGAAGGAGCTTGGTATTTCTAGTATCAGTGATAGGATTGTTGAGATTAACACTGTACTCGGTATTAGAATGTTAAGAAATGAACCAGACACTGTCACAATGAACCTTACTAAATGTCTAGAAGTAAATACACACAGATCTAAATGGATTGTGAAAACGTGCAATTGCATTAAGTTTTATAACCTGCATGAACTGTATCACTGTAGGCAACAAGAGCATTTCACCCCTCCATGGAAGATGTGTTCATTTAATATCACATACCTGCAAGTCCCTCCCAAGAAGCTCATTGCTAGTAATCCCTTCCCTAAATCACTTGTTAAAGCAACTGCTCAAGAAGAAATTTCTCTCCTAGCTGGTAGTAATAAGTTATCACAAGTTATATACACTGATGGATCTAAACAGGAGTCTTCTGGCAGGGCTGCATCTGCTCTTGTTGCCACCTCCCTAGTTAAGAACAATAATAAATTTGTTGAGTTAAGCATATAAATTAACAACTGGACGTCTACATTGCAAACTGAACTGTTTGCAATCCTAATGGCGCTAAAGCTAACTTATGACACTGAGCCTGACTATCATCATTATTGATTTTATGTTATCATTAAAGACTCTTAACTCATATAATGACTCCAGCAACATGCTCATTGGAGAAGCCAGGTATAGATACTCAAAAATCAGGGACAAAGGAATTAATGTACAATTGCTATGGATCCCATCACACATTGGACTACTCCTTCATGATAAAGTTGATATGTTAGCCAAGAAGAGTACCCAGAAGGAGAATGTAGAATATAACTTTGGTATAACTGTGTCTAGCATTAGGAATAATATTAGGAGAGAAGTAAATAATGAAAATGATTCTTATAGGAATGCACTTAGAAGCCTGAGTAGATCTATAACCCACTATGATAACATGAACATAGAAAGTATGTTTATGAAGCAACTTGCAATGTGAACAGACTGACTGATGTTGTAGTGGCCAGGCTTAGGCTTGGTTACAAGTACTTCTGGCAGTTTGGGAGACACACAGATGATGATCAAACTAAATGTAAATTATGTGATCAGGTCATTGTCTTGAACACTATGTGCTTAATTGTCCGTTTATTGAGGAATACAGAGATAGACAGTATAATAACCTATGCGACATGTCAAGATATCTTATTAATGAAAATAAGATACCAGATATACTAAGCAAATTTAGGAAATTTGCTTAGTATATCTAAATTTACTTGTAACAGATAATTGAACTATAGATATGTAGATATAAATCCATATGTATTCCTGTTAACCCTTTGGGGCCTAGTTCCTAGGCCTTTTGTGTCCATATGCTCTTTGCGCTACCGTCCACAGGATGGATATGGGGTGCACAATAAACTAGCCACTTCGGTGACAAAATCTTAATCTTAACTTTTGTCAAATAGATTGAATTTCCTTGACTGGGGATTGAGTCAAACAACTTCCTACGGGCATTCCAAATTGTTTGTAAAGCAGTTTGTGACATAACCAACGAGGGGATATAACCTGCTTAATTTGGTTCTGTCCAACAAGGATACCCTTCTTAATAATGAGAGAAGAAATAATTCAGTAATGGTCCCAGATTTTAGCTTAGCAAATTACAATGGGGTTAGAGAACATCTATTATATGTTGGCTTGAGTAACGGAGAGAAGTATCAGTACGGCACTTCTATACTTGCTGATCAAAAACATTTATTTTGAGAATAATAGATTCTGAAAAACAACAACAATAAACTTTAGCAGGATTTAGACAAATTAAAATCATGGTGTGAAAGGAGGCAGATACAGTTCAATGTGGACAAGTGTAAAGTCCTAGTTCACGGGAATGAAAGTAACCCTCGAAGTAAAGAACCAGGCGTTTGAGAGCTTGATCATACAGAATGTGAAAAAAAACTTGGGAGTCATGTTCAGCAGAGATCTGAAGCCAAGACAACGGTACCTAAGTGTACACAATGAGGCTAACAGTTTACTTAGATTTATATCAGGAAGTGTAAGTAACAGGAGTCCGAAAGTTATTTTACAGCTCTATACATCACAGGTAAAGCCTCACTTAGATTATGATTATACTATAGAATGGATATAATCCACTGGAGAACATTTAGAGAAGATAAAATTAATCAAGAGTATAAAGAATTTCCCATATGAAGATAGACTGAGAACGCTGAACCTTCGCTCTCTGGAGAAACGTAGAATGAGAGACATCACTGAAGTGGCGACGTTGACCTCGCTTAGTGGCGACGTTGACCTCTCTTAGTGGCGACGTTGACCTCTCGTCTGTAAACGCGTGTCTAGTTTACTCTCGTACTTAGCTTACCGAGATTGTGATGATGGATTCCCTCGACTACTACTGAGATTGTGATGATGGATTCCCTCGACTACTACTGAGATTGTGATGATGGATTCCCTCGACTACTACTGAGATTGTGATGATGGATTCCCTCGACTACAAGCAGCTATATCATCATCTTAAGGAAGAGTTAATGGAAGCAGGAAGAGAGATTCAACCACTGAAAGGTATGTGTAAGGATTTTCCCATACGAGCATATCTCCCTATACTTGCTGTCCCTTTTACCATAAGCCAGTGGAAGACTATCATATGACCAAAAGTACCAGTTATCAGGTCATCATATGACTAAGACCTGTCAGAAACATTCGTCATATTTCAAAGTAAATAAAATATTACATCGCAGAGAACAACCGCGTCAATGATCGTACCATCGACTGGATACTGGTTGGAACAGAAGGAACGAAGATAAAGCTAAGGAAGGTCCAGGAGACTCCTGTGACCTCAAATACCTTCTCAGCATTAGCTGACGAGTGTAAGAAGACGACCCTTGACACTCCAGCAAAGACCATCGAGAACGTCACAGGAAACACCACCAGTGAATGTAAGAACATTGTTTTAGTTGGGAACAATCAGGTTAAGTGTATGGATAGTGCCTTTTGTCTTAGAGACAGGTAAAGGAGGCAGAGGGTGTATTTTCCAGGGGCTGGAAAGGAGGATATTGTTAGCTATCTAGACGACGTCATGAGAGGTGATGAGATAAATCCTACTTATGTCTATTGCTGACCTATACCTGAGTTGCAGGTATGGGTCAGCAGTAGACATAATTAAGAAGGGTGGGAGCCTTGTGATACGTGGCATTTTGCCGAGGAGAGGAGATGAAAATGAATGGTTGTCCAGGGCAATTGGTATCAATTGCTGGCCGGACGAACACTAAGGAAAATGCAGTAACATTCATAGGCAACTGGGACCTCTTCTATGGCAGAAATGACATGGTGAATATCAAAATAGTATACAATGCCGACAGGTTGGTAGGTAAGACACATAGGTAACAGTTAGGCAATTTTATTCCGAAACGTTTCGCCTACACAGTAGGCTTCTTCAGTCGAGTACATCTCTACTGCTCCTGCCTACTCCCTGTACTCGACTGAAGAAGCCTACTGTGTAGGCGAAACGTTTCGGAATAAAATTGTCTAACTGTTACCTATGTGTCTTACCTACCAGAAATGACAGTTGCCCACTTATCTAGGTCTGGGAAGCTCCTAGATTGAGGGGAGTTCAGTTGGGTTACAGTTTGTGCTTCCGATACCTTCCTGTTAAGAAGTCTATGTAGTCGTGATGGTAGCGCGTCGGACTGTTAATTTACTGACCGCGGTTTGAGCCCCCTCGTCCACCCTTCTGCTTCTTCATTGACAGTTGTTTATTAGTTTTTTCTTATAGATTTAGAAATCCACTAAAAGTTCAAAAACTTAATCTATCGCGAAAAATCTATTATTTTCTGATGATCAGTTGAAGATATGTACAACTTTATCAAAGACATTTAAAACATTCTTCTTCTTCTTCTTGATTCGCCGGTACTCTCCCGGTCCGGGTCTTTTCCAGATGGTGACCCAGCCTTGGCTCCTTGTCTTGGGAGTGTCTGAGACCTATGTCTACAATGGGAGGAGGTACAAGTGCCTCCTCATCTTCTGGGGCCAGCTGTCCCCAGGCCCAGCCCCATTCCCCCACCCTCACGGGGCTCGTAGGGAGAAGCTAGGTCTATTATTTTAAAATATAATTTAGTATTGAAAATACTTAGCAATGAAAGCAATTTTTAAAATGGTTTCAGTAATTATGTAACCAGCGGTACACTACCACCTCTGACGCTAATAGACTCATTTATTCTTAATGAGATTTAAGTTGCAAGGTTTGAACAAGTAAAATAATTAATTGAACATTATTAACCCTTCCCCACTCCCCCCTCCCTGCACTAATAACAAGGTTAAGTTACCAGTTAGCTTCCCATGGTGAAGTATTGTGGTGATACTATTTTGGTACCTTCACTACGTTACTCTCATCCACACACACACACACACTCTCTCTCTCTCTCCCCCTCCCTCTCGTCCCCCTTCCACCCTCTTTCCATCTCCTACCCTCCAGCCCCTGCACTCTCTCCCTCTTTCCTTCCTCTCTCTCTTTTACACAGGGTATTACAAGGTTAGGTTAAAGCTTCTAACTTTATCTACAAGCTCAGAGCTTTTATCTACATCAGCTCGTTTGAAAGCCTTTTCATTACGAAACATACAAATATGGGACAGGATGAAGTTGGAACCATCTATGGGCCAGCAATTTCATTTGATTTGATTTCTCCTCTGTCTGTGTGTCAGTCTGTCTCTCTTTCTCTCGCTCTCCAGCTACATCTGTCACTTCATTAAGGTTTTCTTCACCCTATAGATTATGTTATTATTTAAGGAAAGTATCTTTTGTCTTGTTTGTGTGAGAGATTTAAGCTGGAGTCAAACTTTTAGTTAATCAACGGTTTAGACATTTTACACAGGGCGGGATTAACGCACGGGCTTTAGATGCTGCAGCCCAGGGTCCTCTGCCAGCTAGAGGACCTCCAGGGGCTGCAGCCCAGGGTCCTCCGCCAGCTGGAGGACCTCCAGGGGCTGCAGCCCAGGGTCCTCTGCCAGCTGGAGGACCTCCAGGGGCTGCAGCCCAGGGTCCTCCGCCAGCTGGAGGACCTCCAGGGGCTGCAGCCCAGGGTCCTCTGCCAGCTGGAGGACCTCCAGAGATTAAGTGAAAAGTGTTCACGGTTACTACTGTAAGTTTATTATTACAGTATGTTATTACGTCACGTATTACCTGGAGTTTACCTGGAGAGAGTTCCGGGGGTCAACGCCCCCGCGGCCCGGTCTGTGACCAGGCCTCCTGGTGGATCAGAGCCTGATCAACCAGGCTGTTGCTGCTGGCTGCACGCAAACCAACGTACGAGCCACAGCCCGGCTGGTCAGGAACCGACTTTAGGTGCTTGTCCAGTGCCAGCTTGAAGACTGCCAGGGGTCTGTTGGTAATCCCCCTTATGTATGCTGGGAGGCAGTTGAACAGTCTCGGGCCCCTGACACTTATTGTATGGTCTCTTAACGTGCTAGTGACACCCCTGCTTTTCATTGGGGGAATGTTGCATCGTCTGCCAAGTCTTTTGCTTTCGTAGTGAGTGATTTTCGTGTGCAAGTTCGGTACTAGTCCTTCTAGGATTTTCCAGGTGTATATAATCATGTATCTCTCCCGCCTGCGTTTCAGGGAATACAGTTTTAGGAAACTCAAGCGCTCCCAGTAATTGAGGTGTTTTATCTCCGTTATGCGCGCCGTGAAGGTTCTCTGTACATTTTCTAGGTCAGCAATTTCACCTGCCTTGAAAGGTGCTGTTAGTGTGCAGCAATATTCCAGCCTAGATAGAACAAGTGACCTGAAGAGTGTCATCATGGGCTTGGCATCCCTAGTTTTGAAGGTTCTCATTATCCATCCTGTCATTTTTCTAGCAGATGCGATTGATACAATGTTATGGTCCTTGAAGGTGAGATCCTCCGACATGATCACTCCCAGGTCTTTGACGTTGGTGTTTCTCTCTATTTTGTGGCCAGAATTTGTTTTGTACTCTGATGAAGATTTAATTTCCTCGTGCTTACCATATCTGAGTAATTGAAATTTCTCATCGTTGAACTTCATATTGTTTTCTGCAGCCCACTGGAAGATTCGGTTGATGTCCGCCTGGAGCCTTGCAGTGTCTGCAATGGAAGACACTGTCATGCAGATTCGAGTGTCATCTGCAAAGGAAGACACGGTACTGTGGCTGACATCCTTGTCTATGTCGGATATGAGGATGAGGAACAAGATGGGAGCGAGTACTGTGCCTTGTGGAATAGAGCTTTTCACCGTAGCTGCCTCGGACTTTACTCTGTTGACTACTACTCTCTGTGTTCTGTTAGTGAGGAAATTATAGATCCATCGACCGACTTTTCCTGTTATTCCTTTAGCATGCATTTTGTGTGCTATTACGCCATGGTCACACTTGTCGAAGGCTTTTGCAAAGTCTGTATATGTTACATCTGCATTCTTTTTGTCTTCTAGTGCATTTAAGACCTTGTCGTAGTGATCCAATAGTTGAGACAGACAGGAGCGACCTGTTCTAAACCCATGTTGCCCTGGGTTGTGTAACTGATGGGTTTCTAGATGGGTGGTGATCTTGCTTCTTAGGACCCTTTCAAAGATTTTTATGATATGGGATGTTAGTACTATTGGTCTGTAGTTCTTTGCTGTTGCTTTACTGCCCCCTTTGTGGAGTGGGGCTATGTCTGTTGTTTTTAGTAACTGTGGGACGACCCCCGTGTCCATGCTCCCTCTCCATAGGATGGAAAAGGCTCGTGATAGGGGCTTCTTGCAGTTCTTGATGAACACGGAGTATATGAACTGTTGAGATTAATTTTTTTTCCTTTTGAAAATATCACTTGGGGGCCTCACAGTACCGGTAGCCCAGGGGCCTCACAGTACCGGTAGCCCAGGGGCCTCACAGTACCGGTAGCCCAGGGGCCTCACAGTACCCGTAGCCCAGGGGGGCCTACAAAATCTTAATCCGGCTTTGAAATTTCTGCATGATGAATGTGGCTGACTTCTGCAAAAGCGATAAATTAGAAATTAGAATTCTTGAGCACGAAGATTAACTCTCCAGATTATTTGTAACAGTTGGCAACATAACATTATACAACAGTCTTAAAGGTCCAGCTAAGCTACACTTAAACCCAGCCAGTTGTCAAGGAAGAACCTCAAATTGCACTCGTCAGAAACACAATTACGAGATAAGAAAACATGGGCTTCTGTCGTACACTTATATGAGAAGAGAAAAAGTGAGAAAGGGCTAGAGCGTCGACGTAGTCAGACTCACTTGACTCGTACACAATGTGATACTAAACGTCCTTGGTGCACAGAGGCTGCAAGAAGTCTTTCTTCAAAGGAAGAATGTGTTAAGCTGAACTTCCCTGACAACACCCCGCTGCCTGCTAAGTGTGCATGGCTAATGGCAGCTGTAAACAAGCATCCTAACTCAAGGATCCAATTTAGGAAAAACACACACAACTTTGTGTTTGTGGAACAGAATAAAGAACTGATCATTGATCTACTTAGTACACCTTATGGGGGTATTAAGCTGCTCCGACCTCCATCAGACACTCACCACTTTAAAAAATGGGTCAGTATCATAATCTTTGGATACCCTCCCTGCATGGACCCATCCCATCTGACTCTCAGTGAGCATATCATCAAGCCTAAAAGACTTAAAGAAAAATCCCAAATTATTGCCAGTTGGGTGGGTCCTGTGCCCCTCCCCCGGAATATCTGGGTGCATGGTTTACGTTTCCTAAACATCGAAGTGTACCTACCCCCTAAACGTAGGTGTTACAAATGCCAGCACTATGGCCATGTTGCAGTAGACTGTGGAATACTAAATTCTTGGTGTGGTAAGTGTGCTGGGAAACATTCCACTAGAGAATGCACAGTAGGCCCTGACAGCCAAAAATTTAAGTGTATTAACTGTAAAGAAGTTGGGGTTACAGTTTCCCACAAGGACTGCAGTCAGAACCCAAACAACCTTCGAGGTAAACCTGATAACAGTCCTTTAATGGTAACTGAGGATAGGGCCATCCAGTCTACCACAGCCAGATCTGAGACTGAACCTCTGCAAAGTGTGCAAGAACCCCACCTCACTGCAAACAATTCTGGTGATACCAGAATGCCATCATACACACCAGCTGTGGAGGAGCTAGCCATCCCTGCTAGCACATATGGAACTACTGGTCTGCCACTACAGATACCTATGGCTACACCTGAATATGGGGATGAGTTTGTCATTTCTCCCAATACACACAACTACAACAGTCAGACGGACACCACACAGGTAACCTCCCTGGAAATTGGAGATGAGTCAGATGCACAGGACCTACCTGCAATGAATGATGAAACAGAGAACACTAATGTAACCATGGTACCTGTTAAGGTGATAGGTGTTAAAGGAAGCACTAACCCAGAAGTGCCATCCTCCGGAGAGGCATTGGATTCGTCTGACCTTCCTCATATTATAACAAATTTCCAGAAAAAAAATTGAGCATCTTGAACAGATCCTGACAAGTTTAATAAATATATGTAATCAGGATGATGCTCATGAGCATGGTGATGATGTCAAAAGTGCAGCAATCTCCGTTCATCTTCCAGCAATTTGTGAGAAAGAAGCCCATAACTCTTGCCTTCAAGACTTGCCTTATAACTGGCTGCCAAAATGCCGAAAAATGCTTAAAAATAAAGGTTCTGAAGATAAAGACGTACAAACTATGCTATTTGCTCTTAAGTGTCTGCACACTGCAGTCAAAGCAGATTGTAATAACTCACTACAATGGATACATTACAAATCTTTTCATGGAACATTGCTTCCATCAGGAAGCGGTTGCCTGACTTACATCATATTAGTGCAACCAAGAATATTGATGTCATCTGTTTGCAGGAATGTAGATTGAAAGATGGAGCACCTCCACCAAACTTGCCTGGATATGCAGCTTATAACCTAAGGTCAACCAACTGTTGTGTGATGTATGTCAGAAAGAACTTGCCACATTCACTCCTTTCCTTGCAGAGTCGAGTTAACATGCAGTATCATGGTGTCAAAGTATATGCAGGCGATTTTTCCATAAACATTTTTAATCTCTATGCCCCAGCGAACCAGCTTCGACCTGATGCTTTACCAGATCGCATCAATAGTGAACCTACCATCATTCTTGGAGATTTTAATGCCAGACATAAGAATATTGGTGGGTCTATTACAAACACCAGTGGAACTAAACTAGTGAGATTGCTAAATGAGCATGATAATGTTCGAATTGTGGGCACTACTGAGCCTACTCACATATATGGTGGCATACTAGATCTGTGTCTTGGATTTAATACATCATATACGATGCATGACTCTGTCATAGTTGATGATCTTCTATCTGATCACTTCCCAAGACTAACAACTGTCAATCTTGATCACATCTCCAGCAATCAAGGAGCTAAATACAGAAGGAGGAAACTTATTCTCAAACCAGAACACAGAGACAACTTTATTAACCACTTGGATCAATGGTGTAAGAATTACGAGCCCATTGGCACACAAAAATTTAATGATGATTTAATTACCACTATTGAGAGTGTTCTCACAGATCAAGTGGGCAGGAATAGGAAACAAAGACCCTCCACTATAAATAACAATAAAAACCAATGTAAATACTATAATGATCCACAGCTGCGCAATCTGACACATGCAGCTAGGAGGATTGGTAAAGCATACCGTGAATGTAGAACCCCAGACCTGCTCAGAACGTTCCAAGCTGCACTAACAAATGCAAGGAATAGAAAGGAAGAACTTAGGCAACAGGAATGGGAACAGTTTGTTAGTGGATTAAATAGGTCCACCCCTTTGAGTTTGGCTTGGAAAGGTATAAATAAAATAACCAGGAAAAAGACTGGCAATGTTGCTCATCCCTTTCCTCTTGAAAAAGCAAATGACCTCATAAATGACTGGTCCAAAACATCCAGGCATGAAAGCCTTCCATCTCATATTAGAAAAAATTTGGAGAGTACTTCTGAAGAAATGTTGAAACTGATTAATTTTATGAGCCAAAATATTGATGAGAGTGATTGCCTCTTTACCGAGTATGAATTAGATAATGCATTAACCAAAGGTCGATCAACTGCTCCTGGAGAGGATGGTATAACCTATGATATTCTCAGAACTCTAAGGCACGTGCCTGATAACCCTTTGTTGGCACTGTATAATCTCAGTTACATTGAGGGCGTTCTTCCTACTTCCTGGACCAATAGCCTCATTGTGCCTATCCCTAAGCCCCAACAGCCTGATACATTTAGGCCCATCTCCTTAACCAGTTGTCTTTGTAAAACTTTTGAAAGAATGATGCTTAACAGACTGTACTACAGAATCAGACATCAACTTTCCCCCTACCTCTATGGGTTCATGAAAGGTAAAAGTGTGCAGAACTGTATTTCCACCTTTCTCACTGCACACACCTCTACTAGTTTTACCACTTTTCTTGATCTAAAATCTGCATTTGATATCGCAAACAGAACCGTTATACTACATGAACTAGCCAAAATGAATATTGGTGGTAGCTTACTCTGCTGGATAATAGGTTACCTGTCAAATAAGTATCCTCTGTCCTTTACCAAGGCTTCAGAAGTGATTCTAAAGAAATGTCTTTAGGTACACCTCAGGGAGGAGTTCTTAGTCCCATGCTATTTAATATTCTGATTAATGCTCTCCTAAATGCTCTACCTGCCTCACCTAAACATATAGCTATAAGCTATGCTGATGATATCATGATCCATACAACAGGGCATAAGAAGATGAATACCATTCTTAATGAAGTTCAAGCAATTTGTAATCGACTAGGCCTCATAATATCTTCCTCTAAAACAAAGATATTAACAAGCAAACGACATCCCCCACCCATCTATTTGCAGGGTGAAATCATTAGCTACGTTAAAACTTACAGATATCTTGGTGTAGATGTACCCTTTAACAAATCCACTATACCACAACTAAACAAGAAATGTAAAGCTAGGCTAAATGCTCTCAAAGCTGTTGCTGGCTACAATCCCAACTATGGTGCTAATGTGAGAATCGTGAGAATGATGTACATAGCCTATATTAGGTCCTTAATTGATTATGCTGCTCCCATGTTGATATTAGCTAGAGAAAGTTCCCTCCGACCCTTGGAGTTAACGCAAAATGAAGCTCTCAGGATTATTCTTGGCTGTCCCAGATCTACAAAAGTTCTTAACATGAGGAAGGAGCTTGGTTTTTCTAGTATCAGTGATAGGATTGTTGAAATTAACACTGTACTCGGTATTAGAATGTTGAGAAACGAACCAGACACTGTCACAGTGAATCTTACCAAGTGTCTAGAGGTAAATACACACAGATCTAAATGGATTGTGAAAACGTGCAATTGCATTAAGTTTTATAACCTGCATGAACTGCATCACTGTAGGCAACAAGAGCATTTCACCCCTCCATGGAAGATGTGTTCATTTAATATCACATACCTACAAGTCCCTCCCAAGAAGCTCATTGCTAGTAATCCCTCCCTTAAATCTCTTGTTAGAGCAACTGCTCAAGAAGAAATTTTTCGCCTAGCTGGTAGTAATAAGTTATCACAAGTTATATACACTGATGGATCTAAACAGGAGTCTTCTGGCAGGGCTGCATCTGCTCTTGTTGCCACCTCCCTAGTTAAGAACGATAATAAATTTGTTGAGTTAGGCATAAGAATTAACAACTGGGTGTCTACACTGCAAACTGAATTGTTTTCAATCCTAATGGCGCTAAAGCTAACCTATGACACTGAGCTTGACTCTATCATCATTACTGATTCTATGTCATCATTGAAGGCTCTTGGCTCATATAATGACTCCAACAACATGCTCATTGGGGAAGCCAGGTATAGATACTCAAAAATTAGGGACAAAGGAATTAATGTACAATTGCTATGGATCCCATCACACATTGGATTACTCCTTCATGATAAAGTTGATATGTTAGCCAAGAAGAGTATCCAGAAGGAGAACGTAGAATATAACTTTGGTATAACTGTGTCTAGCATTAGGAATAATATTAGGAGAGAAGTAAATAATGAAAATGATTGTTATAGGAATGCAGTTAGAAGCCTGAGTAGATCTATAACCCACTATGATAACATGAACGTAGATAAGTATGTTTATGGAGCAACTTGCAATGTGAACAGACTGACTGATGTTGTAGTGGCCAGGCTTAGGCTTGGTTACAAGTACTTCTGGCAGTTTGGGAGACACACAGATGATGATCAAACTAAATGTAAATTATGTGATCAGGCATATGGTCACTCTCTTGAACACTATGTGCTTAATTGTCCACTTATTGAGGAATACAGAGACAGACAGTATAATAACCTATGTGACATGTCAAGATATCTTATTAATGAAAATAAGATACCAGATATACTAAGCAAATTTCCTAAATTTGCATGTAACAGATAAGTGAACTATAGATATGTAGATATAAATCCATATGTATTCCTGTTAACCCTTTGGGGCCTAGTTCCTAGGCCTTTTGTGTATCCATATGCTCTCGCGCTACCGTCCACAGGATGGATATGGGGTGCACAATAAACTAACCACTTTGGTGGCAAAATCTAATCTAATCTAAATCTTACATGAGGAAGATTTGTGTTACGGAGTAACAGGTGTTTCGGTTTATCTTCAGCAAATCCCATGATAGTTACTGCTTCGCATTTGGCCCAGGTAATCCCTCAGGAAACTGGGAAAGCCTGTGCAATTACAACTAGGAAACGCCAATAATGGACTCTTGACAAAACTAGATGTATTTCAGTCACTGCACCATCCGAGAAAGGTATTCTTGTATTTCATAATCCTAATCCTCTGTACCTTAATGCACGCGACTGGAATAGTGCAGAGTGCAGGATAAATTTGTGATGCAGATATCACAATAAAACTAAGCACTAAACATATAAGGATTATATAGCTCTGCAGAGTCGGATGTGCCAAGGATGAAATATGATCAGAGACCAGTGAGGGTTAGGAGTATGTAAGAGGCAGAGTCGGTAAGGATAGTGGGGAGTGCTAAAGAGAAAATATAATCAAAGATGATGTAATAAAGTGCTAAAGAGAACATATAATCAAAGTTGGTGTAATAAAGCACTTGCTGACAAAAAGTCAAAGAGGGAGTCTGCTTCACATGCGGGTATGTCTACGAGGTCAAGTAAAGTAAGGGTGTTAGAGAGGTGACGACGCCGGAGGTAAATTTGGCGTGCCCGTTGATGGACGGGACAGTCTATCATGAGATAAACTGACAACGAAACTTAACAATTCTTACATAACAGCGCTGAGTGCTTCTCCTTGAGATACCCATTAGTGAGACGTGTGTCCTCTGTATGTTGGCTGGAGAGTGTAGTTTCCCAAACACGACAACGATAAGAAGAAACCCAAACAGGTTTGGCAGCACACAATTTATTACCTGGAGTTTACCTGGAGAGAGTTCCGGGGGTTAACGCCCCCGCGGCCCGGTCTGTGACCAGGCCTCATGGTGTATCAGAGCCTGATCAACCAGGCTGTTACTGCTGGCTGCACGCAATCCAATGTACGAGCCACAGCCCGGCTGGTCAGGTACCGACTTTAGGTGCTTGTCCAGTGCCTGCTTGAAGACAGCCAGAGGTCTATTGGTAATCCCCCTTGTGTATGCTGGGAGGCAGATGAACAGTCTCGGGCCCTTAAACACTTATTGTATTGTCTCTTAACGTGCTAGTGACACCCCTGCTTTTCATTGGGGGGATGTTGCATTGTCTGCCGAGTATTTTGCTTTTGTTGTGAGTGATTTTCGTGTGCAAGTTCGGTACTAGTCCCTCTAGGATTTTCCAGGTGTATATAATCATGTACCTCTCTCGCCTCCGTTCCAGGGTGTACAGGTTCAGGAACTTCAAGCGCTCCCAGTAATTGAGGTCTTTTATCTCCGTTATGCGCGCCGTGAAAGTTCTCTGTACATTTTCTAGGTCAGCAATCTCACCTGCCTTGAAAGGTGCTGTTAGTGTGCAGCAATATTCCAGCCTAGATAGAACAAGCGACCTGAAGACTGTCATCATGGGACTGGCATCCCTAGTTTTGAAGGTTCTCATTATCCATCCTGTCATTTTTCTAGCAGATGCGATTGATGCAATGTTATGGTCCTTGAAGGTGAGATCCTCCGTCATGATCACTCCCAGGTTTTTGACGTTGGTTTTTCGCTCTATTTTGTGGCCGGAATTTGTTTTGTACTCTGATGAAGTTTTAATTTCCTCATGTTTACATTATCGGAGTAATTGAAATTTCTCATCATTGAATTTCATATTGTTTTCTGCAACCCGCTGAAAGATTTGGTTGATGTCCGCCTGGAGCCTTGCAGTGTCTGCAATGGATGACACTGTCATGCAGATTCGGGTGTCATCTGCAAAGGAAGACACGGTGCTGTGGCTGACATCCTTGTCTATGTCAGATACGAGGATGAGAAACAAGATCGTTGTTGCCAACGATTGCAAAGGTGGCTAGAGATTACAGCAACATAATCTGAGAATGGAGTACCCCTATGTAAAATGATTAGGTTATGAACATCTGACCGTGCAGCAAAGTCCACCTACTCATTGCCTTAAATACTTACACGTTCAGGGACCCGGTAGAAAACAATGTCTCTGGTTTTACTACAAATGCGGCGAAACCAAAGTTGAATATGGAAAACGAGAGGATGAGAAAAAACAAATTTTTGGATAGCTTGTAAAACATTAAAGGAGTCTGAAACCACTACGAATGTTGAGGTAGACAGGGATGCAATTTATATAGCAGCCATGAGAACTGCATATAGTTCAACTGTGAAAATGCTAGCCTAGTCTAATAAATTACTTAGTACAACTCTGTCCGGAAAAACTGCTCCAAACCTGACGCCTTCAGAGGATTTAAAACCATTAATGTAAACTGCAATGGCATGAGAATGAAATCTGAAGGAGTCCAGGAGGAGGGAGTTCATGAGTACGTGTCTCCATGATAAGATTTCTTGTCATTTTTCTTAAAGAAATAAGAAAAGAAAAAAAAAGGAGGGAAGTGTGTGGAGGGATAACATCAAGGAGAAATAAAAAGAGCTCATATATCCCCTTTCGCGTCCAAGAGGACTCTCGGCGTGGTGGTAGTGCAGATACTTAATGGAACCTGTGGCGTGCTCTTCATGCCAGTAAATCAGCAATCCAGTATAACCTCACATACACTGAGCCATATCTAGAGACAAAAAAGTGCGATCGGAAGCCCGCTGCAAGGCATGTTACCTTTAGCCACCACCTCCCGGAACTGATAGGCAGCTTCGTGAGATACACCGTCATCTTGAGGACATCCAAAGCTGCCCTCTGGAACTCCAGAGGGCAGATCAGTATATCCCTAGATGATCCAGGTTCCAAGGCAAACACCACCACCGAGAGCCTCAACGGTATGGGACGGACAACGATTCTCTTTCCTTGACTCGGAGGAAAATCCCCAAAGGCCGAACATAGGAAAAGGAGGAGAGAGGGATGGTGAAAGGTGGGATGGTGAAAGAAGGTGGGATGGTGAAAGAAGGTGGGATGGGAAAGATGGGATGGGGAAAGGAAAAGTGGTGGGCATTTAGGTTTCGTCAGAGGAAGAAAATTAAAAGGTCCAGTTCCTTAGATCAAAAGCCTCTTCACCACGGTAAGGAACCTCTCTCGAAGAGGAATAAAGGCATTAAACTCTCAGCGTATATACACTGAGGGAAATACACCTCTGAGTGTATATATCCTGCAGTTTGGCTGAACGAGGAGGTTTTAAGCCTGTCGACTACATTAAGATCATTGAGGCTGCACTGTAAGATTTTTAAGATTTTAATCCCTAAAGTAAGGGTTAAAATGAACTTTCAGGGTATAACAGCCCTCAGGGTATAACAGCCCTCAGGGTATAACAGCCCTCAGGGTGTAACAGCCCTCAGGGTGTAACAGCCCTCAGGGTGTAACAGCCCTCAGGGTGTAACAGCCCTCAGGGTGTAACAGCCCTCAGGGTGTAACAGCCCTCAGGGTGTAACACTCCTCAGGGTTCAAGACTTCTGTTGAGAGTACATAACATTACGACCCTGGCTCAAGACCACTATTGAGAGTACATAACATTACGACTACGGTTCAAGACCACTATTGAGAGTACATAACATTACGACTACGACTCACGAAATCGTAATGACACGATTGCAAACAAACCATACCACGGGCGGGGATTGAACCCGCGATCAGAGAGTATCAAAACTCCAGACCGTCGAATCTTATTGTGGCTAGCTGGTCCAGTGGCTAACGTGACGGTCTGGAGTTTTGAGACTCTCTGATCGCGGGTTCTATCCCCACCCGTGGTATGGTTTATTACGACTACGGTTCAAGACCTCCGTTGAGAGTACATAACATTACGACCACTATTGAAGATACATAACAGTAAGACCACTGTTGAAAATACATAACAGTAAGACCACTGTTGACACAACAGTAAGACCACTGTTAAAGGTTCTGCTTAAATTATAATTCCAACTCGCGTTTCTCATTATTTGATCTCTCTCTCTCTCTCTCTCTCTCTCTCTCTCTCTCTCTCTCTCTCTCTCTCTCTCTCTCTCTCTCTCTCTCTCTCTCTCTCTCTCTCTCTCTCTCTCTCTCCAACATATAAGTACAAATTTAAAGCGCGTCCGTCTGGCGCTCAGCAGACGGAGGATCAAGCCTCCACCACATTTTGCTTTGAATGACCCAAATAGGTTTAGTGATTTACACGAATTAAAACAAAATTTAATCACAGTATCTCTCTCTATATATACAGCTCTCTCTCTTCTCCTAGTTCCTTGCATCCCACTAGCTCCCCTAATCTTCCTCTCTCACCCTTTGTTTCATACTTTCATCCCGTTTTCTGTCTTTCTCTGAGTCTCCCTCTCTCTGCCTTTCTCTCGTTATCTCTTATTCTTCTTGCCTCTCACTCGTTCTCTCTCGTGATCCTTGTTACATTTTTTCCTTTTATTAGTACGTCTCATCTCTCCTTCCTTCAGTCCCTCCCTTCCTCTCACACTCTTTATTTTCACAATGGTTTTACAGGGTTAGGTTACGAGTTCCTACCTTTATTTACAAGCTTAGAGCTGTAAATTACCTCAGCTCATTTGAAAGCCTTTTTATTATTAAGAGACATACAAATAGGGAATAGGATGAAGTTGGAGTCATTTGTGGGCCAGGAATTTCATTTGGTCAACTGCCTTTATTGTGCTGTGCGAACATGTTGGAGAGACTAGTCATGTCTAACACACTGGTCACTTCAGACCATCCCTGGACCCTCACCATCATTCAGTCATCCTCATTCTGCCTCCACACTCAATCTCTTGCCAAACACTCATTCTCTCCACGCTCTCAGAAGTGCTCCTTACTGGATTCTCCTCCCACTATTTTTATTTTCTGCCCCTGCTGTTTCCGCTTCCGTTTTCATCACGTCACCTCCTTGCCTCTCCCGACCTTCTTATCTTCTGCTTGCTTGTTCTCTTCCCCCTGCTTCTGATCTCCTGCTGCAGGTTTCTCCTCTTACCCTACTTGTTTCTCATCCTCCCCTGCTTGTTTTTCTTCTTCTCCTGCTTGTTTCTCTTTGCCTGTTTACAGCTTTCTTCAATTCTTCCCCTGCTTACTTCTCTTACATAAAAACATAACGCAAGAAAGAAGGAACACTGCACCAGGCCTACTGGCCTATTTAAGCTCACTGACCTAGTGACCTTAAGCTCAATGACCGTCTGACCTCACTGACCTAGTGAGGTCAGACACGTCACTTAAGGGAGGAGAACAGCATCCGACCTAGTAGCACAAACTAGTTAGGTCTAACTCACACCCACCCACACCCACTCATGTATTTATCTAACCTACTGTATTTTTAAAACTACACAACGTCTTAGCGTCTATGACGGTACTCGGGAGTTTGTTCCACTCATCCACAACTCTATTACCAAACCAGTGCTTTCCTATATCCTTCCTGAATCTGAATTTTTCCAATTTAAAACCACTGCTACGAGTCCTGTCTGTGTTAGATATTTTTAGCACGCTATTTACATCCCCTTTATTAATTCCTGCTTTCCATTTATACACCTCAATCATATCCCCCCTAATTCTACGCCTTTCTAGAGAGTTCAGATTCAGGGCCCTCAGGTCTGTTATAGCAATAATATCTATATTCCTTGCACTTGCAAGTAATCTTAGCTCATTTATCTTATTTCTTAGATTCCTTTTATTTATATAGTAAACCTTTAGGGAGCTAGTCTCTCGTTGCCCTCTACTATCTCTCTCTCTTTGTTGAGCAATTGCTTTGCCTTTACTAGCAACTATTTTGAATATTGTCTTTTAAACATATCCCTGGAGCATCCTGGTAATATCTGAGGTTTTCAACCCTAATATTGCAGCCTGACTGTTTCCCACAAACACCCATACCTCTATAATCTATCAGTTTAAATTCCTAGACAAGTCATCAATGACCCCCCTCTCTTCTCCAGCTGCTTACTTCTCTACTTCCCCTGCTTACTTTTCTTCTTCCCTTGCTTGCTTCTCTTCCCCTGCTTACTTCTCTTCTAACTCTGCTTGCTTCTCTTCTTCCCCTGCTTACTTTGCTTCTTCCCCTGCTTCTCTTCCCTTGCTTACTTCTTGTATTCTACTTTTATTCTTCTCGTCTTCCTCTATTTCCCTTCTGCTTGCTTCTTTTCCTCCGCCCTGGACGGGGTCTCAACATCCCCGTCTCTCTCCTTCAAGTACACTTACTGTCACAGTGTCGTCACTCACTCCCCTCGGTCTACTCTGAATGTAAATACTGCAGTGTCCACCGTGGCGCCCTCCTGCGTCTCTCTGGGAGTTAATCATTTTCCAGAGTAAACCCCTCCCTCTTTTTTCCCCCCTGGTGATAAAATTGTAAGAGCTTTCTCACATCTAAGAGCTTTCTCATATATAAGAGCTTTACACAAATAACCCGCACATAGAAAAGAGAAGCTTATGACGACGTTTCGGTCCGACTTCGACCATTTACAAAGTCGCATTGTGACTTTGTAAATGGTCCAAGTCAGACCGAAACATCGTCATAAGCTCCTCACTTCTACGTGCGGGATATCTATGTACTGTTCCAGTCACGGAATTGTGCCTTCTTGTTATTTATAAGAGCTTTCTCACATATAGGAGCTGTACAAGAATAACGACATTAGTTCCTGGAAATGTTTTCAACCAAAGCAGCTGCTACAGTACCGGTTACTATTGAACAAACAGAGCTGCTTTTCGAGGCATGTTGAAATGCTTGAATCTTCTGTGTTGCTTTAGCATATTATGCAAGCTAAGCGCTGCTATGTTATCTAACATTTCAAAGCACGATTCTAGCAACAGCTTTGTTATAGACTGTTACAGTAGGTGTGAACTTTGTTTAGTCCTAAGCAACATTAGTATACCTGTCACTATTTCTATCTCCAATGCCATTTCTGTTTCCAGTAACAGTTCCAACAGTCACTCAAAATTTAGTGTTACGTGATCACTGCTATACAGAGGATCCCAATTAATAACTTCTATTGTGTGTGCGTGTGTGTATGTGTGTGAAGTTATAGCTCAGGACCAACTGACGTGATCTAGTCTTTTATCTTTTTCAGAACCAGTATTGTGTTCGCGTCTACTGTTACATCACTTAATATCTTAGCCACTCTTCAGCTTAAAAACAAAAGTGTTTTTTAACTTCCCTGTGCAGTGTTACCAGTCATACCAGTTTATTCTTTTGTATACCTGGAAAATAGTCTGTCTATATCTACTATGTCTAAGTATCTGGAAAATAGTCTGTCTATATCTACTATGTCTAAGTATCTGGAAAATAGTCTGTCTATATCTACTATGTCTAAGTATCTGGAAAATAGTCTGTCTATATCTACTATGTCTAAGTATATCCCGGAGTACAGGATTTTATGTGATGAATTTAGAAAACTGACAAGTTGAAGAATGAGACACTTGTGCAACAATTGGGAATCTTTGAGGAAATGTTTCGCCAGCCAGTGTCTTCTTCAGTCGAATACAGAAAAGTTGGTAGAAGCTGAAGTGATGTGAAGACGATGTAATCAGTCCATCACCCTTGAAGACGTAGTTTTGAGGTGGTCAGTCCCTCAGCCTGGAGAAGAGTATTGTTCCATAGTCTGGAACACTGTGTTTAAGACTGTGGAACAGAACTCTTCTCCAGGCTGAGGGACTGACCACCTCAAACTTCTCTAGGCTGAGGGACTGACCACCTCAAACTTCTCTAGGCTGAGGGACTGACCATCTCAAACTTCTCTAGGCTGAGGGACTGACCACCTCAAACTTCTCTAGGCTGAGGGACTGACCACCTCAAACTTCTCTAGGCTGAGGGACTGACCACCTCAAACTTCTCTAGGCTGAGGGACTGACCACCTCAAACTTCTCTAGGCTGAGGGACTGACCACCTCAAACTTCTCTAGGCTGAGGGACTGACCACCTCAAACTTCTCTAGGCTGAGGGACTGACCACCTCAAACTTCTCTAGGCTGAGGGACTGACCACCTCAAACTTCTCTAGGCTGAGGGACTGACCACCTCAAACTTCTCTAGGCTGAGGGACTGACCACCTCAAACTTCTCTAGGCTGAGGGACTGACTCAAACTTCTCCTGAGGGACTGACCACCTCAAACTTCTCCAGGCTGAGGGACTGACCACCTCAAACTTCTCTAGGCTGAGGGACTGACCACCTCAAACTTCTCTAGGCTGAGGGACTGACCACCTCAAACTTCTCTAGGCTGAGGGACTGACCACCTCAAACTTCTCCTGGCTGAGGGACTGACCACCTCAAACTTCTCCAGGCTGAGGGACTGACCACCTCAAACTTCTCTAGGCTGAGGGACTGACCACCTCAAACTTCTCTAGGCTGAGGGACTGACCACCTCAAACTTGACCACCTCAAACTTCTCTAGGCTGAGGGACTGACCACCTCAAACTTCTCCTGGCTGAGGGACTGACCACCTCAAACTTCTCCAGGCTGAGGGACTGACCACCTCAAACTTCTCTAGGCTGAGGGACTGACCACCTCAAACTTCTCTAGGCTGAGGGACTGACCACCTCAAACTTCTCTAGGCTGAGGGACTGACCACCTCAAACTTCTCTAGGCTGAGGGACTGACCACCTCAAACTTCTCTAGGCTGAGGGACTGACCACCTCAAACTTCTCTAGGCTGAGGGACTGACCACCTCAAACTTCTCTAGGCTGAGGGACTGACCACCTCAAACTTCTCTAGGCTGAGGGACTGACCACCTCAAACTTCTCCTGGCTGAGGGACTGACCACCTCAAACTTCTCCAGGCTGAGGGACTGACCACCTCAAACTTCTCTAGGCTGAGGGACTGACCACCTCAAACTTCTCTAGGCTGAGGGACTGACCACCTCAAACTTCTCTAGGCTGAGGGACTGACCACCTCAAACTTCTCTAGGCTGAGGGACTGACCACCTCAAACTTCTCTAGGCTGAGGGACTGACCACCTCAAACTTCTCTAGGCTGAGGGACTGACCACCTCAAACTTCTCCTAGGCTGAGGGACTGATCACCTCAAACTTCTCTAGACCGAGGGACTGACCACCTCAAACTTCTCTAGGCTGAGGGACTGACCACCTCAAACTTCTCTAGGCTGAGGGACTGACCACCTCAAACTTCTCTAGGCTGAGGGACTGACCACCTCAAAACTACGTCTTCACCTGACTGCTGTATATAACCCACTTCACCGAGCATATTCCAGACTGAGGGACTGATTACCTCAAACTCATTCTCTTTCTCCACCGTTCTTCTTTATAGCGGACAAAAGAAGCCACTTGGGGGCGAAACGTTTCCTCAATAAAGATTCCCAAATGCTGCACAAGTGTCTCATTCTTCAACAATATTTTACATAATGTAATCGCATTCTCGTTCTTCGTTCCTCCATCAACGTAACATTAACTCTCGCATTCTGTCTACCACACAAGTGTGACTATGGTGTAATAGCGCACAAAATGCGTGATAAAAGAATAACAAGAGAAGCTGGTAGATGGATCTATAACTTCCTAATAAACAGAACACAAAGAATAATAGCAAGCAAAGTAAAGTCTGAGGCAGCTACAGTGAAAAGCACTGTTCCACAACTCACAGTACTCGCTCCCATCCTATTCCTCATCCTCATATCGATCATAGACAGTGATGTAAGCCATAGCTCCATGTCTTTCTTTGTGGGTGACACCCGAATTGCCATGGCAGTGACCTCCACCGAAGACACTGCACGACTCCAAGCGGACATCAACTAAATCTTCAAATGGGCCACTCAAAACAATATGAAGTTCAGTGAAGAGAAATTTCAACTACTCAGATATGGAAAACTCGAGGAAATTAAAACTGTATCAAGGTATACAACAAATTCTAACCATACAATATATAGAGAGAAAAATTATTGTGAAGGACCTCGGAGTGATAATGTCAGAGGATCTCGCCTTCAAACACCACAACAATGTATCTACCTCATCTGCTAGAAAAATGATAGGATAGATAATGAGAACTTTCAAAACTAGGGACGCCAAGCCCATGATGATTTTCTTCAAATTGCTTCTCTCTGTGCTGGAATATTGCTGTACACTAATTGCACACTTCAAGGAAGGCGAAATTGCTGACCTGGAGAGTGTACACATAACTTTCACGGCACACATAAGTACGATAAAGCATCTAAATTATTGGGAATGGTTGAAGTCCCAAGATTTGTATTCGCTGGAATGCAGGCGAGAGATATACATGATAATATACACTTGAAAAATCCTAGAGGGATTAGTACCAAACTTGTACACGAAAATCACTCCCTGTGAAAGCAAAAGATTCGACAGGAGATGCAACATTCCCCCCACTGAAAAGCAGGAGCACCACGAATACACAGAGAGAGCACAGTAAGTGTCAGGGGCCTAAGACTGCTCAACTGCCTCCCAGCATCCTTAAGACCATAGACCCCTTGCTGTCTTCAAGAAGGCACTGGACAGGCACCTAAAGTCAGTACCTGACCAGCCGGGCTGTGGTTCGTATGTCAGTTTGCGTGCGGTCAGCAGTAGCAGCTTGGTTGGTCAGACCCTGATCCATCATGAGGCCTGGTCTCAGACCGGGCCGCGGGGGCGTTGAACCCCAAAACCCTCTCCAGGTGTACTCCAGGTATACCAGACTCT
Source organism: Cherax quadricarinatus (assembly GCF_038502225.1). Lineage (NCBI taxonomy): Eukaryota > Metazoa > Arthropoda > Malacostraca > Decapoda > Parastacidae > Cherax > Cherax quadricarinatus. The sequence goes on from NC_091329.1 coordinate 26,750,521, forward strand.
GCAAATGATGTTGGGTCACATGTGACCTAACATCTTTTGTGTGATCTCTGTACATACAGTAGATGTGCTATGAAACATCTCACATTCCACACGGTACATGCGCTAGCACTGATATATAACAGTCATCATATGACTAAGACCCGCGTCAGGAAACACGTCCTGTTTTCTGACAAATCTTACATAACCTTTCTAAATTTTCTCTGTTCCTTGGATTCATCCCACTTGCCACTATACCCACGAGTAGCTGTTCTCAACAATACTATTCAAGTATTCTTGACTAATGGCGAACAGGTTATGTGGACCGTTGATGTTCAGGGCAATGAGCAGGCAGACTGCTTTCATAGAGGTATTCCATTCTCTACTTCCCTTCGCAACCATTGGCAACAACGAAGGTCTGATATGACTCATAATAAATTACATTCTATCAAACCAAGGCTGGGTTTCAGCCCGCCTTCTTGTCATCGATACCGAGGCTGGGAGACAACTCTCTCTCGTCTTCGCATCAGACACAATCGTCTAACTCATGGGTATCTCATGGAGAGGCATCCGGTTCCACTTTGTGAGAACTATCTAGTTCCTGTTTCAATTTTCCATATTCTATTGGACTGTCCTGTCTGTCAACGAGCGCGTACAACTCTACTCACCGATGGCTCGTTTGGCTTCAGATCATGCCGATCCACACAAGATGCCATTAACATCATTCTCAACTACGTTCACATAAACACCAAACAAGGAAACAAGACAGCCCTGGTTGCAAAAGACGTTGAAAAAGCTTTCGACACAGTCTGGCACGGAGGGCTAAAACTCTGCCTCTCACTACTCGTAAACTCCCTTTATAACTTCCTACGCGCAGCACCATGAGGATCAATTTCCAAGGCTGTTACTCTGAATATTTCACACTTAATTCTGGAGTGCCCCAGGGATCTGTCCTTTTTCCAACCCTCTATATTTTATACACTAGCGACATACCAACACCTGAATACCATAACACCATCACCTTCGCATACACACACACAGTCACTCAAAGCCATAGCTAGTAAAGCCCTCTCAACGCACCATACTACACCTCTGTAGTACTCTAATACGACCTCTAATTACTTGCTCTCCTCTAGCTCTCTCTCTCTCTTGCAGCTAAGACCAACAAACTAAATTGCAGCGAATTCAGAACAAGGCTCTGCGCTGGTTGCTTGATGTCAACTGGGATAACTTCGGCACAAGCCAGTCACTCCATGTCCAGTCAAGCATCCCTGCGCTGAACGTGTACTGGAAGACGCTCAATGGCGCTCTTAACCCTATTTATAGATAACTTCTGCTCTTATTAGCCTGTCTTAACAGTGTGAACCTTAAAAGATGCACCTTTTAAATCTCCCCTCCTTATAGCACCATTGGATTCTCTCACGGTACCTTGCGCTTGTTCGTTTTGGTGTCCACCCAACCCCGTGTGCCTTATCAGTCCTCCTCGCCATAGCAGTCTCTGACCCCCACGATCGAATTAGCTACTGGGTTAAGCCCTGGTATTATCCCTTTTACTCATAACCTTCCTCTCACCAACCTGCTCTTCCAGTATCCTCACTTCCCTGCACCCCCCCCCTCTCTTGTCATGTCTCTTTGCTGACGGCCCCACCTTTGACTCATACTCCTTCTTCGACTTTTTTAACAGCAACTGATTTATTACACAAACTTTGATAATCCTTCCTATATCACTCCTCGCAGCCCTTCCTAACTTTACCTTTGTCATCATCTCCACCCTTACTTATCCTTAGATCCTGCATCAATTCCTACCCTGCAGCGCTGTATGACCCTAGTAGGTTTAGTATAAAGTCAAGACTTAATACTCAATGAATCATTAAGTGTGGGGGTGCAGCAGCGCATGTTCATGTATCAGTGTGGGTTACCCACACTCATACAAGTATTGTGTATCAATGTGGATGTTTGTTATTTTCACGTTTGGCCGCTCGTCCGCTTGTAAGCGTATATGTAACTACTCAATTACTTTTGTGTCAATTTACTCATTTATTTTCCTGCAGTGAAAAAGTGCCTGTGGATATTTGCCTCTGTGTGTGTGTGTGTGTGTGTGTGTGTGTGTACGTAGATATTTATTAATCTGAGCGTCAATATCTTTTGTTTACCGTTCGTGTGTATTGCCAGGGTGTGTATAATGTATACACAACAGCACCAATGATGTGTATATCAACTATTTGATTCATTATCCAACATTAAGCTGGCCTTCACATCATCCAGGATTGTCAGACAGATGAGTCAGACCCCATCTACTCAGCTCAGCTAAGCCAGAACTCATCCACTCAACTCAGATAGACATTGTGTTGTTTTGATAAGCGCTAATGGTGGTGGAGCACTGGTAGAGCACTGGTGGCGGAGCACTGGCGGTGGTGGAGCACTAATGAAGGAGATGGAGCACTAGTGAAGGTGATGGAGCACTAGTGAAGGAGCACTAGTGAAGGTGATGGAGCACTAGTGAAGGAGCACTAGTGAAAAAGCACTAGTGAAGGCAATGGAGCACTAGTGAAGGTGATGGAGCACTAGTGAAGGAGCACTAGTGAAGAAGCATTAGTGAAGGTAATGGAGCACTAGTGAAGGTGATGGAGCTAGTGGAGGCGATGGAGCACTGGTGAAGGAACACTAGTGAAGGTGATGCAGCACTAGTGAAGGAGCACTAGTGAAGGAACAATAGTGAAGGTGTTGGAGCACTAGTGATGATGGAGCACTAGTAAAGATGGAGGAGCACTAGTGGTAAGGGTGGAGCACTAGTGGAGGTAGTAGAACACTAGTGGAGGTAGCAGAGCACTAGTGGAGGTAGTAGAGCACTAGTGGAGGTAGTAGAGCACTAGTGGAGGTAGTAGAGCACTAGTGGAGGTAGTAGAGCACTAGTGGAGGTAGTAGAGCACTAGTGGAGGTAGTAGAGCACTAGTGGAGGTAGTAGAGCACTAGTGGAGGTAGTAGAGCACTAGTGGAGGTAGTAGAGCACTAGTGGAGGTAGTAGAGCACTAGTGGAGGTAGTAGAGCACTAGTGAAGGAAGTAGAGCACTAGTGAAGGAAGTAGAGCACTAGTGAAGGTAGTAGAGCACTACTGAAGGTAGTAGAGCACTAGTGAAGGTAGCAGAGCACTAGTGAAGGTAGCAGAGCACTAGTGAAGGTAGTAGAGCACTAGTGAAGGTGGAGAACTAGTGAAGGTGGAGCACTAGTGAAGGTGGAGCACTAGTGAAGGTGGAGCACTAGTGAAGGTGGAGCACTAGTGAAGGTGGAGCACTAGTGAAGGTGGAGCACTAGTGAAGGTGGAGCACTAGTGAAGGTGGAGCACTAGTGAAGGTGGTGTAGCACAGTAAAGGAGGTAAAGCACTTGTGAAGGTGGAACATTAGTGAAGGTGGAACACTAGTGAAGGAAGTGGAACACTATTGGTTAGGGTGGAGCACTAGTGAAGGTTGAGCACAAGTGGTGAGGGTGGAGCACTAGTGAAGGTTGAGCACAAGTGGTGAGGGTGGAGCACTAGTGAAGGTGTAACACTAATGCTGAGGGTAGAGCACTAGCGAAGGTGGAGCACTAGTGAAGGAGGAGCACTAGTTAAAGAAGTGGAGCACTATTGGTTAGGGTGGAGCACTAGTGAAGGTAGTGGAGCACTAGTGAAGGTAGAACACTAATGAAGGTGGAGCACAAGTGAAGGTGGTGGAGCACTAATGAAGGTGAAGCACAAGTGAAGGAGGAGCACTAGTGAAGGAAGTGGAGTACTATTGGTTAGAGTGGAGCACTAGTGAAGCTAGTGGAGCACTAGTGGTTAGTCTCAGTGTAAGAATCGACTCGATACAGTGTATGTTCACCATCGTCTCTGATGTTACCAAATAAGACTTTCGGATCATCTTACTGCCGTCGACCTAGAGTGTATTACTCGAGCTTTAGTCCCTAAAAGGGCTCCATGGAAAGCCTACTATACTTGATATGGGTAAACAGTTTAAACATACTTATCACCTTAGTGAGCCGAGGACCAGCCCTTTTTCTTTTCAGTCCAACCTTTGCAAGTAACTGATTCGTCTGTAAAAACTTGCATTTGTGGTCACAGTGGTGCCTCTGCTGACCTTCCTATGGTGTAGAAATATACCTAGTTGGATTAATCTTATTGTGGCTAACTGGCCCAGTGGCTAACGCGACGATCTGGAGTTATGAGACTCCCTGACAGTGGGTTCAAACTCCACCCGTGGTATGGTTTGTTTAAAAGCTTACAATTTGTTTCGTAAAGTTCATCAAATTCTATTGGGTGATTATAATGCATACAGCAGAATACTCATATGCATTAATTCCAGTCAGGCTAACAAAAACACTTAGTGTTAAAACAGTGCTTCGAATATGCTGAGTGGAGCTCTTGGTGACTGTTGGTTGTGCTCAACTGGCTGGGTACCTCGGAAACTGTCATCTGTCAAACTGACAGACTTGCCTTAGCTAAGTTTTGCAGTCAGTGAGCTATAAAAGGCTGTTGACACACCAGGAATTTAAAAAATGGTTATAATCATAACCGGCAAGCCTAGCAGTAGGCCTCAGTCATATGACAAAGCTGCAGCAGCGGGTCATCATGAGACTAGGACCCGCGTCAGGAAACACTTGTCCTGTTTCCTAACAAATCTTAACTAATGTTAACACACCAGGAAGGACGATGGTACATAAATATTTGCGGCTAATCATTACGTATATGGAATCGAGATGCTGAGAAATCACGAAAATGTTGGTACACAATAACAGTGGTTGCAGGTTTTAAATAATGAAACAACGAGTGCTGGATTCTTCCATCTGATGGAGATGATTGTGTCAATGTTTGTAGGAAACATAGACAACTCTTCCCAACGAACAATACCAGAAACATTTATAGTAATTATCAAGTAGCTTCCGAGCTAAGTCTTGATAAATCATGCATTATAGCATTAAACAATAAATGCTTTTGTATTACTAATTTCAGTTATACAGTGAACTACTCTACTTACTGTGCCACGACATTTATTAAAAATATTTTGCATTATTATGTAAACAAGTATAATCATGCTATGAGGGAATTTACAATATAATGGAGAGTACACACACACACACATTATATTACATACATACATATATATATATATATATATATATATATATATATATATATATATATATATATATATATATATATATATATATATATATATATATATAAGATACAGTATATTTCAAAATATGCAAAACAACCACTCTGAAAGAATAGAGAAATTCCAAGCGCTTTCGTGACTACTCACATTATCAAGGAACTATGAAAGTGAAGCATCCAAGGAAGCTATATAAGGGGTCGGCCAGCACCTCACTATCAGATCCCACAACGGTTAGACACGTGACGCGCGGCGAGCCAACTTGGATAGGTCCTTTGCAAAACTCACCCCCAAGCTATTTATTTGTCCAGTGCATTATTAAATTCTTCCCAAATTCTATTAATTATAAATGGATCTAATTTATATAAACCAAAGGAAATATTCATATTATTGTCAAAACTGCTTTTTATGAAACAAGATTCAATTATATTCCTGTCGACCATGGACTTGCTTGATACTACTTTCTCAACTTTTTGAAAATCAATTGGATGGTTAAAATCTCTTACATGAAACGTTTCGCCTACACAGTAGGCTTCTTCAGTCAAGTACAGAAAAGTTGATAGAAGCAGAAGATACAGACCTGCAATCAACTTCGACAACTTCCACTAGTGAGAGCGGCTGGATTTGAGAGGAACCTGACCTCTTAGCATCTGAGTTCTTACCTCTCCTAGTGGCCTACGTCTCACCTCTTGGCGCTATAAAAAGCTCCATCCTGTCACTTCATCTCCATATTGTTTCATACTATGGAACAATGCTCTTCTCCAGACTGAGGGACTGACCACCTCAAAACTTTAAGGGTGATGGACTGATTACATCGTCTTCAAGTATCTTCTGCTTCTATCAACTTTTCTGTACTTGACTGAAGAAGCCTACTGTGTAGGCGAAACGTTTCATAATAAAGATACCTAACTGTTGCATATGTGTCTTACCTAACAAGTCCATGGTCGACAGGAATATAATTGAATCTTGTTTCATAAAAAGCAGTTTTGACAATAATATGAATATTTCCTTTGGTTTATATAAATTAGATCCATTTATAATTAATAGAATTTGGGAAGAATTTAATAATACACTGGACAAATAAATAGCTTGGGGGTGAGTTTTGCAAAGGACCTATCCAAGTTGGCTCGCCGCGCGTCACGTGTTTAACCGTTGTGGGATCTGATAGTGAGGTGCTGGCCGACCCCTTATATAGCTTCCTTGGATGCATCACTTTCATAGTTCCTTGATAATGTGAGTAGTCACGAAAGCGCTTGGAATTTCTCTATTCTTTCAGAGTGGTTGTTTTGCATATTTTGAAATCACCTGTTTACTGTGATCTTATTGCATATATATATATATATATATATATATATATATACATATAAATATACATATACATATACATATATATATATATATATATATATATGTGCCGAATAGGTAAAATTGGTCAATTAGCAAGAACTCGTTTAAAATTTAGACTTTCTAAATTTTATCTTATACGTTTATAAATTCATATTTTTTTATTTATATTAACGTAAAAAATAATAACTTTGTACTAAAAAACCTTAGAAAACTTACCTAACCTTATTATAACAAGCACGATTTAATTTAGCTTAATCCACCTAAATACATTTTAGAGAAGTTTACAATAATTTAATAATAAACAAACAATGAAATATATTTTTTTTCGTTAGGCTCAATGTTTTTTGCGAAATTATTCTATACACAAATTTTCGTTTGCCTTATTCGGCAAGAAGAGCATTGCTATTTAAGCCAAAATGGCAAGTTTTACCTATTCGGCACGATATAAATTACGAGAGTATACAGTGATTTGTAAATCATACCAGTACATTAGCCTGTGTAATAAATTATGCAACAGGCATTGATATTTCCTTTCCTCTGCAATTGTTATTAGTTTACGAGAGAGACTATTAATTCTGGCAACTGACGAACTGACAGTACTATTACCTTATACATGAGAATCATATTCAACCATGGGTCATGAAGTTCGTTCAGAAACAAACTCACTTAAGACCAGAAAGGTGGAAGAAGCCACGAATCATTACCTAGATATTATTACCATTTAACCTATTGTACTTTTTAACAAACCTGCCGTCTTCCACCGAGGTAGGGTGACCCGAAAAACAAGTAACTTTCACCATCCCTCACTCCATCACCATCTTGCCAAAGGCACGCCGACATTACAGTCCAGATACTCTCCCAAACTACAATATCTCCACCCCTTCTATAGAGGGCAGGAACTGTATTTCCCAACACCAGGACTCGTGTCTGGCTAACCGGTTTCCTTGAATCCCTTTGTATATGTTACCTTGCTCACACTCCAAGAGCACGTCAAATCATTTAAAAAAAAAAAAAACACTAATGCCGGAAAAAAAATCCTCCCCCAGTACCAACAATACCACCAGTCCGATGACATTCTTCTTTGCAAATATACAGGGTCTAAAGCCAGCAACAAACAACAAAATACCTTTCATCCGTGGACTGCTTGCAGAGGCAAAGGCAATGTTCGCGGCTTTCACTGAGACCCACATAAAGGATCACTTAGACAACGAAATATGGATCCCAGGTTACAACCTATACAGATGTGACAGAGTGAACAGGCAAAAAAGGGGGGGGGGGTGGCCTGTACATTGCAGAGTCACTTGTTTGCACAGAACTGCTTAATGCCTCAAATGATGTAGTGGAAGTTTTAGCAGTAAAGGTCGAGAACCAAAACCTAGTCATTGTGGTAGTCTACAAGCCTCCGGATGCAACATCCCAGCAATTCCAGGAACAGCTGTTAAAAATTGACCACTGTCTGGAAAATCTTCCAGCTCCTGCACCCAACATCTTGCTCCTGGGGGATTTCAACTTAAGGCACCTAAAATGGAGGAATATAGCAAATAATATTGTTGCAGTAATAACACCAGGAGGCAACTCTGATGAAAACTCACACTCACACGAGCTTTTAAATCTCTGCACAAAATTCAATTTAAACCAGCAAATAATAGAGCCTACTAGAATGGAGAATACACTAGACCTCATCTTCACTAACAATGATGATCTGATAAGAAATGTCACCATATCAAAAACAATATACTCAGATCACAACATAATTGAGGTTCAGACATGTATGCGCAGAGCCCCAGACCGACAAAATGAGATTAGTCACGAGGGAGCATTCACCAAATTCAACTTCAATAACAAAAACATGAAGTGGGACCAAGTACACCAAGTCCTAACCGATATAAGCTGGGAAGATATACTAAGCAACACAGACCTCAACTTATGCCTAGAACAGATTAACTTGGTGGCACTCGATGTATGCACAAGACTTATTCCTCTAAGAAAAAGGAGGAGTAGATGTAAAATAGAAAGAGACAGGCGCTCTCTTTACAGGCGACGGAAAACAATAACAGAGCGGCTAAAAGAGGTCAATCTATCTGAAATGTGTAGGGAGACACTTGTCAGAGAAATAGCAAACATCGAACTTCAGCTAAAGGAATCTTATAGGAGTCAGGAATCGCGGGAAGAACTAAAAGCCATAAATGAAATCGAAAGAAACCCAAAGTATTTCTTCTCCTATGCCAAATCAAAGTCGAGAACAACGTCCAGTATTGGGCCCTTACTTAAACAAGATGGGTCCTACACAGATGACAGCAAGGAAATGAGTGAGCAACTCAAGTCCCAATATGACTCAGTTTTTAGCAAGCCACTAACCAGACTGAGAGTCGAAGATGAAAAAGAATTTTTTATGAGAGAGCCACATAATTTGGTTAACACAAGCATATCTGATGTTATCCTGACGCCAAATGACTTCGAACAGGCGATGAATGACATGCCCATGCACTCTGCCCCAGGGCCAGACTCATGGAACTCCGTGTTCATCAAGAACTGCAAGAAGCCCCTATCACGAGCCTTTACCATCCTATGGAGAGGGAGCATGGACACGGGGGTCGTCCCACAGTTAATATAAACAACAGACATAGCCCCACTCCACAAAGGGGGCAGTAAAGCAACAGCAAAGAACTACAGACCGATAGCACTAACATCCCATATCATAAAAATCTTTGAAAGAGTCCTAAGAAGCAAGATCACCACCCATCTAGAAACCCATCAGTTACACAACCCAGGGCAACATGGGTTTAGAACAGGTCGCGCCTGTCTGTCTCAACTATTGGATCACTACGACAAGGTCCTAGATGCACTAGAAGACAAAAAGAATGCAGATGTAATATATACAGACTTTGCAAAAGCCTTCGACAAGTGTGACCATGGCGTAATAGTGCACAAAATGCGTGCTAAAGGAATAACAGGAAAAGTCGGTCGATGGATCTATAATTTCCTCACTAACAGAACACAGAGAGTAGTAGTCAACAGAGTAAAGTCCGAGGCAGGCACGGTGAAAAGCTCTGTTCCACAAGGCACAGTACTCGCTCCCATCTTGTTCCTCATCCTCATATCCGACATAGACAAGGATGTCAGCCACAGCACCGTGTCTTCCTTTGCAGATGACACCCGAATCTGCATGACAGTGTCTTCCATTGCAGACACTGCAAGGCTCCAGGCGGACATCAACCAAATCTTTCAGTGGGCTGCAGAAAACAATATGAAGTTCAACGATGAGAAATTTCAATTACTCAGATATGGTAAACACGAGGAAATTAAATCTTCATCAGATTACAAAACAAATTCTGGCCACAAAATAGAGCGAAACACCAACGTCAAAGACCTGGGAGTGATCATGTCGGAGGATCTCACCTTCAAGGACCATAACATTGTATCGATCGCATCTGCTAGAAAAATGGCAGGATGGATAATGAGAACCTTCAAAACGAGGGATGCCAAGCCCATGATGACACTCTTCAGGTCACTTGTTCTATCTAGGCTGGAATATTGCTGCACACTAACAGCACCTTTCAAGGCAGGTGAAATTGCTGACCTAGAAAATGTACAGAGAACCTTCACGGCGCGCATAACGGAGATAAAACACCTCAATTACTGGGAGCGCTTGAGGTTCCTGAACCTGTATTCCCTGGAACGCAGGCGGGAGAGATACATGATTATATACACCTGGAAAATCCTAGAGGGACTAGTACCGAACTTGCACACGAAAATCACTCACTACGAAAGCAAAAGACTTGGCAGACGATGCAACATCCCCCCCCAATGAAAAGCAGGGGTGTCACTAGCACGTTAAGAGACAATACAATAAGAGTCAGGGGCCCGAGACTGATCAACTGCCTCCCAGCATACATAAGGGGGATTACCAACAGACCCCTGTCAGTCTTCAAGCTGGCACTGGACAAGCACCTAAAGTCGGTTCCTGATCAGCCGGGCTGTGGCTCGTACGTTGGTTTGCGTGCAGCCAGCAGTAACAGCCTGGTTGATCAGGCTCTGATCCACCAGGAGGCCTGGTCACAGACCGGGCCGCGGGGGCGTTGACCCCCGGAACTCTCTCCAGGTAAACTCCAGGTAAACTCCTCCACTCACTTCTAACACACAAGCACATACACGCCTACACAAATAACCCGCACATAGAAGAGAGGAGCTTACGACGACGTTTCGGCCTGAGTTGGACCATTTACAAAGTCACACTAACGAGAAGGAACGAATAAACAAATTCAGGTAACATCCCAATGGGATGAGTGGGGAAGACGGGACAGACGAAGAATAGCGCTGGAGAGGAGTGTTCTTAGTTGTAAAAATAGAGCCAGGGCTTAACCCAGCAGCTGAGGCGATCGTGGGATAGAAATGGAGAGATCAGGACTTGGCTGAGGATGTGGACGACGTGGGCAAGCTGTGCAGGCTGCATCATGGTGGTTGATCTATAGATCTGGTCGGCGATTGGTTGCTGGAGATCAGTGGGAAGCGGGGTGGAGAGGGAGGCATGCTTCAACATTATTGGTCGTTAAGTATGCAGAGAGGAGACAGGATCAGCACTGATTGGTGGATAACACTCTTCATATCTGCGTTTTGTTAGTTTTTCGTTCCTTACACAGAGAGATTCTGCTTCTGACTCTCGCCTCGGCAGGTCATAGCAGCTCTCCTTACTTGTTCAGTCTCCCTACGGTCCCTGTTGGGGAGGGGAACCTCTACCATCCCCACGATGTCTCATCATGTGAGAATTAAGCCCAAGTCTGCTGGGACTGACACCACGAAGCTTGAGCTTGCAGCCTCACTCAACACTTGTCTTCACGCCAAGTTCTCGAAGATTACTTCACTGAAAGAAGCTTTCATCGTCACCTTTCTCGATGATGCTGAAGTTGACAAAGTACAGCCATGAAGACAGATGACCGCGGTTTTACCATCTCCACGTGACCATACATACATGCAAAACGCTCTGTGTTCATGAAACATCTTGACAGGCTAATCACGAACATGTCTATCGAGGGAATTACGTCATCACGAATACCTCAACACTTGGGCCAAGATTGACTCTGTTGTAAAGATCCCCAACACTTCCTCGATGCTCATGGTCACGTTTCTGGACGTTACCACGGCGACTAGAGCATTGTCTGATGGCCTGGCCATCTCTTACTACTTCATCAACCCTCGACAGATTGAGCCTGAACGATTCACTTACATAACACCTTGTTGGACATGCTATTCGTATAGCCACTCTACTGCTGATTGCCACGTGAAGAATAAGATATGTTCCACCTTTGGGTCTGCAGATCAAGACTTTCGCTCCTGCACTTTCACTGCTGCTCCCACCTGCATCAACTGTAAGAGTGATCACCATACTCTTGCAGCCAAATGTCCAGTACGCAAGGATATCCTCTCTAAGAAACTGAAAGAAGAAACTAAGTAGTCTACAGGAAACTCTCCTATTTATGCTGCTATAGCTAAGCTTCAAACGACCACCACCAAGATTCTACAAGCCACTCAGCAACCTCCACCACTCACCGCCTCTCCTCTACCAGACGATATTTCCATAAGATTCTACTACTGCCTGATGTATGCACACATGCAAAATACAGCTAACCCGGGTTGTTTTAATACAACTATGAATGATATTTTTGCCCTCAACAATCTGCCATCATTCAACTTTCCAGCTAGTCCTGTTTCAGCTGATGTTTTGAAGATTACCCCAAAAATCGTCAGTTTCGAGGCACCAGATGACTTGCAAGATTTGATTTCTGCAGAAGTCACCTGCTCTACTTCGCAATCCACCAATGAGAGACCACCGCCACTGCCAAGAACCAATCAGAGCCCTCAATGCATCACGTGCCTCCACCTTCCTCCACCAATGAGAAACCGCCTCCAACGCCAGCCACCACATCCATCAAGACACGACGAGCAGCGTCCTCGTCTTCCAACCCCAACAAAACTTACCAATCATGGACTTCACATGTCGCTCACTCTAAGGATAAACAACGCTATAATACTATATGTGGAGTCTCCTTCACTACTCCTGAGTATCCTAAAGAAATGGATACAAAGACATTGATCCCCCTTCTCCAGAGCGACGAAGTCAAGTTCGTCTGTAGTCCATCACGTGCTCTCTTCCTTAGAGAAATCATCAATCTCCTTAATGCTCCAGAGATCGACCCAGACCGCAAATTTAGACTCATGACCATGCCAATACCGAAGTTCCAGACTCTTTCTAATGGGACAGTAGCTTAACACACCTCAAGCCGACCTTCACCAATACAACTCATCCTGCTTGCTGCCTTCTGACACTCCCAGCTGCTGCCGCTGCCTTCGCCATCCTCTCCTAGTGAGCCAAGTACCGACATCATCCAAGCCTCTCCATCTACGCCTCCAGTACTTCGTTACCACATGTCCCAAAGTGTTTGGGCCACTTGCCTTGATTCCTCCTCTTCCCCTCCTTCCCATCCTTTTCCAGCATTTCCATCCGTCCTTATCCTTCTTCCTTCCCATCTCACGACAGCTCTCGTCGTCTTCTTCGATTCGATTTTTTCGTTCCTGTCGTCGAGCCATTTTGAAATCTTTTGAAAGCAGGTTTTGATAAAGTAAGTTTGAGCAGACTTTTGCTGTCTTTTTCTAAGTCTGCAAATAGAGCAATTTTCAGTGTGGGGATCGCATCCAAGAGCAACAGTGTACTTGATACTACCATGGTGCATGGAATAGATGACCTGAGGTGCATATAGCGATGGGGTGTGAGGGTTATATGTATAGAAGGTGAGGGGTTCAGTTAGTCTAGATATTGTTTCCTCTTCCATTTCTCCAGGTCTTCGCGTATCTTGAGGTGGATTTTCAGGAGGGAGTGATTCGATTCTTATGACCAGAGTCTTTGGTAAGATGGGTAAGGAAGAAGGATGGGTAAGGATAGAAATATTGGAAAAGGGTGGGAGGGGGAGTGAGGTAGGATATAAAAGGTAAGTGGCCCAGGAGGGAGTGTCTTAGCTCTCTTGGCTTTTGGTGGTGGAGTTGGAGATGAAGCAGGTGGTACGTTAGTAGTAGCAGAAGAGGTGGAAGTCTCAGGTGATTGGTCCACATCGGTGGTGATGTTGGAAGTCGCCGATTGGTTGTTTCTTGGAGATAGAACTTCAGGTGTTGTGATGTTGCCTAATTCTTTTGTGAGCTTGATGATGTCGGCAGATGGTGGAGAGTCTGGGAAAGTAAAGTTTGGCATGTTGTTCAATCGGAAGAGCTAGTTAATAACAGTGTTGAAGGAGCCTGGTAACGCCATATTATGCATGTGTGCATATAGCATACAGTAATGAATTTTCGTAGGTTCAGAAGCTGGTGGAGTAGTGGTGGAGGGTTGGGTAGCTTTTAAAAGTTTTGTAGTGTCGGTCTGGAGTTTGGTGACTTGGAAGGTGTCTTCTGTTCTGCTTCCTGGATTTTTTCAGAATTTCTCGACGAGTGGGGCACTTTGCAGAGAGAGTATGGCGATTGTTTTTGCAGTTGAGACACTTAAGTGGGACAGTAGAAGTGCAAGTCTAGGAATCATGGCCTTCAGACCCGCAGGTAGAGCAGAACTTTGTCTTTTGTGGGGCAGTCTTTTGTAGAGTGTAGGTAAGAGTAGCAGCTCCAGCACTGAGTAATATGATGGTACCGCTCAGCTTCAAAATGACTGGAGTTAATGAAGTAATAGTATATGGCCAGGCTTTCAGCCATAGCTTGGGCAACCATTATCACGTCAGTAAAAGTTATTTTCAGCCTGGAGGAGGCAGTAGGTATCTTGGTGATGCTTTCAACTGTAGCCCAGGGAGTTTGTTCTTCTATGGAGGTCTTTAGGTCTTTAACAGGTTGTATGGTAATCAGTTTGTCAAGTCCTCTTAGCCCGTAAGGCAGGAGAGGACATGACTTTGAAGCCACGGTCTGATAGAGCAGACAAAGCAGAGGAGGTCAGTAGTTTTTCAGCCTCAACATCGTCTTCACAGACAATAATGAAGGCTTCTTAGAGTGAGAGGATGGTAATAATCTTGACCTGTAGACCCCTGACTGCCACAGCAAGGGCAAGCTTGGTGGAATCATTGATCATACCACTGGATGGTTTTATCTTGACTCTGTTGGAGGAGCTCATCTTGGGACAGGTTGTAGACACTGTAGAATGAACAAGGAGAGCAGGATGGGTATATATGCAGACAGCCTGTACTGTCTGCACAGACAGCCTATGCTGTCTGCCAGCTTAGTTCATATTTCGTGGCACTCAGGTGCTGCCCTCTCTAGGCCTACCCAGGTCAATGGGACGCTCGTCCCACTCACCCACTCTCTCAGCGGCCTAGACTCAAACAAGCCTACTCCTCTCTCCCTCGTGGGCATGGCCCTCCCAGGCCATGGGCACAAACACACAAGCCTGTGTACCCACCACGACATTGCAAAATAAAGAACCCACTGCAGCCCTATAATTGAACCCCACTTTCAGCATCACCATATAATCACTGTTTCACATTGGTGGGAAGCAGTGGTCGCAGCAAGTGTGTTTGCCCGGAGAGAGGAAGGAAGAGGTATGAAGTCATCTTCACTTCGTCACCCTACACAAGAAACATCCGTCTCCCAACTAGTTATCCTGATGTCGTGTCTGCACGTTTCAGCATCCAGACACAGGTACAAGCAGGATCTAGCCGAAATTTGCCGAAATTTGCCCCACGCTACAGCGTCCCACGCTGTTTCTCAAGCCACGTGTTCAGCATCACTTGTAGGTTTTGCTGTTGTTGTTCAGCTCAGCAAAGCTATTTCATCAAGCCAGAGGTGAGTTTTGTGGTAATTTCTATGTCCAGTGTGCGTGTCTCCATGTTTGTGGGAGGAGGAGGAGGAAGTGGCCGCATTCCTGCCTCACTCACACCTCACCCACCTACCACCATATTCCACCACTACGTGCTCACTCACTCCCTCTGCTGTGTTTTCTGCTGTTTTCTGTGTGAATTCATTGCCAGAGCTGTGTATCCGAGTGTCCGAGGCCACTCGAAGCTACGTGGATCAGCATGCCACGTAGATCACGATGCCACGTGAATCCCCATACCACGTGGGGTGTGGACAAAGCCACATGGACCTATGAGCCACGTGAGTTACCGAGCCAGACGTCCCAGGCCACATGCTGTGGTCTGCTGCTGCCCGACTTCATGACGTCACGATGTCTGCTAACGTCACAGTGCTGCTGACGTCACCTTGCGATGTCACGCCTGACATCACATGATGTCAAATCGAGTGTTTCAGTAATTATGTCAGTATTGTCAAGAAGATTGAGAGAAGATATATGTCGTGTGTAAATTAATTCCTCTCAGTCAGTGTTCTCACATGTTAATGTATGGCTTAGTGTCAATTTTGTGCACAGAAAAGCATCATTTGCTAGTTAAGCCATGTTATACTGCATGTACTGTGGGTGTGTGTAAAGTTTTCTGTGTGTCCAGCATGGTCTTGAGCCCAGACCAGTGTGTAACACCACTGTTATTGCCACCCGGTGTGACCAGCGCATTTGACAGCTGATATTAGTCAGCCCTGAGCATATGAGCCCCTTGTACAGAAAGCTCTTATGCTCGTCACTCATAGATGTTCTGCAGAATCGTGCCTGCTACGATTCCCATTGAGATTTGTTTCACTTCACCTCCAGACCTTCAGAGTGCAGTTATATGTAGAGAAACAAGTCTGGGGATGCTTAGACTAACCTCTGCTATAACTCCAACTGCCGAGAGTGACACTTGTCAAGCCGCAGTTAACCTTGTCGGCAAGCGCTGTGTCAGCCTCGTGTCAAACATCAGTGAGCTCCTGCACAAAGATGATGTCACTGACTGCTAGCTCCCTCACTGCAGTCTGGTGTATGATGTTACGACTCCCAGATGTTTCACCGAGTCATCTCTGCTACGACTCACTCCACGCTTACTGGCAGTGACAGCCCAGTAACAGTACCAGTCGAGAAGTGTCCTCCTCCAGAGTCGCTTGCCAGAAGTCCTGTCCAGTTGCCAAGTTTTGACGATGCCTCACTCGAGGGCTCCAGCATGTCATGCCCCAGGTTGAGTGAAACCTGCAGTGACTCCTATGATGACTGCTTCACCGTTCTAGAGAAGACCGTACCCTGTTACGTCACAGCTGAGCCACAGCGATGTCTCCTGTGTTGCAGTATCTGTCCAGATGCAGGAAGGCGTGCACTGATGCCCATCGACATTCACTGCCTATGACCACGATGTTTAGCACACCCCACATTTTTTTCTTCCCTCCCTGTAGGAAGTTTTTTTTTCCATGTCCATATGTATATACATGTTTTTATTTTGTGTTCTGTGCATTGTTCCTACGAGAGAGAGACCAAGATTTTTTTTTTACCACCAGTATTGTCGCATTGGGACGACGCGAGGTAGGTGGCCGAGCAAATGTAGACAGCCTATACTGTCTGCACAGACAGCCTATGTTGTCTGCCAGCTTAGTTCATATTTTGCGGCACTCAGGTGCTGCTCTCTCTAGGCCTACTCAGGTCAGTGGGATGCTCGTCCCACTCACTCTCTCAGCGGCCTAGACTCGGACAACAAGCCTACTCCTCTCTCCCTCGTAGGCCTGGCTCTCCCGGGCCATGGGCACAAACACACAAGCCTGTGTACCCACCACGACTTTGCAAATAAACAAAGAAGCCTCCAAAGACGTATCATTTGCTCCCCGCTACCAGAAACACCAAATAATTTTGTTTCACATATATAGGCAGGAGGTGGTAGTAGTAGTAGTGGTGGTAGTAGTGGTGGAAGGAAGTAGTAGTGGGGAGGCAGTAAGAGTAGGAGGAGCCAGTCAAATACTAAGAAAGAGGAGCACTGCAAGGGAGCTGGTGCCCACAGAGGGTAAGAGCAAGAACACAGAGGGAGGGGGAAAGAACACAGAGGGGGGAAACAAGTAAATAAAGAAGGAACAAATACACAGAGCAGAAGACAACCCAAAGGAGAAAACAGAAAAAGGAAAGGGGAAGAGATAGAAGGAGATTGAAGATTGAAGCATTTTACAATGTAGTGGGAGAGGAAGGCATCTACTACTACCACCTCCTGCCTATGTATACCCATCCTGCTCTCCTCCTCGTTAGTGTGACTTTGTAAATGGTCCAAGTCGGACCGAAACTTCGTCGTAAGCTCCTCTCTTTTATATGCGGGTTATTTGTGTATCGTTCCAGTCACGGTATTGTGCCTTTTGTTATTCACATACACGCCTATTGGATGGATGTCCAAGCCCCTCGCATACAAAACCTCCTTTACCCCCTCCCTCCAACCTCATAGAACGACCCTACTCCGTTCCTTACACTATACATTTATAGACTCCAAGTCATTCTATTTTGAATGGTGTATTAAATGATTCATTAGAAATTCGATTAGCTGATCAAGAAGCAAGTACGACCTATAACCAGGTGAGGTCGCAGGTACGACCCATAACCAGGTGGAACCGGAGGTACGGCCCATGACCAGGTGGGACCACTGTCTACAACGTTCGATTTTTTCTACTCCAAGAGCCTGGCCTTGGACCAGGTTCGTCTGGTGCTTGTCTGGTCGTCCAGGCTGTTGTTGCTTGTTCCCATAAATATTAAAGTACCACACTTGGAGGTGTAATGAGTGGGCACATTTTAATTATGGTAATAAGGGAACGAGATCTGAGAAAGACAAAGTGACTTATTTCTGTCTTCCTCTCATTGTCTTTCTGAATGCCTTATTTATTCTCACCAGTTTCCTTACCGTCTCTTTCATCACCTCTACTTCCTGCTCTCCTGAGAATATCTGTTAATGTCTTATCTAATATATTGTTTAATGTTTCTTCTGCTCTTGCTTTCTCCTTTATTATTACCCTTCTGCCCTTTCATTCACTTTCTTCAAAGACCTTGAGCTTTCTTCATCCACATTCCTTTTCTCTCATTTCATGGTCTTTTTCTGTGATTTTCTTAAACATTACTATGGTTTTCTATCAAAGTATTTATAGTAACTTATCCAATTTGCTATTCAGACCATTATTATCCCATGTACTGCCATCCACCTTCTTCTCTCCCCTCTTCCTGCCGTTTTCATTCCTCTTTTGATTTACCACTTTTACTAATTAAGGTAGGGTATGTATGTGTGTTTGGAGGGAGGGGACAGCTTAATATAACTAAATAATAATGTGTACTGATTATATATATTGCACTATAACTTACCAGGGCTATGAAACTGACATCATATAATATAGATCAATGGTACCCAGCCAACTGGAGTTCAATGTAAATTTACTATGTATTATTTAACAATTGTGACTGTTTAATTACGATATGTCGAGACTAATATCGGCAAAATTATGCGCTGATATACTCTTGTTGTTGGCAAATCAGTAGTTGAAAAGTCAAGCTGACAAGTTTGGTTTGAGAATCACGATATATAGAGACTATATTATAAGACAGATCTAGATGTAGCCTCTCACATTAATTAGTAATATTCAAAAAGGGGTGGACCGGTAAGCCAGAGGAAGGCCTCGGTCAAATGACCAAAAGCTCCAGCTGTGGGTCATCATTTGACTTAAGACTCGCGTTAGGAAATACTTGTCTCGTTTCCTGACGAACCTTACCGTTAACTACCCCCCCATAAACCCAACAGTATACATATAACTATGAAGTTTGTTCCCTCAGTTACTTTTGTTTTCGATCAATGTTGAACGTTGATAGTGTGTCCTTCATCCTTGAATGTTGTGCCTAACGTTGTTCTCATTTTTTTAACAGCAGCCACTCGTTGTTAGAGGATGAAAAATGATGGTGCCCGAGGGAGGGTTATTAATCACTGAGAACCTGGCAGTAATTAACGAGGGACCTGGGTGTGTTTACCTGTTATACTCACTGCTGACATCATCATCCGTCTCTCCTCTCTTGTCGGTTCTACCCCCTCCCTCAAAAAAAAAAAAAAAATCTAACTAATTTTTAATTCTCCTTTCTTTTTCCGTCTCGTGTGTCGAGGGTTTGTCATCAAAACAACACGGCGAATTTAATCTTCCCAGACAAAGGAGATATAAAATGAGAAGAGTCAGAGGTACATGGAGTGTAGTGTACGCCACTCAACCCACACTAAGAAACTCGTACATTAATCATTTTTATTATTAAAGCTAGCGCGCCTGCAGCCTCTTACAGTGAGGCTGATCCAGCCTCCCTGTTTAATGTTGCATGTTGTAATTACCTCAGGAATTCGTAATTAATGTGACAACGGTCCTGACTTTTAACTCATGTTAATTGCGTTAATTTCGACAAGTCGGGGCGGAATTTATACGCCACGTGAAACTAGTTAATTGCATGCGGGTTAGCGTAGCAATTTGACAAGTTGTGATAACCAGAGCTAATTTTGCTACGTAGTAAATTGATGGGGACGAGGATTTTGAAAGACACGTGATTGTTACCAGATCAAACAGATACTGACAATGACGAACACAGGTAATGGTTAGGTACACCGGTAGTGACGAGGACACACACCGGCAGTGACGAGGAGACACATGTAGTGACGAGGACACACACAGGTAGTGACTAGGACACACATAGGTAGTGACTAGGACACACATAGGTAGTGACGAGGACACACACCGGCAGTGACGAGGAGACGCATGTAGTGACGAGGACACACACCGGTAGTGACTAGGACACACACAGGTAGTGACGAGGACACACACAGGTAGTGACGAGGACACGCATAAGTAGTGACGAGGACACGCATAAGTAGTGACGAGGACACGCATAAGTAGTGACGAGGACACGTACAAGTAGTGACGAGGACACGTACAAGTAGTGACGAGGACACGTACAAGTAGTGACGAGGACACGTACAAGTAGTGACGAGGACACGTACAAGTAGTGACGAGGACACGTACAAGTAGTGACGAGGACACGTACAAGTAGTGACGAGGACACGTACAAGTAGTGACGAGGACACGTACAAGTAGTGACAAGGACACTTTATAAAGTACACAGCAATGAGCAAATACACAGTCCTGTATGAAAAACATGCACCATGAGGTCAAGCTCAGAGAAAGACGTCACACAAGATCACTGCGACAGGTCACAAACGAGGTCATAAACTGAAAGATCAAATCTGGCGAGGTCAGGTATTGGTTGAGCAGGATACATGTCCAGCCAACATGTGCATTCTACAGTATTTCTCAATTCTTTTGGTAAAGAGAAACACTGCTGCTTTCAGAGCTCTGTTTATGTTCCTATTATTCTCGTGGTGTAACAGCTGTGCTCCTTCCCTGTCTATGACGAAAGAATGCGTATTGCGATAGACTCTGCATGCGTTGTTGGTTTTATCTCTCCAGCAGGCATATTTATATTATTGAAGGCGTGTCCGATGATCTCTGCTGGTCTCCTCGACATAGAATTTATTGCCACCACACGGAATGTTGTCGTATATCTCTACTGTGCAAACAGTTCTGATTAAGAGACTCGGGTGATCTGTCTGATAGTTAAGGTAGCAAGGACTGTTGTATCCACGCTGGCTTTTCGAAGACTCGGGGAGATGGTGATGGCTGTGGAGAAGTTTCTTCAATATGGGGGTATCAGCCCCGCCCCTCAGCCCTCTGAGGGACTTAGCCCTCCCGGAAGGGGCTAGTGAATTCTTCCTTCCTTGCAAATAGTTTTATGAGGAACACATGTACCATAGCGTCACAAGGCACGCCTTCCTCTCCTTGCAAGAGTTCTTGATCAACTGCACAACGAGGTTAAACGAGAGTAATTACTCTTTCCTCTTTAACAGGAAAATTAAGAGTAAACCTGCGCCCCCACTTTATCTACAAGTTGGGACTATTATGAATTTAGTCTATAGCTAAACAAGAAACCTACCCTCTTGTACTGAATGCTGTTGCAATGTGTAGTAAGGAAGAGATATAAAGCTGAACAGCAGTTCTTTTGTACGAAGGGTGACTTGTGGGTTCTGGGCAGGGCGACAAGCTGGGTTCAATTCAGATATCAGACCGTGAACACGTCACAAATCTCACGCTTAGAACAAAGAAAATACTGACTTGGTGTGGTAAACTCTGAAATACTGTCAATCTCCACTATGAAAATTAGTGTTAAGAAATATGAGTATCCGCCGTATAATCCCGATAATTGTAGTGTTGTGGTATGCATTCAGGTGTTATGAACAAAGGGACAAGATATCATCCTATCGCGTAAAAACTGACCGAAGTGACTCCCTGTCGATGAGTGAGAACATTACACATCCGTAGTAGCCTGCTACCGAGGTCATACTTCCCATGCCACAAACTAGGGGAAATTGGGTCAGTTACAATATCCAGGTAAGTCCAACTATACCCACACCTAATTACGTTAGCTGCAGCTAATAAGTAGGGGTGAAATTTGACTGGAATTACCAATAGATCTCGTGATACGTGGGTGATTCACCCAAAATTACCTATGTATCACTATGCATTTCAGATGATAATGAAATGGCGAGATATTTTGCCCCAAAGGAGCGTATATGACTAACAAACTTGTTAATCCACAGCCACTATGGGAAGTGGAACGGCACCCCGACGAGATGTCCAGGGAGAGGCTGCTGGACATCGTGCTGTTAACAGACAAGTACAGATTATTATATGTTTGCTTCATGCAGGAAAGTGTACTTATCAAACCAGTTTTCCACAATGGTAGTCTACTGGGTGGGGAGGACCAGTCGTATGTCAATGTTGGTATATTTCCTGGCTGTTCTCTTGAGGAAGGATTTCTGTTTGCGCGAGTGGATAATGTGAGTTGGGAATTTTAAGCTGGTAAACAACTCAATATATTCTAGCTCTTCTAAAAGATATTCACTACTCATTGCAAATCTGGAATTGCAACAGTTTTAATACAAAAACGTTCAAGTTATAATATCAACCAAACAAAACAAGAACAAGTTATAACACTAACAATACAAGACAAGTACAAGTTATAACAATAACCGGTAAGTACAAGTTATAACAATACAGAACAAGGACAAGCCATAACACTAACAATACAGGGTAAGTAAAAGTTATAACACCAACAATATAAGGTAACTACAAGCTATAACAACCCCAACAGTTCGGAACAGAACACCGGCCCTGACACCACTTTAAACGAAGACGTTGTGTGCCCCAGCTACAGGGCGTCAATGACGACTGTAGTTAACTCTTACACCACTTGTGCTGAAGAACACTCACCGAGCTGTTGTTGTAGAGCTTCCCCGCCACAGGGTTGTTGTAAGCGGTTACTTCACTTGACAAGAAGACTCACCGTGGACCTGCCATAGAGCTGTAGACGGTACATTACTTGTACAAACTCCGACACTCCTTCAGGAGCCACTGCTGGGCCACCAGACGGAAAAGACCCGGGTCAGGACCCGTCCTGGCAAGCCTTCCTGAACCTGAATACAGAACAAGTACAAATTATAACAACCCCAACAATACACAACAAGTACAAGTCATAACAGTGTGATAAATCACATATGCAACACTTTGGTCACCTTTTTTATGTAAATATTTCGCACTAGTTATGACAATGCTTATAGTGGGCGAAACGTTTCTTTAATAACTATCCTAAGTGTTGGTAGGCAAGACACACGGGCAACAGTTAGGCAACTTTATTCCGAAACGTTTCGCCTACACAGTAGGCTTCTTCAGTCGAGTACAAAAGTAGGCAGGAGCAAGAGAGATGTGAAGATGATGTAATCAGTCCATCACCCTTATAGTCGGAGATTTGAGGTTGTCAGTTCCTCAGCATGGAGAAGAGTTCTGTTCCATAGTCTACAACAATCTGAAGTAACAAGGCACAGTTTGGAGACATACTGTCGGAAGGAGACGTGCAGGGTGGTAGTAGAGAGAACGAAGCCACTGAGAGGTCACGTCCCTCTCAGATCCAACAATTCTCACTTGAAAAAGTTGTCCAAGGTGTTTTCTCTTCTGTGCCAAGATGCCATTGTGTTGCAGTGTCTGACAGAGTGAATATTGACTGATTACATTGGCTTCACATCTCTACTGCTCCTGCCTACTTTTGTACTCGACTGAAGACGCCTAACTGTTGCCCATGTGTCTTACCTTCCGACTTGTCGGTATTGTATTACATTTAATTATCCTAAGTGTTGCCCATGTGTCGTTATCCTGCACAGCGACTTTAAGACGGGTGGCTCACATCTGGCAGCACTGGATGTAAACTGAAATTTAGTAGAGGTATTTTCACATGGATGGTAACAAATGCAGAGGACGGGTTGTGTCCTCTTAGTATCATTTGTTTTTAGTACGTGTTATGAAGTCGATGAGAGAAATATATCCCGCTCTCTGTAATAATCACCATCATTATTGTGTCTAAATCGGTAAATTTAGTTGATCTATTAATAGGACCTGTTCAGTCTACCAGTCAATTGACGGACTGAACACATCTACTCAAGGCTGAGAGACTGATTACACCAATCTCCTCTTTTTTTCCACCTTTTTTCTGCAATGGACTGAAGAAGCCACTGTGTAGCGAAACGTTTCCAGAAAAAAAAGATACCCAGATTTGGCCAAAGTGTCTCATTTTACAATGAATAGGTTTTGTAAACTATTCACATTTCGGTCGATATATCGTCAGTCTCATCATATCAGTATGAAGGGTCGACCCCACCCAACGTCTTATTTGGCTGATCATTCCAGTAGCATCAAGCCTGTCTTAAAGGCCAAGTAGGAAATACAAGATGTACTCAAACAGAACGTCTCACCAGAGTTTAATTGGGGAATAATAAATAAATCCTTGTCACATGATTATAAGATAATTAATATGCTATGTTGACCAGTAATAAGGACTCATATTAGTTAAGTTATTTTATCTGCAACACAATGTAAAGAGAGGTGTGGTGTATTATGACAAAATAGCAAGAGCGGATCACGGGACGAGCAGTTGAAAACCGGAAGTGATAGGATGAACTATGATGAATGGTTTTGAAAACCATAGGATGAGCAGTTCACGTGGCGTTCTCTCAAAACCTTTCCGTTTCCGACGTAACTAGACTCGCTATACATTCATCTGGTGTCACTCAGCATCCAGTGAAACACTGATATTGTCTGTGTGTTCTCGGAAAATGTCAGGTCTAAAGTAACTACGAGGGAGCTGAAGAATGGTAATCTTCGACATCCTGCGCCCTCAGGATAAAGATTCAATGAACAGTCAACATCATCATATATGTGATGTAATAACATACTATAATTATAAACTTACAACAGTAACTGAACACTTTTTACTTAATCTGTGGAGGCCCTCCAGCAAGGAGAATGTAGAATATAACTTTGGTATAACTGTGTCTAGCATTAGGAATAATATGAGGAGAGAAGTAAATAATGAAAATGATTGTTATAGGAATGCAGTTAGAAGCCTGAGTAGATCTATAACCCACTATAATAACAGTAACATAGATAAGTATGTTTATGGAGCAACTTGCAATGTGAACAGACTGACTGATGTTGAAGTGGCCAGACTTAGGCTTGGTTGCAAGTACTTCTGGCAGTTTGGGAGACACACAGATGATGATCAAACTAAATGTAAATTATGTGATCAGGCATATGGTCATTGTCTTGAACACTATGTGGTTAATTGTCCACTTATTGAGGAATACAGAGATAGTATAATAACATATGTGACATGTCAAGATATCTTATTAATGAAAATAAGATACCAGATATACTAAGCAAATTTCCTAAATTTGCTTGTAACAGAAAATTGAACTATAAATATGTAGATACAAATCCATTGCGAAAAGGATTTAGGAGTTCTGGTTAGCAGTAATCTAAAACCAAGACAACAGTGCATTAGTGTTCGCAGTAAAGCTAACAGAATTCTTGGCTTCATATCTAGAAGTATAAATAATAGAAGTCCTCAGGTTGTTCTTCAACTCTTTATATCCTTGGTTAGGCCTCATTTAGACTATGCTGCTCAGTTCTGGTCACCGTATTACAGAATGGATATAAATGCTCTGGAAAACGTACAAAGGAGGATGACAAAGATGATCCCATGTATCAGAAATCTTCCCTATGAGGATAGACTGAGGGCCCTGAATCTGCACTCTCTCGAAAGGCGTAGAATTAAGGGGGGATATGATCGAGGTGTATAAATGGAAAACAGGAATAAATAAATGGGATGTAAATAGTGTGCTGAAAATTTCCAGCCAAGACAGGACTCGCAGCAATGGTTTCAAGTTGGAAAATTCAGATTCAGGAAGGATATAGGAAAGCACTGGTTTGGTAATAGAGTTGTGGATGAGTGGAACAAGCTCCCGAGTACAGTTATTGAGGCTAAAACGTTATGTAGTTTTAAAAATAGGTTAGATAAATACATGAGTGGGTGTGGGTGGGTGTGAGTTGGACCTGACTAGCTTGTGCTGCTGGGTCTGGTACAGTGCTCCATCCTTGTGTGGGGATGACCAGACTGGGTGGGTAATTGGGATAATCCGGGGGGTGGGTCATTGGTTTAATCTGGGGGGGGGGGACATGGACCTGCTCCGCATGGGTCAGTAGGCCTGTTGCAGTGTTCCTTCTTTCTTATGTTCTTATGTACACCTGTTAACCCTTTGGGGCCTAGTTCCTAGGCCTTTTGTGTATCCATATGCTCTTGCGCTACCGTCCACAGGATGGATATGGGGTGCACAATAAACTAGCCGCTTCAGTGGCAAAATCTAATTCTCCAGCTGGCGGATGACCCTGGGCTGCAGCCCCTAAAGCCCGTACCTAATCCAGTCTTTACCCAAACTACACAAGTTGGAGAATACCTCGGCTCACCTGAAGACTGCCGTATCTTTCACTGATTTTGATCATTTAACTTCGATAGTCCTAACAATAAAACAACATCTAAATCTAAGTAAATATATTCATCCCAATCAATAGAATTTAAATAATAAAATATTATTAGGACCAATTGGAAACAGGTCACTGACATGTACACTTATACATTAGTTAGGACTTGACAGGAATTATTACTTGCCATCCGAAGTTATTGTTAAATATTCAAACGATACGTTGACTTGTATTAAAACAGATGTTCCTGAGATTCATGAGGAAGACCAATTATTCTTGTTGCTAATTCATAGTATGGTAGTCCCTGAAACAATTTCTATTACTCTTTATGCACAGATTTACTTTGCATACAGAACACTGAAATGAGGATGTGACATATTTCTTCGAGTTGCTGCAATACTTGCAACTAAACGGCTTTTTCCCTGGCAGTGGCAAGTGGTTTAGAGTTCTGTCAAGCCTAACAGTGTCATCAGGCCTTTGTGAACATTTGCCCTGCACAGCTTTCACTATGCTGGCATCATTGGAAGTACATGGTGAATTACTTGGTGAAGGTCTTGTAGATGTTCTTAGGGTGCTGCCTCTAAACTTTTGTCCTTTAGACCTTGCAGTGACAGAGATATCATTCCTGAAATACTTCAGTGCCATACACTTTGTATTTAGTGCTCGAGAATCACGGCAGTAAAGAAGCCATACATTCACAACAGCAAGATCAAGAACATAGGCAAACAGCCGCATGTACCAACGTTTAGATTTCATTGGTGTTCTGCACAGATGCACCAACATGTTACTTTTGTCAATACCTCCCATGTGTGCATTATAGTTCTTGATGACTGCAGGGCACTTTAAGTGGTCTTTGTTCTTTGTAGCCTTGTTATATCTTTCAACAAGACTCACAGGATTGACCCCAACATCACTTGTCACTTAAGTCACAACTTTGTTGTCCTTCCATCTTACAACAAGGACACCATCATTGTTTTTGAAGCTAAATGTGCCCCTGTTCACAGTGTTCCTTTCCATTTGTTTGACAGGCATCAGATCTGGCTTACCACATCTGTTTTCACGTACTGTTCCAGTGTATCTGCAGT
The DNA here is from genome assembly GCF_038502225.1 of Cherax quadricarinatus. NCBI lineage: Eukaryota > Metazoa > Arthropoda > Malacostraca > Decapoda > Parastacidae > Cherax > Cherax quadricarinatus. The sequence continues at coordinate 26,777,865 of NC_091329.1, forward strand.
TATACTTATCTCTTAGTAGCTTGACCAAAGGTAGACTTGAAAAGAAATTGTCAGCATAGATTGCTGATGTGTTGGTCTTGTTCATAGTTGCTGCAAGTACCAGAACAATCTTTGTACTTATTGGAAGTTTAGTTTCTTCCTGTGGAAGCTTTATGGGATGGCAGTCAAAAGTTGGTGTGCCTTGATACATGAGTATATCATGTATGATTCCATCTTCACTTGCACGACAAAAAAGTTTGAAACCCCACTTATCTGGTTTGGTTTTGATGTACTGCCTTAGGTTTCCAGCAGTTTTACCCTTGAAACCAACCATGACTTCATCAATAGATTGCTTGGGTGTAGCTGGAACTTTCAAGCAAGCATTAGTTAGTGCAGTGTAAAGAGGTCTTACTTTGTGGAATCTGTCATTATCCTTTTCTGTGTTGTCATTGAAATGAATAGTACATCTAAGTAACCTAAACCTCTTAGACCCCATGGCTTCTGCAACCTGGGGGATCCTAAATGCACTTTTCCAATAGTCTTCGAGTGATGGTAATGGAACAATACCCATGAACAATAAAATATCTGTGAACCTCATGATCTCTTCAGAATCTGTTGCAAAATTATTATTTATGTTTTTTTGCTTGGCATACAAATTTGTTTGATATACTATGTTATCTACCATGTCTGGAGTACAGAAAATACGAAAATACTCATATGGAGACCTAATTACAAGAGGCTTTTCATGTTTATATGCCGGCAAAGGATCATTTTTGAGGTCAACCTGAGATCACTGAGATGGACCTTGAAGAGCAATATCTTCATAAATATCTTCCTCATCAGGGTACTCCTTGATCGTAATACCTTTCTTTTTCTTCACTAATTTCTGCTTTTTGGCTGGCCTTTCTTCCTCCTCATCATCACTTGACACCTCTGCATCCGGTGGCAAGTATTCATCACCACTATCCAGCAATTCTGGGTCATCTACTTCTGGTTCTGAGTCACTGTCCTCCAAAATGCAGACATATTTTGACCTGGTGCTGGAGGGCTCCCCATAAAACAACTTCTCATTGATCTGGAAGGACAATAAAAACCTTCTGTATAGATCCAGACCACTACAGAATTCATATATGCAATAGAATTTTTTTTTATAAATATTTATTTTATTGAAATTGTACTATGTCACTTCTCGAGCAGCCATGAAAATTTGTGAGCTTCCTTTGTTGCACTTTTTTCAACTGCATGCTACACTCACATTATGCTTCACAGGGACTTTATGTATATATCAAAATATGCCTAAACTATTCATGTACACACTAAACACAACAATAAGTACTTACCAACATTGTAGAGGGTAAAATCCAAGAGTATATTAGTGACACTGGATGGAAAAAACCCACTCTGGGCGACGCCAAGCCACAAGTGTTTATGTTTTGTTCTCTCAACCAATGAGAAGGCAGCAAACACCATCACCACTTAGCTGAAGCGACTCAGGGAAGGCTTGTGATTGGTTAGAATTAAAGAACGGGAATCCAGATGTGCGGCGCGTGTAGAATGACACGCGCAAACTTGCATGTGTTTAAGCTAGAAAATTTTAGTGCCTGTGCGATAAAGGGTTAAATTCACTATCAGCACTGGTTCCAGGAGTTTTCTGTACCAGATCGGCATGCAACTTCCTTGCCTTTTCGCAAATAATCGTCTCTGAAACACTATCACCTGCAATCTCTTTATCCTTGATCCACACCAGCAACAACTTCTCAACCTCTTCAACTATTTGTGGTCTTCTTTTGGTTAGCATATTAACACCTTTCACAACATCAGCTTCCTTGATTTGTTCTTTCTTTGCCAGGATAGAACCGGTGGTCGACTTGTTTTTCCCATACATCCTGGCAAGCTCAACAAGTCTCACACCACTCTCATACTTCTGTATTATTTCCTTCTTCACATCTATGGTGTTTCTCACTTTCTTTACCACAGGGGTACCACTAGCAAGTTTCTTTGGGCCCATGGCAGCTTATTTCAGTCCCACAAGCACTAAACACAACGAAATAATCGTGAAATGTGTGAATGAGAGCGCAGGTTAGTGTTCACTCAAGCATAAACAAAGCTAGACTGCTCATGGCGTCTTCGCAGGGACGCGGACAGAGTGGGCCGGCAGACAGGTCCCGTACCTGGCAGTCCGAAATTAGGGGCGCGTTCGATAATGGGGACACAGTTTGTCCTAAAAAGTGGTCTTATTTTCGAAACGTTAGATATTTGATATGTTCGTTTTTTGAGGTTCCACTGTACAACAATAAATACCATACGAAAATACAGTGCAAAGTCGCTGTTTTATTTCAAAAAAGCGGTCAAAGTTTTTTTTTTCTCATTATGCACTGTGTGCTGCAGGATTTTTTTATATTGTGCACACTGACCACATAGACATGCTCCATCCTATGGAGAAGGAGCATGGACATGGGGGTCGTCCCACAGTTACTAAAAACAACAGACATAGCCCCACTCCACAAAGGGGGCAGTAAAGCAACAGCAAAGAACTACAGACCGATAGCACTAACATCCCATATCATAAAAATCTTTGAAAGGGTCCTCAGAAGCAAGATCACCACCCATCTAGAAACCCATCAGTTACACAACCCAGGGCAACATGGGTTTAGAACAGGTCGCTCCTGTCTGTCTCAACTATTGGATCACTACGACAAGGTCCTAAATGCACTAGAAGATAAAAAGAATGCAGATGTAATATATACAGACTTTGCAAAAGCCTTCGACAAGTGTGACCATGGCGTAATAGCGCACAAAATGCGTGCTAAAGGAATAACAGGAAAAGTCGGTCGATGGATCTATAATTTCCTCACTAACAGAACACAGAGAGTAGTCGTCAACAGAGTAAAGTCCGAGGCAGCTACGGTGATTATTATTATTATAATCAAGGGGGAAGCGCTAAACCTGGAGGATTATACAGCGCCTGGGGGAGGGATGTGGAAGGCATTCAGGCTTAATTCGGGGAACTGGAGCACAGATCCAATTCCCTAAATCAAGAGCCCCTCACCAACATCAAGGAACCTTCCTTGAGGGGCAGCTATGGTGAAAAGCTCTGTTCCACAAGGCACAGTACTCGCTCCCATCTTGTTCCTCATCCTCATATCCGACATAGACAAGGATGTCAGCCACAGCACCGTGTTTTCCTTTGCAGATGACACCCGAACCTGCATGACAGTGTCTTCCATTGCAGACACTGCAAGGCTCCAGGCGGACATCAACCGAATCTTTCAGTGGGCTGCAGAAAACAATATGAAGTTCAACGATGAGAAATTTCAATTACTCAGATATGGTAAACACGAGGAAATTAAATCTTCATCAGAGTACAAAACAAATTCTGGCCACAAAATAGAGCGAAACACCAACGTCAAAGACCTGGGAGTGATCATGTCGGAGGATCTCACCTTCAAGGACCATAACATTGTATCAATCGCATCTGCTAGAAAAATGACAGGATGGATAATGAGAACCTTCAAAACTAGGGAGGCCAAGCCCATGATGACACTCTTCAGGTCACTTGTTCTATCTAGGCTGGAATATTGCTGCACACTAACAGCACCTTTCAAGGCAGGTGAAATTGCTGACCTAGAAAATGTACAGAGAACCTTCACGGCGCGCATAACGGAGATAAAACACCTCAATTACTGGGAGCGCTTGAGGTTCCTAAAACTGTATTCCCTGGAACGCAGGCGGGAGAGATACATGATTATATACACCTGGAAAATCCTAGAGGGACTAGTACCGAACTTGCACACGAAAATCACTCACTACGAAAGCAAAAGACTTGGCAGACGATGCAACATCCCCCCAATGAAAAGCAGGGGTGTCACTAGCACGTTAAGAGACCATACAATAAGTGTCAGGGGCCCGAGACTGTTCAACTGCCTCCCATCATACATAAGGGGGATTACCCTTATGTATGGTGGCCCGGTGGCCTGGTGGCTAAAGCTCCCGCTTCACACACGGAGGGCCCGGGTTCGATTCCCGGCGGGTGGAAACATTTCGACACGTTTCCTTACACATGTTGTCCTGCTCACCTAGCAGCAAATAGGTACCTGGGTGTTAGTCGACTGGTGTGGGTCGCATCCTGGGGGACAAGATTAAGGACCCCAATGGAAATAAGTTAGACAGTCCTCGATGACGCACTGACTTTCTTGGGTTATCCTGGGTGGCTAACCCTCCGGGGTTAAAAATCCGAACGAAATCTTATCTCTTATCTTATCTTACCAACAGACCCCTGGCAGTCTTCAAGCTGGCACTGGACAAGCACCTAAAGTCGGTTCCTGACCAGCCGGGCTGTGGCTCGTACGTTGGTTTGCGTGCAGCCAGCAGCAACAGCCTGGTTGATCAGGCTCTGATGCACCAGGAGGCCTGGTCACAGACCGGGCCGCGGGGGCATTGACCCCCGGAACTCACTCCAGGTAAACTCCAGGTAAACTCCAGAGGTCTTAAGTATTATCTCATTAACATTAAAAAATTTTTTTGTATCTCATTTTGTAAAGTTTGAAAAAATATCTAAGAATATTTATAACTTCGATTCGTTTGGATTTTCCATCTGGAAGTTTTAATTTTTAAAGATCCCCTTAAACATTGAGTTTATGTATTATTCTGACGTAATTGCAATGAAGTTATGACTATAGAGGAATGCATGGCCTTAAAAAGTTACCCTCGGAATAAAGTATTATTAAACCTGGGTATGTATTTAATTATGTACATCTGATTATGTATGTGCCTAGCTAGGTATCTACGTATTTATGTAGTGTATGTTCAAATGTACTGCTCCATGACCTATATCAATATAGAATAAGAATTAGTATTAGTCTGCCCGAAATGCCTAGGCATGCTAGTGGCCTTCTTTGTAATTAATATATTGCAAAAGTCTTCCATTGTAACATATATCATCAGATCATTTCCCAAGGCTAACCTCACTAGATATTGGTAATACTATCCTTCTTGGTGGGATATTCAAACGGAAACGTTTTAATTTTTCCCCTGATCAGCATGACGACTTTGTTGCACATGTGATTGACTGGTATAATTCCTATGAGTGTACCTCTGTCTAGACTTTTAGCAATGACCTTGTGAGCAGTATTCAGAATTACTTAGAGCCGCCTCTGAAACCTCCTACTACTCTAAATCCAAATGACTTCCATAATAATCACAAATCTTATAAAAAGTATACCTATTACAATGATTCTAAACTTCGAACATTGAAACGTACTGCTCGCAGACTAGGCCTAGCCTGTAGAAATCATCGTACCTCTGAAATGCTGAGCCTCTTCCAAACTGCCCTTGCTGCTGCCAGAGAGCGTATGACAGAGCTGCGGCAAACAGACTGGGAACAATGTGTCAATGGTCTCAATGCTCACACCCCACTTAGCTGGGCATGGAGGGACATAAATAGAATAAAAGGTAACAGAACTGGGCAGATCGCGCACCCTCATCCCTTGCATAGGGCGAATGAGTTAGTGCTTGGGCTGCTACATCTAGCTATGACAGTCTTCCTAGTACACCACAGGCGAAATTAATGAACAAATATGATGCAAGGGAGAGACTTTTTTGCTTTATGCTCAACAAGGCAGATGACTGCAACATTCCTTTCACTAATTATGAACTTGATGCAGCACTAACTAAGGGCAACTCCACGTCACCTGGTGAGGATGGTATTACTTACAACATACTCAGATTGCTGTGTCGAGTACCAGGTAATCCTTTACTTGAATTATATAACATGAGCTATGTCACTGGGAGCTCTCTAAATCATGGACCAACAGCCTCATTATTCCCATTCCGAAGCCCAATCAACAAAACTCATTTCGCCCAATATCCCTTACTAGCTGCTTGTGTAAAACATTCGAAAGGATGATTCTTAATCGTCTTATGAACAGAATTAAGCAATTCTTGTCTCCCCGGTTGAATGACTTCATGCATGGAATGAGTGTGTATCATTGCATTACCACCTTTCTCACTCTGCACACTGACAGCTCATACACTACCTTCCTTGACCTTAAATCCGCTTTTGATGTAGCCAACCGACATGTAATCATTAGTGAACTTGCCAGAATGGATGTTGGGGGATGGCTTCTCCGCTGGATTAAAGGTTACCTGTCCAACAGAAAGTCGTCTGTGCTGTTCCAGGGACATAGAAGTGTAATTAAAGATTTTGAATTAGGAACCCCACAGGGAGGTGTGCTTAGTCCCACCCTTTTCAATATTCTGATTAATGCCTTACTTAATGCTATGCCTAGCCAGCCCCATCATTTTATGATTAGTTTTGCTGATATAATGATTCATACCACCGGATTCTCCAACACAAAACATTCTTAATCATGTACTAGCCTCGTGTCAGGACCTGGGGTTAATAATCTTAGGGGATAAAACAAAGATACTCAACAGGCGTTCTCCTCCACAGAGAGGCACAGTTCGTCAGATCCAGTTGCATGATGGGTCTCTTCTAGAATATTTAAGCAGATACAGGTATCTAGGCTTTGAGGTTCCACTACTTGGACCTGTTGTAACGAGACTTTGTCGCCAATACAAAGAAAGGCTGAGAGCACTTAGAGTTGTGGCAGGTTTTCATCCCAGGTATGGAGCTAATGTTAAAATTGTGAAAATGATGTATCTTGCTTATATTAGATCATTGGTTGATTATGCGGCGCCACTACTTGCACTCGTGTCTGACTGGAAGCTTGGAGGGCTGGAAAAAACTGCAAAACGAAGCAATGAGGATCATCCTAGGGTGCCCTTGTACTGTCAAAATTTTAAATATGCGGAAAGAACTTAATATTCCAAGCATTAGAGATCGTGTTACTGAAAGAAATATCCTTATTGGGGCTAATATGCTTAGGTTAGCCCATTCAAACATCTGCACAGAAGCCCTCCAAACTTTCCTCAGCACTGGTGAACACCCTTCCAGATGGATCGAAAAAAACTGGAACAGACCTCCACATGAACCAGCTACATGATCTATGTCAAGTAAGGCAACAGACACTTCCCTGCTCCATGGGATATTACCCCATTCCAAACTACCATTCCTCCGTTTCCCCCCAAAACTTCTTAAATCACAACCAAAGCTTCGTCTTGAAGCCAAACATGATGCCTTAAGCTGTATTGATAACTTAGTCACACAGAACACTCTTTCACAAATTATTTACGATAATGGTTCTGTTCACCAGTCCACTGGTGCAGCTGGTAGTGCTGTTGTCTTACAGATTGATGGCTCTCATAAGGAAATTGGAGCACGCATCAATAAATGGGCCTCTACCCTTCAAACAGAACTGTTTGCCATACTCCTTGCACTCAAATACGTCCATGTATCTAAAGTTGACACTTTAATTGTAACTGATTCTCTGTCATCCATAAATGCTATCAACTCATTAAGCGTAAATTGTGGCATGCTTGTGTCAGAAGCCAGACATAGATATGGTAAGATTGTGGACAGTGGAGTCAGAGTGCACATGCTGTGGATTCCATCTCACATTGGTCTTCAGATGCATGATAGAACTGATAAATTGGCTAAGCTGTATGCTTTCAAAGAGGGGGTAGATTACAATCTTGGGTTGTCAGTTAGCAGTTTGAGAACAATAATACGAAAAGAACTTCAATTGAACTTCATTGACTTAAGACTCAGGGAGATTGACACAAGTCAGTCCATCTATCATCATTCCATCATGCAGGAGGAGCCACATGTCTATGGTGCATCCAACAAGATAACCAGACTCTTGGATGTCACTACCGCCCGGCTCCGGCTGGGTTACAAGTAACTATGGCAGGTTAAATCACCACCACCAGATGTAGACCAAACGAAATGTAAACTTTGCCAGATGGACTATTGTCACACCTTGCGTCATTATATACTGGAGTGCGATAACATTAATGAATTTAGAGGCAAATCACTCAGAAATGTTCAAGAAATGGCAAAGTATTTTATCCACAGTGGTATATTACAGACCATTCTGGAGAAATACCCTGACTTTGCTAGCTGTAAATAAAGCATTACCACGTGTGTGTGTGTGTGTGTGTGTGTGTGTACTCACCTAGTTGAGGTTGCGGGGGTCGAGTCCGAGCTCCTGTGTGTGTGTGTGTGTGCGTGTGTGCGCGCGCGCTAGTGTGGGTGTATGATCCACTTAATATTTGTATTTATAACTCATTACAATTGTGACCAGGTGTGGACGTATCAGTGGTTCATTACTTTGTAATTTGTTCATGACTGTAACCATGTATAGGAGTGAGGCTGATTCATTACCTCTGTAACTTGCCATGATTGTGACCAGATCTACCTGGAGTTCATTACCTTTGTAACTAGTTCAGCTATCATAACTTTGGGGTCCAGTCCCTGGACCCATTATGTACCTCTGTAATATTTTGACTACCACCCACAGGATGGGTATGTGGTGACTACCGCCCACAGGATGGGTATGTGGCGACTACCGCCCACAGGATGGGTATGTGGCGACTACCGCCCACAGGATGGGTATGTGGCGACTACCGCCCACAGGATGGGTATGTGGCGACTACCGCCCACAGGATGGGTATGTGGCGACTACCGCCCACAGGATGGGTATGTGGCGACTACCGCCCACAGGATGGGTATGTGGCGACTACCGCCCACAGGATGGGTATGTGGCGACTACCGCCCACAGGATGGGTATGTGGTGACTACCGCCCACAGGATGGGTATGTGGCGACTACCGCCCACAGGATGGGTATGTGGTGACTACCGCCCACAGGATGGGTATGTGGTGACTACCGCCCACAGGATGGGTATGTGGTGACTACCGCCCACAGGATGGGTATGTGGTGACTACCGCCCACAGGATGGGTATGTGGTGACTACCACCCACAGGATGGGTATGTGGTGACTACCACCCACAGGATGGGTATGTGGTGACTACCACCCACAGGATGGGTATGTGGTGACTACCGCCCACAGGATGGGTATGTGGTGACTACCACCCACAGGATGGGTATGTGGTGACTACCGCCCACAGGATGGGTATGTGGTGACTACCGCCCACAGGATGGGAAAGTGGTGACTACCGCCCACAGGATGGGTATGTGGTGACTACCGCCCACAGGATGGGTATGTGGTGACTACCGCCCCAGGATGGGTATGTGGTGACTACCGCCCACAGGATGGGTATGTGGTGACTACCGCCCACAGGATGGGTATGTGGTGACTACCGCCCACAGGATGGGTATATGGTGACTACCGCCCACAGGATGGGTATGTGGTGACTACCGCCCCAGGATGGGTATGTGGTGACTACCGCCCACAGGATGGGTATGTGGTGACTACCGCCCACAGGATGGGTATGTGGTGACTACCGCCCACAGGATGGGTATGTGGTGACTACCGCCCACAGGATGGGTATGTGGTGACTACCGCCCCCAGGATGGGTATGTGGTGACTACCGCCCACAGGATGGGTATGTGGTGACTACCGCCCACAGGATGGGTATGTGGTGACTACCGCCCACAGGATGGGTATGTGGTGACTACCGCCCACAGGATGGGTATGTGGTGACTACCGCCCACAGGATGGGTATGTGGTGACTACCGCCCACAGGATGGGTATGTGGTGACTACCGCCCACAGGATGGGTATGTGGTGACTACCGCCCACAGGATGGGTATGTGGTGACTACCGCCCACAGGATGGGTATGTGGTGACTACCGCCCACAGGATGGGTATGTGGTGACTACCGCCCACAGGATGGGTATGTGGTGACTACCGCCCACAGGATGGGTATGTGGTGACTACCGCCCACAGGATGGGTATGTGGTGACTACCACCCACAGGATGGGTATGTGGTGACTACCGCCCACAGGATGGGTATGTGGTGACTACCGCCCACAGGATGGGTATGTGGTGACTACCGCCCACAGGATGGGTATGTGGTGACTACCGCCCCCAGGATGGGTATGTGGTGACTACCGCCCACAGGATGGGTATGTGGTGACTACCGCCCACAGGATGGGTATGTGGTGACTACCGCCCACAGGATGGGTATGTGGTGACTACCGCCCACAGGATGGGTATGTGGTGACTACCGCCCACAGGATGGGTATGGGGTGTATAATAAAGATATTAAACTAACAAGTAAAAAAATAATTTAAATTTTATATTTCTAATTTTAATTAATTAAAGAGTGTTATTAATAAGAATTATTTTTCGGAAAATGGAACTGTTATATTATTCTAATAAGCGATGAACATGTAGGTGTAAGATAGGTTTCTTTCGGATTTTTAACCCCTGAGGGTTAGCCACCCAAGATAACCCAAAAAAGTCAGTGCGTCATCAGGGGACTTTCTTATTTCCACTGGGGCCCTCAATCTTGTCCCCCCAGGATGCGACCCACACCAGTCGACTGACACCCAGGTACCTACTTGCTTGCTAGGTGAACGTGACATCATGTATAAGGTAACAAGCCCAATGTTTCCACCCTTGCCGGCAATCGAACCACGGATACTCAGCGTGTGAAGCAAGAACTTTGCCTACCAGGCCACGGACCACAGTAATAGGTATATGTATATAATTGTAAGTGTTCGTAGATATGTATATAATTGTAAGTGTTCGTAGATATGTATATAATTGTAAGTGTTCGTAGATATGTATATAATTGTAAGTGTTCGTAGATATGTATATAATTGTAAGTGTTCGTAGATATGTATATAATTGTAAGTGTTCGTAGATATGTATATAATTGTAAGTGTTCGTAGATATGTACATAATTGTAAGTGTTCGTAGATATGTACATAATTGTAAGTGTTCGTAGATATGTACATAATTGTAAGTGTTCGTAGATATATATACAATTGTAAGTGTTCGTAGATATGTATACAATTGTAAGTGTTCGTAGATATGTATACAATTGTAAGTGTTCGTAGATATGTATATAATTGTAAGTGTTCGTAGATATGTATATAATTGTAAGTGTTCGTAGATATGTACATAATTGTAAGTGTTCGTAGATATGTACATAATTGTAAGTGTTCGTAGATATATATATAATTGTAAGTGTTCGTAGATATGTATATAATTGTAAGTGTTCGTAGATATGTATATAATTGTAAGTGTTCGTAGATATGTATATAATTGTAAGTGTTCGTAGATATGTACATAATCGTAAGTGTTCGTAGATATGTACATAATTGTAAGTGTTCGTAGATATATATATAATTGTAAGTGTTCGTAGATATGTATATAATTGTAAGTGTTCGTAGATATGTATATAATTGTAAGTGTTCGTAGATATGTACATAATTGTAAGTGTTCGTAGATATGTATATAATTGTAAGTGTTCGTAGATATGTACATAATTGTAAGTGTTCGTAGATATGTACATAATTGTAAGTGTTCGTAGATATGTATATAACTGTAAGTGTTCATAGATATGTATATAATTGTAAGTGTTCGTAAATATGTATATAATTGTAAGTGTTCGTAGATATGTATATAATTGTAAGTGTTCGTAGATATGTATATAATTGTAAGTGTTCGTAGATATGTATATAATTGTAAGTGTTCGTAGATATGTATATAATTGTAAGTGTTCGTAAATATGTATATAATTGTAAGTGTTCGTAGATATGTATATAATTGTAAGTGTTCGTAATGTATATAATTGTAAGTGTTCGTAGATATGTATATAATTGTAAGTGTTCGTAGATATGTATATAATTGTAAGTGTTCGTAGATATGTATATAATTGTAAGTGTTCGTAGATATGTATATAATTGTAAGTGTTCGTAGATATGTACATAATTGTAAGTGTTCGTAGATATGTATATAATTGTAAGTGTTCGTAGATATGTACATAATTGTAAGTGTTCGTAGATATGTACATAATTGTAAGTGTTCGTAGATATGTACATAATTGTAAGTGTTCGTAGATATGTACATAATTGTAAGTGTTCGTAGATATGTACGTAATTATCTATATTTATGTGATTTCTTAAAATAATTTTAATAACGTGAATATCATCTTTTATAGGACAAAATGTGAAAATTTTTCTAGATTTTCTTAAAAATAAAATCCAGTAATGTTGTAAGTGACTCACAGAATATATACCACGAGTGATATATTTCTCACAGAATATATACCACGAGGGATATATTTCTCACAGAATATATACCACGAGGGATATATTTCTCACAGAATATATACCACGAGGGATATATTTCTCACAGAATATATACCACGATGGATATATTTCTCACAGAATATATACCACGAGGGATATATTTCTCACAGAATATATACCACGAGGGATATATTTCTCACAGAATATATACCACGATGGATATATTTCTCACAGAATATATACCACGAGGGATATATTTCTCACAGAATATATACCACGAGGGATATATTTCTCACAGAATGTATACCACGAGGGATATATTTCTCACAGAATATATACCACGAGGGATATATTTCTCACAGAATGTATACCACGAGGGACATATTTCTCACAGAATGTATACCACGAGGGACATATTTCTCACAGAATGTATACCACGAGGGACATATTTCTCACAGAATGTATACCACGAGCGATATATTTCTCACAGAATGTATACCACGAGGGATATATTTCTCACAGAATATATACCACGAGGGATATATTTCTCACAGAATGTATACCACGAGGGATATATTTCTCACAGAATATATACCACGAGGGATATATTTCTCACAGAATGTATACCACGAGGGATATATTTCTCACAGAATATATACCACGAGGGATATATTTCTCACAGAATATATACCACGAGGGATAAATTTCTCACAGAATATATACCACGAGGGATATATTTCTCACAGAATATATACCACGAGGGATATATTTCTCACAGAATGTATACCACGAGGGATATATTTCTCACAGAATGTATACCACGAGGGATATATTTCTCACAGAATGTATACCACGAGGGACATATTTCTCACAGAATGTATACCACGAGGGACATATTTCTCACAGAATGTATACCACGAGGGACATATTTCTCACAGAATGTATACCACGAGCGATATATTTCTCACAGAATGTATACCACGAGGGATATATTTCTCACAGAATATATACCACGAGGGATATATTTCTCACAGAATGTATACCACGAGGGATATATTTCTCACAGAATATATACCACGAGGGATATATTTCTCACAGAATGTATACCACGAGGGATATATTTCTCACAGAATATATACCACGAGGGATATATTTCTCACAGAATATATACCACGAGGGATAAATTTCTCACAGAATATATACCACGAGGGATATATTTCTCACAGAATATATACCACGAGGGATATATTTCTCACAGAATGTATACCACGAGGGATATATTTCTCACAGAATGTATACCACGAGGGACATATTTCTCACAGAATGTATACCACGAGCGATATATTTCTCACAGAATGTATACCACGAGGGATATATTTCTCACAGAATATATACCACGAGGGATATATTTCTCACAGAATGTATACCACGAGGGATATATTTCTCACAGAATGTATACCACGAGGGATATATTTCTCACAGAATGTATACCACGAGGGATATATTTCTCACAGAATGTATACCACGAGGGATATATTTCTCACAGAATGTATACCACGAGGGATATATTTCTCACAGAATGTATACCACGAGGGATATATTTCTCACAGAATGTATACCACGAGGGATATATTTCTCACAGAATGTATACCACGAGGGACATATTTCTCACAGAATGTATACCACGAGGGACATATTTCTCACAGAAGGTATACCACGAGCGATATATTTCTCACAGAATGTATACCACGAGGGATATATTTCTCACAGAATGTATACCACGAGGGACATATTTCTCACAGAATGTATACCACGAGGGATATATTTCTCACAGAATGTATACCACGAGGGATATATTTCTCACAGAATGTATACCACGAGGGATATATTTCTCACAGAATGTATACCACGAGGGATATATTTCTCACAGAATGTATACCACGAGGGATATATTTCTCACAGAATGTATACCACGAGGGATATATTTCTCACAGAATGTATACCACGAGGGATATATTTCTCACAGAATGTATACCACGAGGGATATATTTCTCACAGAATGTATACCACGAGGGATATATTTCTCACAGAATGTATACCACGAGGGATATATTTCTCACAGAATGTATACCACGAGGGATATATTTCTCACAGAATGTATACCACGAGGGATATATTTCTCACAGAATGTATACCACGAGGGATATATTTCTCACAGAATGTATACCACGAGGGATATATTTCTCACAGAATGTATACCACGAGGGATATATTTCTCACAGAATGTATACCACGAGGGATATATTTCTCACAGAATGTATACCACGAGGGATATATTTCTCACAGAATGTATACCACGAGGGCTATATTTCTCACAGAATGTATACCACGAGGGCTATATTTCTCACAGAATGTATACCACGAGGGCTATATTTCTCACAGAATGTATACCACGAGGGCTATATTTCTCACAGAATGTGTACCACGAGGGCTATATTTCTCACAGAATGTGTACCACGAGGGCTATATTTCTCACAGAATGTATACCACGAGGGCTATATTTCTCACAGAATGTATACCACGAGGGCTATATTTCTCACAGAATGTATACCACGAGGGCTATATTTCTCACAGAATGTATACCACGAGGGCTATATTTCTCACAGAATGTATACCACGAGGGCTATATTTCTCACAGAATGTATACCACGAGGGCTATATTTCTCACAGAATGTATACCACGAGGGCTATATTTCTCACAGAATGTATACCACGAGGGCTATATTTCTCACAGAATGTATACCACGAGGGCTATATTTCTCACAGAATGTATACCACGAGGGCTATATTTCTCACAGAATGTATACCACGAGGGCTATATTTCTCACAGAATGTATACCACGAGGGCTATATTTCTCACAGAATGTATACCACGAGGGCTATATTTCTCACAGAATGTATACCACGAGGGATATATTTCTCACAGAATGTATACCACGAGGGATATATTTCTCACAGAATGTATACCACGAGGGATATATTTCTCACAGAATGTATACCACGAGGGATATATTTCTCACAGAATGTATACCACGAGGGATATATTTCTCACAGAATGTATACCACGAGGGATATATTTCTCACAGAATGTATACCACGAGGGATATATTTCTCACAGAATGTATACCACGAGGGATATATTTCTCACAGAATGTATACCACGAGGGATATATTTCTCACAGAATGTATACCACGAGGGATATATTTCTCACAGAATGTATACCACGAGGGATATATTTCTCACAGAATGTATACCACGAGGGATATATTTCTCACAGAATGTATACCACGAGGGATATATTTCTCACAGAATGTATACCACGAGGGATATATTTCTCACAGAATGTATACCACGAGGGATATATTTCTCACAGAATGTATACCACGAGGGATATATTTCTCACAGAATGTATACCACGAGGGATATATTTCTCACAGAATGTATACCACGAGGGATATATTTCTCACAGAATGTATACCACGAGGGATATATTTCTCACAGAATGTATACCACGAGGGATATATTTCTCACAGAATGTATACCACGAGGGATATATTTCTCACAGAATGTATACCACGAGGGATATATTTCTCACAGAATGTATACCACGAGGGATATATATTTCTCACAGAATGTATACCACGAGGGATATATTTCTCACAGAATGTATACCACGAGGGATATATTTCTCACAGAATGTATACCACGAGGGATATATTTCTCACAGAATGTATACCACGAGGGATATATTTCTCACAGAATGTATACCACGAGGGATATATTTCTCACAGAATGTATACCACGAGGGATATATTTCTCACAGAATGTATACCACGAGGGATATATTTCTCACAGAATGTATACCACGAGGGATATATTTCTCACAGAATGTATACCACGAGGGATATATTTCTCACAGAATGTATACCACGAGGGATATATTTCTCACAGAATGTATACCACGAGGGATATATTTCTCACAGAATGTATACCACGAGGGATATATTTCTCACAGAATGTATACCACGAGGGATATATTTCTCACAGAATGTATACCACGAGGGATATATTTCTCACAGAATGTATACCACGAGGGATATATTTCTCACAGAATGTATACCACGAGGGATATATTTCTCACAGAATGTATGCCACGAGGGATTTATTTCTCACAGAATGTATGCCACGAGGGATTTATTTCTCACAGAATGTATGCCACGAGGGATATATTTCTCACAGAATATATGCCACGAGGGATATATTTCTCACAGAATATATGCCACGAGGGATATATTTCTCACAGAATATATGCCACGAGGGATATATTTCTCACAGAATATATGCCACGAGGGATATATTTCTCACAGAATATATGCCACGAGGGATATATTTCTCACAGAATATATGCCACGAGGGATATATTTCTCACAGAATATATGCCACGAGGGATATATTTCTCACAGAATATATGCCACGAGGGATATATTTCTCACAGAATATATGCCACGAGGGATATATTTCTCACAGAATATATGCCACGAGGGATATATTTCTCACAGAATATATGCCACGAGGGATATATTTCTCACAGAATATATGCCACGAGGGATATATTTCTCACAGAATATATACCACGAGAGATATATTTCTCACAGAATATATACCACGAGGGATATATTTCTCACAGAATATATACCACGAGGGATATATTTCTCACAGAATTTATACCACGAGGGATATATTTCTCACAGAATATATACCACGAGGGATATATTTCTCACAGAATATATACCACGAGGGATATATTTCTCACAGAATATATACCACGAGGGATATATTTCTCACAGAATATATACCACGAGGGATATATTTTCACAGAATATATACCACGAGGGATATATTTCTCGCAGAATATATACCATGAGGGATATATTTCTCACAGAATATATATACCATGAGGGATATATTTCTCACAGAATATATATACCATGAGGGATATATTTCTCACAGAATATATACCATGAGGGATATATTTCTCGCAGAATATATACCACGAGGGATATATTTCTCACAGAATATGTACCACGAGGGATATATTCTCACAGAATATATACCACGAGGGATATATTTCTCACAGAATATATACCACGAGGGATATATTTCTCACAGAATATATATACCATGAGGGATATATTTCTCACAGAATATATATACCATGAGGGATATATTTCTCACAGAATATATACCATGAGGGATATATTTCTCGCAGAATATATACCATGAGGGATATATTTCTCACAGAATATGTACCATGAGGGATATATTTCTCACAGAATATATACCACGAGGGATATATTTCTCACAGAATATATACCACGAGGGATATATTTCTCACAGAATATATACCACGAGGGATATATTTCTCACAGAATATATGCCACGAGGGATATATTTCTCACAGAATATATATACCATGAGGGATATATTTCTCACAGAATATATACCATGAGGGATATATTTCTCACAGAATATATACCATGAGGGATATATTTCTCGCAGAATATATACCATGAGGGATATATTTCTCACAGAATATGTACCATGAGGGATATATTTCTCACAGAATATGTACCATGAGGGATATATTTCTCACAGAATATATACCACGAGGGATATATTTCTCACAGAATATATACCACGAGGGATATATTTCTCACAGAATATATACCACGAGGGATATATTTCTCACAGAATATATACCACGAGGGATATATTTCTCACAGAATATATATACCATGAGGGATATATTTCTCACAGAATATATACCATGAGGGATATATTTCTCGCAGAATATATACCATGAGGGATATATTTCTCACAGAATATATACCATGAGGGATATATTTCTCACAGAATATATACCATGAGGGATATATTTCTCACAGAATATGTACCATGAGGGATATATTTCTCACAGAATATGTACCATGAGGGATATATTTCTCACAGAATATATACAATGAGGGATATATTTCTCACAGAATATATACCATGAGGGATATATTACTCACAGAATATATACCATGAGGGATATATTTCTCACAGAATATATACCATGAGGGATATATTTCTCACAGAATATATACCATGAGGGATATATTTCTCACAGAATATGTACCATGAGGGATATATTTCTCACAGTATATATACCATGAGGGATATATTTCTCACAGAATATGTACCATGAGGGATATATTTCTCACAGTATATATAGCATGAGGGATATATTTCTCACAGAATATGTACCATGAGGGATATATTTCTCACAGAATATATACAATGAGGGATATATTTCTCACAGAATATATACCATGAGGGATATATTACTCACAGAATATATACCATGAGGGATATATTTCTCACAGAATATATACCATGAGGGATATATTACTCACAGAATATATACCATGAGGGATATATTACTCACAGAATATATACCATGAGGGATATATTTCTCACAGAATATATACCATGAGGGATATATTTCTCACAGTATATATAGCATGAGGGATATATTTCTCACAGAATATGTACCATGAGGGATATATTTCTCACACAATATGTATACTGTTTACTTTAATCCCTATGTTAAGTATTACACTATTCTTGCTTGGTCGTAGTGAAACAAGCTAATATGTACTATAATTCCTTGCACAACTATTTATCATGTTCAAATATACTATATGTATGTATGTCGTGCCGAATAAGTAAAACTGATTAATTAGCAAAAACTCATTTAAAATTAAGTCCTTTCTAATATTTTCTTATATGTTTAAAAATATTTTTTCATTTATGTTAATGTTAAAATTAATAATTTTGTACCAAAAGAACCTTAGAAAATTTGTCTAACCTGATCATAAGAAGCGCACTTTAACTGATCCTAATCCAACTAAATATAGTTTAGACAAGTTTACAAAAATTTAGTAATAAAAATTCAATGAAATAAATTGTTTTCGTTAGGTTCAGAATGATTTTTGCGAAATTATTGCATACACAATTTTTTGCATGCCTTATTTGGTAAAAAGAGCGTCGCTTGTGTGTGTGTGTGTGTGTGTGTGTTTGTGTGTATGTGTATGAGTGTGTGAGTGTGTGTGTGTGTGTGTGTGTGTGTGTGTGTGTGTGTGTGTGTGTGTGATTATGAGTGTGTGTGTGTGTATGAGTGTGTGTGTGTGTGTGTATGATTGTGTGTGCGTGTGTGTGTATGAGTTTGTGTGTGTGTGTGTATGAGTGTGTGTGTGTGTATGAGTGTGTGTGTGTGTATGAGTGTGTGTGTGTGTATGAGTGTGTGTGTGTGTGTGTATGAGTGTGTGTGCGTGTGTGTGTATGAGTTTGTGTGTGTGTGTGTGTATGAGTGTGTGTGCGTGTGTGTGTATGAGTTTGTGTGTGTGTGTGTGTGTGTATGAATTTGTATGTGTGTGTGTGTGTGTGTGTGTGTTTATGTGTGTGTGTGTATGAATTTGTATGTGTGTGGTGTGTGTGTGTGTGTGTGTGAGAGAGAGACTCAACAATCAACATTTGCACCAATAACTCACTACAGTTGTGACCGGGTGTGGAAGTGTGAATTGCTCATTACTCTAAAATTTGTTCATGATTGCAGCCATGTATAAACGTAAGTAACCATTCTTACAGTATTCAT
This sequence comes from Cherax quadricarinatus, assembly GCF_038502225.1. Taxonomy (NCBI): domain Eukaryota; kingdom Metazoa; phylum Arthropoda; class Malacostraca; order Decapoda; family Parastacidae; genus Cherax; species Cherax quadricarinatus. Next base: position 26,797,726 of record NC_091329.1, read on the forward strand.
TACCTTTGTAACTTGTGAGTTCATTACCTTGTACCTAGTTCAGCCATCAAAACTTTGGAGCCCGGTCCCTGGACCCATTGTGTACCTCTGTAATCTGTAAATACCTTTGTAACTTGTCATGATTGTGACTAGACCTA